>NW_027361706.1:32082500-32585000 GCF_039654945.1 Dendrobates tinctorius | reverse complement strand
TGCTGTATATCACACACAGGACGCTGTATATCACACACAGGATGCTGTATATAGCACACAGGACGCTGTATATCGCACACAGGACACTGTATATCACACACAGGACGCTGTATATCGCACACAGGACGCTGTATATCACACACAGGACGCTGTATATCGCACACAGGACGCTGCATATGGGTCGCCCTCCCAGGGCTGTGGAGTACTCGGTACCGGGCCAGTGTCAGGGGAGTGTGACACAGCAGCGGTGACCAGGTCCGTGGCCCTGGGCGCCCAAGCAATGGGTAGATGTAGTTAATGGTAGAATAGTTCGTGACGCCACCCGTGGTGTTTGGCAAGTATGGTGTTAGGCCAACGCTGCATACAGGTCCGCTGGGACTGATGGTAGGGTGCAGCAAAGGTGTACAAGCTCCCCACAGGCGGAGCTGTAGTCCCAGGGCAGTGTAGATGTACCCGGCACGGGGATGTAGCAGTGCTGGAAGCGTAGGGAACAGACAAGACACAGCGGTTGCAGTTTCTGTACCTTTACTTGGTATATGCAGTCCAGGGTCCTGATTACAGATGTTATGGAGCAGGTTAGCCTGGAAGCAATTCAAGATTCTCTCTCACAGAAGGGCTGTGCAGTCTCCTTCCTATCGCCTTGTGGTGTGAAGCACTCCAGTACTTAGTTACTCTGAAATGCCTCTCTTCAGATGTTCCTAGAACTATACTTGTATGACAGACAGCTGTAGCCTCTCTCGGGTACTCCTTTCTTGAGTCCTGGCTCTCTATTCAGTTGCTGTTGTGTCCTAAGTCTATGATGGGAGTAGGGCATTTACAGCCTCCTACTCCTCTGGTATCTGTGGCAGGATCGTTAGTATCCGTACCATCGTGGAGACCAGGCTCCATTTCGTGCGCTCTCAAGCTGAGGGAGCTCGCCTTCTGCAGCTCAACCTCTCAGCTTCGTTCTCCACGTCTGCACACTTCACCCTCCGCAGACTATATGACCACTGCTTCCTCTTGGCCCTCAGGGAGCTCCCCTCCCCTTCATCCTGGTTCAGAGTTCCCCCTGCTGGCCTGGAGTGGAACTGTGTTGCATGTATGGATTGACTGTGAGAGAGACCCATCATTGCCTCCAAGCCTGGCATTACCCTCCCCTGGAGGAAGGCAAAGCCACTGTGGCGACCATACTCCTGTGGTGCCACATTCCCCCCTAGTGCAAGTCAGCACTCCTGGGCTGTACAAAAGAAAACATGAATAACATATAAACATTTGAACAATAATATTTGCACAAGATTGAAAAAGGGAAAAATGTACAAAAACCAAGAGCTCAAAAATGGTCCTATGATGATAAGTCCAGCATCAATGTCCATTGTCCATTCCTGGGCAAATGGTGACTATTTATAAATAAAGTTTTTGACCACACACAAGTCCTGTGGTTCAGTGTCCATAAAGAAAACAAGGAAATTCAAAGGGAACTCTTACAGGTTACCTGTAGGCACAAAAGCTTGAAAAACAATTACATATTTACATTTAATTTCAATATTCACACTTTACTTTAGATACGGAACCTAACTGGTAGTACACCCTGTGTGGTACGAGTGGATCTGCATAACACTGGTACTGTAATGGGCCTAACTGTTTGTCTGGTCCTAACTACCGGTGTTGTGTGTACTGCTCTAGATACACTCCTAGTAACCCTACATGGCATAGGGATACGTGATGGTCTAGGAACTCTTGGACTCACCATAGGTACTACAGGTTCACCACTGGTAGGGCGAGGGTTCTCTGGCTCCACTGCTGGTGTGGCAACTGCTACCTGATTTTCCTGATCTTCAGGGTTTTCTCGAGTCCCGTCTTCCTGTGCTACCACTTGGGGAAATAACAACACTGGTACCACTACTGCATCATTAACTCTAGTCCAATTCGCAGGGAACTCTCCAAGCACTGTGCTGAACCTTCTCTTCTTTCTCTACGGACTGGATGTTATCTGGTTCCTCTATTCTTTCTTTTAACAAGTCAGGGCACAGCTTCAGGTGATCTCTGGAAATGGCTGCTGAGGTTTCTCCTCCATCTTTGCTAATAAGGCAGACTTTGGTATTATCAAAGTTCGAGGGCAGAATGGTATAAGGCTCAGCCTCCCATTGATCATCCAGCTTATGCAATCTCCTCTTCCTCTTCAAGACCTGTTCTCCCGGTGAAAAGGGAGCGGCAGGTGCATTCTGATTGTACAGCCTTTCCTGCTTCTGTCTTGCCTGGGTCAGACTTGCTGTGAGTTCATTCTCCCCTTCACCTTTGATGTCTGATGAACTCCCTCTGCTGGTGAAGAGAGGTAGTGAAATTGAATGGGATGGGAAGAACCTGTCATCTGAACAGGCGGAGTGTGATTGGACATCTGGAATTTCTGAGTGGATATAAGGCAGCCGATGCCCTGCAGGGCTGCTGGTGATCCTTTCTGCTCTGAGCTCTTGCATCCAGTTTAGTTCCTGTCTACTAAAAGCTACGTTTTTTGCCCTGCTATTATTCCATGAGATTTTGTCTGGTTTCCTTAGTGTTTGTATTCAGCCAGTCCTGGTTGGGACTGGCTGAATTCCATTTTTGTCTCTGATCAGTTGATCTCTTTGCTCTGTTTTCAGAATATACCTGAGTGCTGATATAGTGATTTTGAAGTCTAGCGACTTCAGGGCCTTTTTCCCTATCAGACGGTTGGGACAATTTTGGTAGGGTTTTTTGCGGATTGCAGCCAGCATCTTTTCTGTCCTGTCCTATCTAGTTAGCTGGGCCCCATCGTTTGCTCAGCCTGTCTTTCTGTCTGTGTTTGTGTTTTCATCTGTTTTTCACCGACAATACATGTTGGGGGCTGTCTATTGCTTTGGGGTCTGCTCTGGGGCAGTTTAGATTTCCCCTTTCCTTCTTTAGGCTTATGTAGTTCTCCGGCTGTGACGAGGGGTCTAAGGCACCGTAGGAATCCCCCACGGCTACTGTTAGTTGTGGTGTATAGGATCAGGGGTCTGCAATCCGATAGCTACCAACCTCTCCGGTTTTCTGGACTTAGCTTGTATTTTTGTTTTCTCCTCCTCCGGTGACTCATTCATAACACAGACTCTTCTCCACACACTCCTGTACTCCTCTGTACCGCTGCTGCCTCTCCTTGTCCCAGTCAGCTTCTGGCGACGTTACTTCAGGCGTCAGGACTCCCATGTCCAAATCCACCGGCAGCCTACCTGGTCTTGCTCTCATGAGGTATGCTGGAGTACAGTTGGTAGAGTTCACTGGAATATGGTTGTAGAGGTCTACCAGATCTGGCAACTTTTCGGGCCACAGACTTCTCTCCTCCAAGGGCAATGTCTTCAGCAGATCAATCACTACCTGGTTCATCTTCTCGCACATGCCACTGGTCTGTGGGTGATGCGATGTCGTCTGGATCTTCTTACAACCATACAGGTTACAGAATTCATGAAACACTTCTGCCTCGAAAGCTGGACCTTGATCAGTAAGCACTCTCTCAGGGTACCCATGTGGTCTACAGAAGTGCAGTTGGAACGCTCTGGCCGCTGTTCTGGCAGTTTGATCTTTGACAGGCACAACCACCAGGAATCTTGAATAGTGGTCCACAATGGTAAGGGCATAGAGGTAACCTGACCGGCTAGGGATCAGCTTCACATGGTCCAGGGCCACCAACTCAAGTGGCTGTTTGGTGATGATGGGCTGCAGAGAAGCTCTCTGGCTGTCTCTATCCTTTCTACGCAGGTTACACTGTCCACACTCCCAGCACCACCTCTCAATGGCTTTCCTCATGCCTGTCCAGTAGAACCTCTCTCGTAGCAACGTTTCCAACTTCTTCCATCCGAAGTGTCCAGCTCCATTGTGGTATGCTTCCAGGACCATTGATGCATCTCTCTTTGGGACCACCACCTGCCAGACTAGCTCATGAGTGCGGGCATTGATACTCCTCCGACATAGCTTCCCTTCATATATGAACAGCCGGCCTTTCTCCTTCCACAACTGCTGGGTTTCTTCAGGAGCACTCGAACCTGGGCGTGAGTCAGCTTGTAGCAGTAGCTCCTTCACAAGGCGGACTGCCGGATCATTATCTTGCGCTTCGGCCCAGTTATGGTGGGACAATGGATTCAGGGTGACTTCCTTCAGGCCAGACCGCCTGTCTCTCACCCCCTGAGCACGCTGGGCCGCCAGTGGTCGGTGGAAGGGAGGCAACTCTATCTCCTCCAGAGCCTCTGGGTCTTCTCCTGCATCTGGCAGATTAGGCATCCTGGATAGCGCATCCGCATTGGCATTCTTGTGCCCTGCTTGGTACTTGATAGTAAACTCGCAGTTAGACAGCCGAGCCATCCACCGCTGCTCCAGGGCACCCAGTTTTGCAGTGTCCAAGTGGGTCAACGGATTGTTGTCCGTGAAGATTGTAAACTTGGCAGAAGCTAGGTAATGCTTGAGCCTTTTGGTGACAGCCCAGACTATGGCAAGGAACTAGCTTGAAAGAACTGTAATTATCCGGGTTCCTCTCAGTGGGACGCAGCTTCCTGCTGGTGTAGGAGATCACTCTCTCTTTTCCATTCTGTACCTGCGACAGTACTGCTCCTAATCCCACGTTGCTGGCATCCGTGTACAGCACAAAGGGTTTGTCATAATCTGGGTAAACCAGAACTTTGTCACCGGTGAGGGCCATCTTCTTTCTGGTGAAGGACTTCTCCAATTCTTCAGTCCATTCAAATGTGGAATTCTTCTGCTTGCCCTTCTTGGACTGCCCCACCAGAAGGTTTTGCATCGGGGTGGCTATCTCAGTAAAGCCTTTGATAAATCTCCGGTAGTAGCCTACCAGTCCAAGGAATTAGCGTACCTCATGGAGGTTGCTGGGCTTCTTCCAGTCCTGGATGACTGTGACCTTGTCAGGATCTGGTGCCACACCTTCTGCACTGACCACGTGACCAAGGTATTGTACCTTAGGCTTCAGGAGGTGTCATTTGGAAGGCTTCACCTTCAGGCCAAAATTTGACAAAGCTTCAAATACTTCAGCCAGGTGTTCCAGATGCTCTTCATAGGTCTTGGAGAAAACAATGACATCATCCAGGTATAACAGGACTGTCTCAAAGTTCATGTGTCCCAGGCAACACTCCATCAGCCATTGAAATGTTCCTGGAGCAGTGCAGAGCCCAAACGGCATATAATTGAACTCACAGAGACCCATTGGAGTAGTAAATGCAGTTTTCTCCTTATCTGCCTCTGCCACGGGAACCTGCCAATACCCACTTGTGAGATCCAAAGTGGAAAAGTAATTAGCAGTTTTAAGTGCAGCCAATGATTCCTAAATTCTAGGTAATGGGTAGGCATCTTTATGTGTAATGCTGTTAATTTTCCTGTAATCAACACACATTCTCATGGTACCATCCTTTTTCTTTACAAAAACTATGGGAGCTGCCCATGGGCTACAACTGTCCCTGATAACCCCAGCTTCCTTCATCTCTTTCAACATACTCTTAGCACATTGGTACTGTTTTGGGGGTATAGGTCTGTACCTCTCCTTTATGGGTGGATGGTCTCCAGTGGGGATATGATGCTGCACCCCTTTTGCCTGCCCAAAATCTAGTGGGTGTTTGCTGAATACCCGCTCATACTCTTGTGTCACTCTGTAGATCCCATTTCTCTGGTATGAAGGTGTAGAGTCAGTTCCCACCTGCAGTTGCTGGCACCACTCTTCTAGCTGCTTCACAGGGCCATTGTCCTCCACTGGATCGGATGAGACCAAAGGCTCTGCTGCCCGCTATGAGTTGTTATTAACAGTGAGCAGCTTGGCAACTGTGGCGTACCGAGGTATTGTGGCTTCCTCCTCCCCACAATTCAAAAGGCGTACAGGTACTCTCCCTTTTTGAACATCAACCACCCCTCTGGTTGTCAGGACAGTGGGCCTGCTTTCGGAGTATACTGGTTCCACCAATGCCTGGTAATCCTTCCCTCTAAGGCCTATAGCTGCCCGACACCATATCAACATTTCACTCCTGGGGGGTATTACAATGGGGAAAGCATCACTCACTCTAACGCTGCCAATCTCTCCGCCAGAGAGTTCTACCTGTTGCCTTTGCATCAGGGCTCGGATCTCCTTCTGCAGGACTCGTTGTTCACCGGAACCAGCAGTCTCAGCCACCTGTTGCAACAAGACAATAACCTCGGACAGACAATTTTCAATTACATTTGTACCAAGAGTGATCATGGGATTACATTCACGTCGATCAATATCAACAACTATCAGACCTTGTGATTTTAGCTCTACCCGCCCCACCTTAACAGTAATTTCCTTGCATCCAATCTGCGGCAACAGTATAACTACTGTTAGTTCATCAGTTGGGCCACGGGTGAGTTCAGAATCAGCCCAGTACCTCTTGTACAGAACGTACGGCATAGTGGTCACCTGGGAGCCAGTGTCCAACAAAGCGTTCATAGGGATGCCATCAATCACCACAGGAAGAATCGGTCTCCCTCCCACATACCTGGCTCTCCAGTTCCTTGGGCCTGCTGAACCTACTCCTGGGGGTTGGCCCTCTGCCCCAGGGGTTGCTCGTTTAAAGGACAGTACCTTGCAAGATGACCTGTCTTGTAGCAGCGACGACAGATGGGACGTCCGTCCTGGTCATAGCGATCGTTGTTCCTTCCTCGAAGTGGCAGGGTTCTTCTCCTCCGGAGCCACGGGACATCCTCTGGACTGGAAACAAGCTGTACCTTTACTTTGGAGGACTCCTGCAGGGACTGCACGGTTCTGGTAAGTGCAGCCATTCCCTCGGTCATCTCCTGGACCTGTAGACGCAGCTCCTCTGTTGGATCTTTATCCAGGGTCTGGGCATCAGCCTCCACAGGGATGGAAGGACAAGGCGTGGTTTCCTGATGGTAGGTGATCGCTAAGCGCCTCTGGGGCGCTGGTCGGCTGTCAGTGGGTTTCTGCAGTACCCGTATAACTTTATCCTTGAAATCAGCAAAGTTCAGATCAGGGGTTTGCACGGTTAGGATGCGCAGCTGCCCCCTGTGGGTACTAGACAGGAGTCCTTCAATGAACTGCTCCTTCAACAGTTTATCTTCTTCTTTTACACTATCAGGATCAACTTGCTTAACTGCTCGCAGCGCCTCCTGCAGGTTGAGGGCATAGTCCCTGATACTGTCTTGTGCCCTCTGTTTACAGCCAAAGAACCGCATCTTGATCTCAGCTGCAGAACGGGTGTCAAAGGTGCTTCTCAGCTTGGCCAGGACCTTTGCAACAGTCTCTTTATCGGTAGCCTGCCAGGCTTTCACCTCTCTCAGTGCTGCACCCATTAGCTGTCCAATCAGGATATTCACTTTCTGGTCTTTAGACAGAGGGTAAAATTTAAACAAGCTGCACAGTCTTTCATTAAATTCACTCACGGTATGTGACTCACCCGAGTACTGTGGTAGCCAGGCCGCTCCCGGTATGTAGGGCATAGACAGCGGCATGATGGGGACCACTGCGGTGGGTGCTCCTCCGGGCGGTGTGACAGGCCCTCCTCCTTGCGGTGCGACAGGGTTGGTGCCGGCGGCCACCGCTGCATTGCCGCTCGGATCGGACATTCTCTCTCCCCCCTAGTTAACGTTGGCTAGGGCCGGGGGTTATGGGAGCTCACCGGCGGCCGCGTCACAGGCCCGATGCTCTGACTGTAGGCCTCAGCTCCTCCTCCTCTCGCGCGCTGTCCTTCTTCCCGTGCGGCACTTCTCCTCTTTGTGCTCTGCAGCAGGCTCCGCCCACGAAGGTCGCCCCTCTTTCTTCCCACACGCGCCAAGCAGCGCGGCAATGGCGGTTTCCGGCGCCAAATTCACACAGTTCACAATCACAGTCTATGGCACACAGGACCCGGGGATACCTCGCTCCATAATCCTGTTCGTGACGCCAAATTGGGTCGCCCTCCCAGGGCTGTGGGGTACTCGGTACCGGGCCAGTGTCAGGGGAGTGTGTCACAGCAGCAGTGACCCGGTCCGTGGCCCTGGGCGCCCAAGCAATGGGTAGATGTAGTTAATGGTAGAATAGTTCGTGACGCCACCCGTGGTGTTTGGCAAGTATGGTGTTAGGCCAACGCTGCATACAGGTCCGCTGGGACTGATGGTAGGGTGCAGTAAAGGTGTACAAGCTCCCCACAGGCGGAGCTGTAGTCCCAGGGCAGTGTAGATGTACCCGGCACGGGGATGTAGCAGTGCTGGAAGCGTAGGGAACAGACAAGACACAGCGGTTGCAGTTTCTGTACCTTTACTTGGTATATGCAGTCCAGAGTCCTGATTAAAGATGGTATTGGAGCAGGTTAGCCTGGAAGCAGATCAGGATTCTCTCTCAGCAGCAGGGCTGTGCAGTCTCCTTCCTAGCGCCTTGTGGCGTGAAGCTCTCCAGTACTTAGTTACTCTGAAATGCCTCTCTTCAGATGTTCCTAGAACTATACTTGTATGACAGACAGCTGTAGCCTCTCTCGGAGACTCCTCTCTTGAGTCCTGGCTATCTATTCAATTGCTGTTGTGTCCCAAGTCTATGATGGGAGTAGGGCATTTACAGCCTCCTACTCCTCTGGTATCTGTGGCAGGATCGTTAGTATCCGTACCACCGTGGAGACCAAGCTCCAGTTTGTGCGCTCTCAAGCTGAGGGAGCTCGCCTTCTGCAGCTCAACCTCTCAGCTTCGTTCTCCACGTCTGCACACTTCACCCTCAGCAGACTATCTGACCACTCCTTCCTCTCGGCCCTCAGGGAGCTCCCCTCCCCTTCATCCTGGTCCAGAATTCCACCTGCTGGCCTGGAGTGGAACTGTGTTGCATGTATGGATTGACTGTGAGAGAGACCCATCATTGCCTCCAAGCCTGGCATTACCCTCCCCTGGAGGAAGGCAAAGCCACTGTGGCGACCATACTCCTGGGGGTGCCACATATATCGCACACAGGACGCTGTATATCGCACACAGGATGCTGTATATAGCACACAGGACGCTGTATATCGCACACAGGACGCTGTATATCGCACACTGGACGCTGTATATCGCACGCAGGACGCTGTATATAGCACACAGGACGCTGTATATCGCACACAGGACGCTGTATATCGCACACAGGATGCTGTAAATAGCACACAGGACGCTGTATATCGCACACAGGACGCTGTATATCACACACAGGATGCTGTATATCACACACAAGACGCTGTATATCACACACAAGACGCTGTATATCGCACACAGGACGCTGTATATAGGACACAGGATGCTGTATATCGCACACAGGACGCTGTATATCACACGCAGGACGCTGTATATCGCACACAGGACACTGTATATAGCACAGAGGACGCTGTATATCGCACACAGGACGCTGTATATAGCACACAGGACGCTGTATATCGCACACAGGACGCTGTATATCGCACACAGGATGCTGTATATCGCACACAGGACGCTGTATATTGCACACAGGACGTTGTATATCGCACACAGGACGCTGTATATCACTCACAGGACGCTGTATATCACACACAGGACACTGTATATCACACACAGGACGCTGTATATAGGACACAGGATGCTGTATATCGCACACAGGACGCTGTATATCACACGCAGGACGCTGTATATCGCACACAGGACACTGTATATAGCACAGAGGACGCTGTATATCGCACACAGGACGCTGTATATAGCACACAGGACGCTGTATATCGCACACAGGACGCTGTATATCGCACACAGGATGCTGTATATCGCACACAGGACGCTGTATATCGCACACAGGACGCTGTATATCGCACACAGGACGCTGTATATCACACACAGGACGCTGTATATCGCACACAGGACGCTGTATATCGCACACAGCACAGTGAGGGGAGACATTTAACAAAAAAAATGCACCCCCAGCCACGCTCATGATGAATGTTTTCTGCTTCCTGCTTCCTGCAATGCAGCAGGCATGGCATTCTTATGCAAATCCAGCCAGAGACTTCAGCCAACTGCTGACCAGGAAACAAGGAAAGGAGAGCTTCAAGGGGCCCAACCAGGGGGTATACAGCGGCCGTCGCTTACATGTAATTAAAGGAGATAGTACTGTGTCAGCACAGCACAGCTGCCAAACCGCAGCGGCCGTTCCGGGCTCCCTCACCCAGGGCCCCCACACCTCTCCGGGCCCCATAGCAGCTGCATGGTCTGCTACTATTGACGGTACGCCCCTGCGACAGATTCCCTTTAATATTTTTTAATGGTAAGGAAAGAGGCATTGTAAGGCCCATTCTCCCTACCTGGAAATTAATCTGCATAAATTAAAGTGTTATACATATTTTGAAAACTAAAATAATAAAGTTATTACCATGTTAAGATGTGATGACTTACTGCTAGGATAAGTCATCGCTTCATGATCTATGGGAGTCTGATCTTCGGGACTCCTACTGATTCCAGGAATGAAGAGGAGGAAGCCATATGCCATAAATGTCTAGGATGGGGCTAACCAGACTTGCCAACTCTCTTACACTGTAATGTCTTGGAAGGCTCCCAAAAAAGGGAGAACTTCCCAAAATCACAGAAGAGTTGCTAAACCATCCAGGCACTACTTACATCTCCTTAAATCTCCTGGAAAGCAGGATTCAACAGGCTTGTCAGTGCCTAAACGTACACTCGGAGGGCCCACATGTGGCTTGGGCAGAGAATGTGGCCAAAAAAGGTTATAAGAAACACAGAGGTACTTGACACAAGTATTTGGACTAATCCTTTACCTGATAAAAAGACTGCAAAGATAATCAGAATTTAAAACTTAGCGGATATTGTGCGAAGTTGTGGTCCCAAATTTCTCTGTTCATTAACGTACAACACATCCATAGGGAAACTATATGTAATATAGGGTATGCCATCTGAAAACTATTTTCCTATGTCATCCATATAGAGCTTCCAGCATATACAACCAAGCTTAAAGGAGTTGTCTGATTGAATTGTTCTTACAAAATACAGCTGTACTTACTCCATTTCTGACTCTCCACCTATGCCTCTGGTCATTTTTGATATGTCTTCAGCAGTGACATCACTTGACCACTGCAGTCAATCACTGGTTGCAGCGATGATGACAATGTAGACAGTAATTAGCCTGTAAGGCTTGATCACTATCAGCATTAGGAAACACCAGGTGATGCAAATTTCCGAGCTTTATAAAATCCCAGCTTCCTCTAACCTTGTGCCAAAAAACAGCAGCCATGGGTTCTTCTAAGTAGCTGCCTAGCACTCTGAAATATGACAGAGGCCCACAAAGCAGGCTATAACAAAATAGCAAAGCATTTTCAAGTTGCCCTTTTCTCAGTACGAAATGTAATTAAGAAATGGCAGTTAATAGGAACAGTAGAGATCAAGATAAAATCTGAAAGACCAAGAAAAATTTGAGTGAGAGCTGCTCGAAGGATTGCTAGAGAGGCAAATCAGAATCCCCGCTTGACTGCAAAAGACATTTGAAAAGATTTATCAAACTCTGAAGGTGTGGTACATTGTTGTACTGTTCAGAGACGCCTGCACAAATATGGCCTTCATGGAAGAGTCATCAGAAGAAAACCTCTCCTGCGTCCTCACCATAAAATTCAGCTTCAGATGTATGCAAAAGAACATCTAAAAAAGCCCAATACATTTTGGAAACATATCCTGTGGGCCAATGAGGTTAAAATAGAATTCTTTGACCAAAATTATAAAAGGTATGTGTGGAGAAAAAATTACACAGAATTTAAGCAAGGGGGTGGATCAATCATGCTTTGAGGTTGTGTTGCAGCCAATGACACAGGGAACATTTCACGGGTAGAGGGAAGAATGGATTCATTGACATTTCAACAAATTCTTGATGCAAACATAACACCATCTGTAAAAAAGCTGAAGTGGGAAAGAGGATGGCTTCCACAAATGGATAATGTTCATAAACACACACATCAAAATCCACAATAGACAACCTCAAAAGGCAAAAGCTGAAGGTTTTACAATGGCCCTCACAGTCCCCTGATCGGAACATCATTGAAAATTTGTGGCTAGACCTCAAAATAGCAGTGCATGCAAGACAACTCAGGAATCTCACAGAACTGGAAGACGTTTCCAAGGAAGAATGGATGAAAATCCCTCAAACAAGAATTTATAAACTCTTTGTTGGCTACAAAAAGCATTTACAAATTGTGATACTTTCAAAAGTTGGTGCTACTAGGTACTAACCATGGAGATTGCCCAAACTTTTGCATAGGCCATTTTCCTTTTTGTAATTTTTAAAATGTAAAAGTTGAATATATATATATTGCCTAAAATTCAAAGGAAATGCTGTTATGATTGGGTCACCGAGAAGGAAAGCAAGACCAAGCTAAGCCACAGAAAACCAGAGAGGTTGGTAACTAAGCGGATTGCAGACCCCTGATCCTATCCACACAACTAGCAGTAGCCGTGGAGCGTACCTACGATGATTCTAGATGCCTCGACACAGCCGGAGAACTAAATAAGCCTAAAGCAAGAAAGGGGAAATCTAAACTGCCCCAGAGCAGACACCAAAGGAATAGATAGCCCCCAAACATATATTGCTGGTGAGACAAGATGAAAACACAAGCGCAGGTAGGAAAATAGGCTGAGCAAACGATGGGGCCCACACTAACTAGACAGGACAGGAAAGGAAAGACACTGTCTGCAATCACGCAAAAAACCCTGCAAAAAATGTCCAACACGTCTGATAGAAAAATGCTGAAGTCACTCGACTTCGCCCCCACTATATCAGCACTCTGGCATATTCTGAAAGCAGAGCAAAAAGAGGCCAATCTAATAAGGGACAAAAACAAACTGGCACAAGCAGTAACATAAGGATAGAAATTCAGCACAGCCCCAGCTGGGGCTGGCTGACCACACAAAAATGAATAGACAAAACCAAATCAAATGTGAACAATAGCAAAAGAACACTTAGCTTGAGCATGCAGGGACTGAGCTGGAAACTATGACCTCAGGAGGCAGGAAAAAATCAGCAGCAGGGATAGAGGGAGTCGGCTGTTTTAAATCCATTCAGAAACTCCAGATGTCCAATCGTCCTCCTCATTATCAGGTGGCAGACCTCTGTTAATTAGATCAGCTCCATTACCTCCTGTAACCATGAGAGGGAGCCCAGAAAGAGAACTCGCGACCCCTCTATCAATATAACCAGCTCCACTACCTTCACTAGTAACCAGAGGTAGGCCAGAAAGTGAATTCACAACAAAATGCGTCATTTTTAACTTTAGTCCTTTTAGAGATTATTTTATCTTCAACTTGCTGCACTGTTCACAATAACACAAATTTTGACCAGAGTGTTAGGAATACCTGTCATGGATGCAATCATCCTCCTCCGGTTTCCAGACGGCTCCGCCACTCTGTCCACAATTAGGGCAAAGCTGGCGCACACTTGGGTGGTGGGACTACACATGGTGGTGCCTCATGTGTGGAAGTGGTGAGCGATGTGGGAACAAGTGACACCATGCTTCCCACTGGTTTTGCAGGCCAGGAGACATGGGACACTGTGTCTCCCGATTGCCAGGCAACACAGGACACTATCTTGCCTGGTGTTAGGCAATGGTGGGAATGTGTTCACCCTTCTGTGCTGGTGAGTAGGGAGAGGCTCCCTGGAATATAAGGCCTGCTTCTAATGCAGTTCAGTGCTGTTCATTCAGTTCCCTTGTGTAGTGGTATGGGGAGAGCTTCCTGGTTGAGTTCTGGTTGCTTCTCAGTAGTTGCTAATGGTCATTATTGTAATGGGTGAAGACTATCCCGGCCCTTAAGGAACTTGCTTAGCAGTGGTAGCTTGCGCAAAGTGCATCGGTGACTGCGCTTTTGCTGGTGCAATGCAAGTCGCTACAGAGTAGCTATTCCTGCACATAACAGAGGGGTTCCCAATCTTTTACATTCCACTGTAGACCTTAAAGGGGTTGTCCAGGCTTGACGCTCAAGTCTGCAATCGTGCTATGTGACTGCAGACTGGTGAAGCCTCACAGTTCGCGTTGTCAGGATTACCCATAAGAGGGCAGTCATGGACTGCAAAGACGCAGTTTTCTTATTTCCAGCCATATTCTGACTAGACGTGTCGAACTTCACTCAATTCTTTTGAATTGAGCAATGCCACGCATATCTAGTCGGCACGTGACCACATGTATGCAAATCACAGACTTGTGGTCACACGCTTACCCGCTCCCGGAACCTGATGGAATCTGATGAAAAGATGTACAACAAGTGTCCAGCAGACCTGCAAAGCCACAAGATGAAGCATTGCACAATTCTCAATGAGTGTTGTATTATGCATGACCGTGCAGCCTGAAAAGAAGATTTAGGGGCAATTTCATCACTATGTACTGTACATGCATATGAATGAACAGGCCAGTGATCCGATTAATGATCTTTTTAGCCCTTCGAATAAAGGTTTGACATCACAGGAGACTTTCATCATCACAGTCAAGGATTCTTTACAGTTAGGGATCACTCATTTGTCAGTTTTTCCATGTAAGAATTCTCTCCTTACTCTTCACAGCTAGGACCAATACCCATTGTAGTCTATGCGGCTGTTCCCTTGGCTGTTTAATTTTGAAGATTGAATAGTCCACTCCTCACCAAAACATAGACAAAAGTCCAAATTTAACCAAGCCATAGATCAAACTCACCAAATGCAAATCTATGGGTCCTTGAAAAAATCTGACAGCATTGGATTGCCAGCCTTGTGCTCTCCAGTTTTCATGTTCGTTTGATTGGAGGAGCTTGAAAAAAGTTCATCCATGCAAAAAAAAAAAAGGTGAGACTCTGATGATAAAAACTGGCGCATTGACCAAACACTGATGAAAATCTGATCCAAAATACTGATGAAAATTGGTCAGTTTTTTTCGCGTGAAAATTTTGTATGTTTGAATAAGGCTAAAGAACATTGAGACTACGAAACACTCTTCTGCACCCTGCACCATGTTTATGGTTGGCTCATTGAATACATTCAGAAGGGCCTGGGTAAGCCTGAAGATAGAATGCTTATCCAAGGATATATTCTAATATATTTGACGTTGGGAAGAAATTTTTTTGGCTATTCTAAATCAATTAGCCTCTGCCTCTTGGGGGGTTTACCTTTCTCTGGGTCAACACAAATTATAGGTTGGACTTAAAGGGGTTGTCCAGGCTTGGGGCTGATAGAGACAATGCTATTTTCTGTAAATATGTCATCAACTACATCGGTTTATCATTATGCTTAATCTAGAGATTTTAGATAAAAGTCTGGTGACCGCATGTATGCAAATCGCCCGCTCGCTCCTGGAGTTTGCACCAAAGAATCCTGACAATGTGCTGCAAGGGTTCACAAGTCTGTTCTCACATAGAGTTACGGCAGACTTGATCCCCAAACGTGGACAACCCCTTTAAAGGGTTATTCCTAAAATAGCAAGCTATCCTCCACAAAAGATAAGGGATATCTGGCTCATAGCTGGGGGTCTGACCACTAGGACTCCATGTGATTCTAAAGGCCCCGTCTCACTAAGCGATCTCGGTAGCGAGATCGCTGCTGAGTCACAACTTTTGTGACGTAACAGCGATCTCACCAGCAAGATCACTATGTGTGACAGTGATCAGCGAGCGGCCCCCCTGCCGGTATCGCTGGAAGAAACCTCTGGACATTTCTTTGGTCGCTGGTCTCCTGCTGGCCAGCACGCATCGCTGTGTGTGATAGGCGGGAGACCAGCGATCAGATGTAAAAAATAATAAAAAAAATAAAAAATATAGTTATTCTCACCTTCCGACATCCCGTTCAGCCATCCTGCCTCTCTCCACGCTCCGGTCCCAGTGATCCTTTGCACGAATGACCGCGAGACTTTGTTATCCCTCGAGACCGTGACATCTCGCGGTCATTCGTGCAAAGGATCACTGGGACCGGAGCATGGAGGCAGGATGGCTGAACGGGACGTCGGAAGGTGAGAATAACTATATTTTTTATTTTGATTCTATTTTTTACAGCGATTCCGGGCGCTCGGCATCGCTGTGCTGATCGCTGGTGAAGCTGTCTGTGTGACAGCTCACCAGCGATCACATAGCGACTTTCTAGCGATCCTGACACCTTGATATCGGTGTCGGGATCGCTGGTAAGTCGCTTAGTGTGACGGGGCCTTAAGGGTACCGTTACACTTAGCGATGCACCAGCGATCCCGACAACGATATGGATGGCTGGTGCATCGCTAAAAGGTCGCTAGTGAACTGCCAAACAGGCAGATCTCACCAGCGACATCGCAGCAGTCGGGGGTCGCTACTTACCTGTCAGACGAGGCGATCCTGACGTCCTCCACCCGCGTCCATGCGTCGCTCGTCGGCGCCACAGGAAGTGCCCGACGAGAAATGGTCCAGGACGTTCCCGCGCGACCAGCGGTGAGCAGCGGGGGAGCCAGTTGGAGGTAAGTATCAGACATAGCGATATCGCTAGCAATATCGCTGCTACGTCACAAAATCGGTGATGTTACAGCGATATTTCTAGCGATATCGCTTTGTGTAACGGGGGCTTAAGAACAGGGACTGGAAACTGAAGAACAAGACTCAGCAGAGCCCCACCTTGAATTGAGAGGTTTTGCGTATGGTCAACATCTTCATTCATTCATTGTCTATGGAACGGCTGGTGAAAAGCTGGTAAAATGCTATTTCTGGGAGTCCCTTAGATATATAGACAGTGTGCTGGATGAGATGTTCATCCATTTCTGGGATTTTTTTTTGCCATCAGAGTTTCTTTTATGCAAAAGAAATTCTCCTTCAGATTACAGGTAAAAAAAACTGACTTCACCCGGATGGCACCTGTGTACTTTCTGTTTTGTTTTTTTACACATGTATCAACTTGAATGGTCAAAATGTGGCTACAGTATGTATACTGGATCAAAATCAAACATGTCTCCGTGTTTTAATTTTTTTTTTAGAACAATAGGTCTGAAAAAAATGTACAGCATAGGTACGTCTTCTTTCTGCGAAAAACACTTATGGAGCAGGTCTGAGAAAAACAGGCCATAGGAAGAAAAGTAGTGTACCGAGGGTGTGTAATGCACATGGCCTCCGAGGTTGCTACACTTTCATTGTGGTGCATTACTTTATTTGGACCCTAAAAAAAAGACTGAAATACTGCAACATAATCATAGGTTTCATAATACAAATATTAATAATATATGGTGTACAGAAGGCCTAAGGCTGTGTATTGAATACGCTGCAATTCTATGGTAAAATAATAGCCCCTATATTCACAATGTGCATGTCCCATTTTCTGAGAGTATTACAAGCTGCCAAAGGCATAGACTCAATCACGGAGATCCGAGTAGACGTGCAGCTAGCGGACTTATCTAATAAAGTCTTCTTAGTGCAAATATGGTGCAAAACTATAAATGGAGGCTTCATCTTGTCAGCACTTTGCATCCTTTATTAAATAAAGCTAACTGATGCAATGATGTGTTTGCCCTTAAGACAGACAAAAAAAAAAGAAAAATCCTTTGCTGTATCTGCTGGGGCTACTTTATGCTTCATGGTGTGTATTACAATAAATGAATAGTCGCTTTGTACCTATCGCTGTGGTTGCTGGTGATACAGGAAAGGATGTTACATAGTAATAATAGTTTGTGTATTTACAAATAACGTAGCACATTGTATCTGTGCGGTGTCTGTAAATGCAGCTGGGCTGAAGGGGATGGTATGTAGGGTAGTGAACGCGTAGCACTAATGGCAGTGAATGCTGCAGGTGGGTGGACGTTGAGTTGCCCCCACACAGATCCTACTGCAGCCTGACATGAGATGCTAGGTGCAGAACATTTCTCACTGTGATAGTGGACTGCAGGGGATAAACAGGCCTGCAGTGCGGGAGTGCGAGGCAGAGCACAAGGAGAGAGGGAGGAGGGAGAAATAGCAAGAAGGAGGGGGAAAGAGACAGAAAGGGAGGGAGAAAGAGAGAGAAAGGAAGGATGGAAACAGTGAAGGAAGAGAAAGGAGAGAGAAAGGACAGACAGAGGGGGTGAGATCTCAGAGTGGGGGACAGGGAGTAGGAGTGACATAAGATTTCGAGGGGGTTAACCTCTTGTCTGCAGCTCATGTGTTTCACCATTTTACCATAAGTCTTATACATTGACCAATTTTACCTAATATCCTACATCGAGCCTTATACAGTGCAATCACTTCCAAAGACTCCCAGAAACCGCCTCTGCTTTCCAGTCGTCGACATTTCTGCAGACAATGATAAACTCATGCTGTGAATTATTGCGATTTTGTCCAACCATTAATAATCATGATCCCTTGAACCGACATCAATCTCAAAACTGTTCGTTCGGATCCTTTTGTTTTGGATGCCCAAAGATGGCTGGGTATTCTTGTTTGACAAAAAAAAGTTCTTACGCAAAAGTGAAGCCATTTCTCAGGGCTGAGCCTTCATCAGATAATCTGCAATATTGGAAAGTGTATGGCTGACATAAATAGGACCTGTCACCTCCCCTGACATGTCAGTTTTAGTGAATACTTATATTTCCCAATAGATTTTTTTTCTTTTTAACAGAGCTGCATTGTGCTGTTTCCCCTGTTGTTCCTCCTAGAAACCTATGCAGAAAAAAAATTGCCAAATATGTGATACTTTTCACTTTATCAAAGAGGTTTGTCCCTAACAGTCTGATGGTGGAATCACTGGACATTGTGGCTGTGACAGACGCATTATTGGACAGTGTTATATTGTGTAGGGACGTCACTAATATGGTAACACTTAGTTGTCAATCTATTCATTACCAGGAGGAATAACAGAGGAAAGACACAATGCAGAAATCTAAGAAAACATGATACAATTGTTATAGAGTGAGGAATATATGAATGTACTAAGACACACGTGTCAGGAGAGCAGTGTCGCCTTTGAAGTGGTTTTCTTAGCCCAAAACCTTGATGGCCTATCCTTTTCCCTGCAGCAGAGTGCCATTCAACTGAGCACAGACACTTCCAAAAGTACAGAGCTGTGCCTGGCCTGACAAACAATGGCGGGGTCATGGCTACTTCAGTTAGTTGATCAGTGGGGGTGCTTGCTCTTCTCCCCCCTATCAATCTGTTCCTTAGTATAGGCCATCAATATTATAGTCCTGGAAAACCTTTTGAAAAAGGGTTGTCTTATCTCAGACACCCATGTAACTCCCCAGAAATAATCCAGTAAAGCCAGCAGGAGACGAAATGGCACTGCACTTCCATAGCTCCACTGCCACTTCATTGGATCGATCACCGGGGTCATATTGATCGAACCCCAAATGATTGGACATCACCCAGTAATTGTCCACAAATTAAATAACGAAATCTCATGTATGCGTGAATTGTTAAATGTGCCATATATTATTAATATTAATTGTGTTTTTCTTACATGCATGTTGTCACTTTTCTATATCGTAACTGACAAGGTTTTTCTGATGTCTGATTTAATAGTCTATGGCTATTTTCGGGGGTTTAAAGACGACATCTCTGCTCTACACGCATGTTTGTTTCATTAAGTTGTCCAGGATTTCTTTTTTTTTTACTATGGACCTAAAAACTAACAGGCAGACATTTGCTTACTACCTGCCTGTTGTATCCAGAGCCGGATCAGAGCAGTCAACTGATCTACATCAATAAATCAGCTCTTCTTCTTCAGCTCTGCTCTGTAGACGAGATATGACTAGTGACGTCATGCTGATTGACTGCTGGCTTCCCGCAGTTTGGCAGCGGGGAGCCGTCTGTCAACCAGGATGACATTGGCAGTCACGACCCACCAATTGTGCAGAGCGGAAGAAGAATAACCACTGCTCCATTGACGTGACATAAGTGGAAGCCACTGAATCGCCGGGAGAAGCAGTCTATGACTGCTCTGTGCCGGCAGAGATTGGCGCTGGGCACAATAAGCAGGTAAGTAGCAACTAACAGCCTGTTAATCTTTAGGCACATTGTAAAAAAAAAAAAAAAAAAAACCTGGAAAATCCCTTTAAATACTTGCAAAAAAACAATTTAGGAGTGTCTTATCTTAGAACTTGGTATTGAAAAAGTTGACAACTTCAACATTGTGAAAGTGATGGAGATACAGTCTGTGACTGTCAACACTGATTGCATAGTATCTTGTGATGAGCAGACATGCTCGGATGCTAATCGAGTGACTTTGGCGTGCTTGAATACTATGTTTGAGTCCCCACGCCTGCATGTCTTGCGGTTATTTAACAGCCGCAACCATATACAGGGATTGTCTGCTGGTTAGGCAATCCCTCCAAGTGTTGAGGCTGTCGAACAGCCGCGAGACATGCAGTCCTGAGGACTCGAACATATTATTCATGCACGCTGAAGACACTTTAATAGCACCCGAGCATGCTCAGATAACACCTTATCCCTGCACGTCCGCTCATCACTCATCATATTCTGTAGGGACATGCGCCCAACTGGTAACACCCAGTTATCAATTTAGTGACACATTTCTGGAGGAATAACAGAGGAACGCAACAACATCGAGTTCTAAGAAAAGATCCTCCAGAATGTTTATATTATGGGAAATGCAAACATTTACTAAAACAGACAAGTCAGTACAGTTGACTGGTCCTCTGTAACCTTTGGGTTGATATTCTTTTTACAGCAATAATAAAATGCAGCATGTACAATTCATTGACTATAACCTTGGTAATGGACAGTAACAATGCTGCCATGCCACCTCTTTTATCCCAGGTACTCCATAATTCCATTACTATCTAGACATTCATCAACACACAAACTCATACATATAGAGCCATGGGAAACAGACACACAACATGGCAGTAATATGGGCACACAGCTTGCAACAATCAATTCTGTTCTGGTTAAGGAGGCTCCTCAGAGAGAAAGTAGGCGTCTTCTGAGCCCCTCACCCAGACACAAGTGCACATTCCTGCATTAGGATGCACTGGTAACCATTGCGCCATTTACTTGGTGCAGATATTCACCACTGTCTCTCTTGTAGCAGGGCTTTATATACATTCCCCAAAATATGGGGCTGTTTGATGAATTTAAAGATATTTTCCAGTCTACAAACAAAAAAGCTTGCCATCACTCTATGTGAATACAGACTGCCTATTTCTATGCAGCTGTCACGCTCAGTTCAGGAGAGTTGACAGCCAATCTGAGCATTGTGTTGCGTTCCTCGTACGCCTTATACAGCTGTGTGACTCTTCCCTTAAGGCCCCGTCTTACATAGCGAGATCACTAATGCGTCACCGATTTTGTGATGCAACAGCGATCTCGCCTGCGATCTCGCTACATGTGACACGCAGCAGCGACCGCCCCCCCCTGCTGGATATCGCTGATCGTGCAGGAATGTCCTGGGCCATTTTTTTGTCATCGGCATCCCGCTGGCCAGCATGCATCGCTGTGTTTGATCGCTGGCTCGATCTCTACCAGGTCGTATTGTTGTCGGTATCGCTGGTGCATCGCTAAGGCTGGTTTCACATTAGCGCTTTTTAAGCGCACGCACGGCCGGGGGTAGCTCCGCCCCCGAGCCGGCTCTCTGCCCGGCGTGCCCGCCCCTTGCTTGTAGCGCCGCCTCCTAGCGGACAGCGGCGCCTGCGATCGGCGCACCCTATCTTTAGCATAGGGTGCGCAGATCGTGCGCAGGCCGTGCGCTAGTTGCGCTTTGACCTGCGCTGCGCACTTTTGACGGTGCGCCGTGCGTGCCAAAATCGAACTTTTCGGATTTTGGCACGCACGGCGCACCGTCAAAAGTGCGCAGCGCAGGTCAAAGCGCAACTAGCGCACGGCCTGCGCACGATCTGCGCACCCTATGCTAAAGATAGGGTGCGCCGATCGCAGGCGCCGCTGTCCGCTAGGAGGCGGCGCTACAAGCAAGGGGCGGGCACGCCGGGCAGAGAGCCGGCTCTGGGGCGGAGATACCCCCGGCCGTGCGTGCGCTTAAAGAGCGCTAATGTGAAACCAGCCTTAGTGAAACAGGACCCTTAAACATAGAGTGACTGCAAACTATTCTTTTCATCCTGAAAAAAACACGTTAGAAGCTGATGTTACTTCACTTACCCCAATATTTACCTCTGCTGAGATACTTTAGCATGAAAGAGCCTTATCTAGTTTGATAAAGCTATCCTTAAAGAAGTTGCCCACTTCTTGGAGAACTTCTTCTCATACCCATGCTAGGCCCCCATAAAATAAAGCTTACACTCACTTCCCATGCTGGCGTTATTCCCGTAGTGTCAGCATTCAGTCTCCTGGGGCTCCTGTGCGGTGTCGTAACACGTGATGCCAGCGCCCAATCAGCACTGGCGTCACTGTCCCCGCCTTCTGTCGAACTGAGCAGGAAGAGGAAGTCCAGGATCAGCTCCAGCCCAGACTACCTTTTCATGTTCAGTTTGTATGAAGGCAGGGACGGTGATGCCAGCACTGAATGAGCACCAACGTCATATGTCATAACACCATACGAGAGCCCCAGGGAGAGCGAGTGTTGACATGGTGGGAATGGCACCGACACGGGAGGTGAGTATGGTCTGTTTTTATTTTATAAGGGGGAACATAGCAATTGAGAAGGGGTTGTGTCATGACTCTGTTGTCGAGTATCACGGGACCAGTGGCTCCTTCCCTGTCCCTAACACTATGGGCGCCCTAGCTCACCCTGTTCCACGGATTACTTCTGATGGTGAAGACGTCAGGGCCACGTATCTTGTCTTAGCTTTTGAATCTGCACTCCATGTGTACCCTTCCCCCACCCAGAGAAGAAGGGAGTAGTAGTGTGCCGTAATGCACCAACCAGACTAAAAGGTAATACAAACAGGACTAAAGGCTGTGTACCCACGTAAGCGTTTTTTTCACGTTTTTTTAAGCATTTTTACTGGCAAAAATGCTTAAAAGAAGCATCCCATTCATTTTAATGAATTTGCACTTTTTGTGCATATTGATGCGTTTTTTCCTGCAAAAAAAAAACGCATTGCGGTAAAAAGCGCAGCATGCTCATTAATTTCATGGAAAAATCCGCATTTCTAACTATATTCTATGAGACTGGGCATGCTCTGGAAAAAAACGCGCAAAAAAGGCGCGTAAAATGCGCAGAAAAAAACGCGCGTTTCCTGGGAAGGAGTCTGGTTTTTAGTCAGGAATTTTCTGCAAACGTGGGTACATAGCCTAAAGGAAAATACCAGTCACACAAATATATTCACACAGACAACAGAGGTAAGAGCGCAGTTTGATGGTCCAAACTGTCAATCATCAGGAGTGTCCCGCTCCACAACAATCAGGAAGCCGGGAGTCAGAAGAGTGGGACATGCCTAAATAATGAAGAATAGACAGCCCCTATAAAGCAGTGATCCTCTCTCCCTATTTTTAGCCCAAAGGGTCAGTGATATGTAAATTTACAAACCCTCCCCAGGTCTACTGATGCCGCTGTTGATGCCATATAAGTGCTGCAGCCAATCAAGACAGACTGGGGCAGTGGCGGAGAGGTAAGGTAAACTCAGTTTATTTTACCTATCACTGAAGTTATGGACAAAAAATAGGTGAAAGAAGACAAGCCATTTAACAATGCAGATTACAACGGCTCCGAATTGTGCTACCCCCATAATCTGAAAAACAGTCCCTTTAAATGGAAATAACCTATCTTTTACAATAAATTAGTACTCATATGGTTGATCCATGTGTGTATAGTTACAAGATATCGTAGGTATATTTATGGTTGGCTAGTGAATACCCAATTGTGTGGCTATGCTGAAGCCTTGTCTTTGTGCACGTAGAAGACTTGATCCATTTGTAACAGGGTAGCCAAATATTGTAGATTTGACTTCTACTATCCATATCTTCGGATTCTGTTGATGTCACCTTCAGAGTTTTTGAGAAAACGTACAAAGCATCCACTGTACCCCATTCCTGATGGATGATAGACAACTTCTAATATAAATCCCTCTGGGAAAATATTTCACCACATTCCTAAAAGCATTTTGCACGTCAGTCAGAGACGTTGATGAACATGTGGCCAATCAAACAGCGCAAATGGCAAAGTATCTGATAGATAGAAGATTTTGGTTTAGTAATTTGCAGCAGATGATCGACTGGTACATTATCTGGCCAATTATTGGAAGAAAATCGACAGTAAATGAAACAGGCTACAATAGTTGTCTGCACATATTCATTAATGGTGTATAGGTAGGAGAAGAAATTATAAGGTCAGGAGTAAAAAGAATTGTTTTGACCGAGATTTATAGCTTATGTGTAGGGGCACAAAACCATAATCCGTGTTGAAGGGTTAGATAGGAAGAGATCTGGATTGCCCTCATTATCCAGCACTGGTTATCCTGTCATTGTCTGCCTATTAAAGAGAATCTGTCACCAAGTCTTTCCTACCTTATCTGAGCATAATGTAGGGACAGAGACCCTGATTCCAACGATGTGTCACTTAGTTTACTGGGTGCAACAGGTGTGACACAACCAGAGTTTTTAGATGTAGCATGTAGCACAGCTCAGAAAGCTAACCCCGCTCACACCAGGCTCTCTGTGTACATTGTCTATTGACAGTGAGCTGCTAATCAGAGGAGGAGGCGTGGTCGGACCAGGGCTCACATGAGCTGTAGTCCAGGCAGTGATCATCTCTTTGTGATAAAACCTTTGTTGTATTGAAACTATAGCCCACAGCCTGATAAGTGACACATCCATGAATCTGTCTCAATCCCTACCTGATGTTGTCCTCAGATTACATAGAAAAAACCTGCTGACAGATTCCCTTTGACATGAAGAAAAACTTTGAAGGATATTAACAAAATAAAGCTTAATCATTGTATAATGAAAAACAATACAATTTTCTACTATACTTTCTGTATCAATTTCTCGTAGTTTTCATGGTCTTCAAATCGCTCCTTTCATCAAGAACTTTTCTAGTTTACTTTCAGGTTATTAAATCCGGTTATGTTATAGACACATGTGTTCGGCTCATTAGGAGACCTAATGAGGAATGGATCAGATATACCCATTTTTGTTGTAAAATTTGATATGTTTTACCATTTATGAAAAGTGGCAATAGACATGATTGCTATTAAAGGAGATTTTCAGGACTTTTAGAGTTTAGAAAAGTTGGACTTGTTTAGCTAAGAGAAGAGATCCCTCAGAAGAGATCTCATTTACATGTATAAGTACATGTGTGGTCAGTACAGAGGACGGCGCATGATTTATTCCTTCCAAAGGCCATATTAAGGACCTGGGGACATTCATTATAAGTGGAGAAAAGGCGATCCCAGCAGCTAAAAAGGAAAGATTTCTTAACAGTTAGAGCAGTCAGACTGTGAAATGCCCGACCACAAGAGGTAGTAATGGCAGACACTATAACAGCATTGAAAAAAGGGCTGGGATGCCTTTCTAATAATCAACGCCAACTGTGAGTTAGGCCGGAGTCACACTACCGTATTATGGGTAGGTGGAAGGTGATTATTGGAAGGTGACATATAACCCATTATTATTAACCCATTAGCCACTGCTACAGGGCAATGGGAATAGAGAAGCTAAGTGCCAGAAAAGGCGCATCTGGGGTGTCTTGGGGCAGATTTTTGTAGCCAGGAGGAGGGGCAAAAACAGTGGTCCCTCTCAAGGCTATTAATATCTTCCCTCACTCACTGGCTTTTGACATGTGAGAATCGGCTGAGTTTTTAGCATGTATGAGCCCTTATACTTTTCCTCTGATTGTTCCAATCCTGGTTTTGCCTTACAGATACAGATTTAAAATACTGACTAAAATACTGCTGTGTGAACATAGTCTATAGGGAATGTATCATCAGAAAATGACCTACTGTACAAAGAGGACCTTTCACCTGATTTAGCATGCTAAACTGGCCACATCATGGAATAGTGACTGCAGAGTAGCATTACATAAAATGTAGCTTAACTTTTTAGTTTCTCATTTCTGCTGCAAAGATATTAGCTTATAAAGTTTAGATTCTAGTTTCTCATTCGTCCAAGGGGCTTTATCAAAGATTCTTCTCTGGGGGGCGTTTATGTTTTCCCCTGCATGATGTTGTCCAATCACAAGGAAGGGGTGTCATGCAGAGCAAAAAATGAACACGCCCTCCAGAAATGGTCAGAACAGGCTTTCAGATGCCAGACATGTAATGATACAAAGTTCTTCTCTCTTTTGTGATCTCTGCAGAGCTCACAGTGATCTGAGATGAAAGCCACAAAAGGTGTTTGTAGTGAAATATTGCTCTGCTCTACTCCACATTTCCCCACGCTGACTGCTGTGATATAAAAGCTGCAAGAAGTGTTTGTAATGACATATAGCTCTGTTGTACTATACATAGTAGAAGCTGAGATCATGGAGCAGAGCAAAGCTGATTACCCACACAGAGAAAGACTGTTCTGACTTTCTCTGAGGGCATGTTATTTTTTTTCCACTGAATGACACCACTTGCTTATGATTGGTCAATGTCATACAGAGAAAAACTAACAGCTCCTTGGTTGAAAAGGAAGTTAAAATGTAAAGTTTACAAGCTAATATCTCTGCAACAGAGATGAAAAATTTAAAAATAATAACTAAGTTTCATTCAGCTCTTCAGCTACTATTCCATGATGTAGCAGTTTAGCTTGTTGCCAGAAACTAGTTAGTTTTTTAATGTACTGAAGGATTCACCTTGTTTTTAACCTTACCAATAAAGAATATTGTTTTATCACCGGATGGTCATGCTGAGGATTCTCCTATGTCTTTCATCTAGCAAGCTGTCCCCACCAGTGGCTCTGACACCCACCGGTTACAGCTTTCTCAGTATTGTGATCCTGGAGACATGGTGATGAGCTTAAAATTTTTTTTTCTCCTTAACCATTATAGAGTTGTTACTTGACGTTGTAATCCTGCCTGTGATGACAATGAGACTTCTGAAAATACTTTTATAACAAACAGGAAGCATAACTCTAAACTAGCCCTGGTGGCTAGTCTGAAAATTACAAGATTTGGGGGTTTTTTTCGACACAGATCTAAAAAAATTTGCTACATTTAAAAAAAAAACAAAAACTAAAAACCTAATTGAAACAATAAGTCATTTTCTGATGAATATGTTCCTTTTACTGTCCTGGAAAAACCATTTACCTGGGAGGCAACCATAACAGATTTATGAAAATTTACAGAGCAAATTTCAGTGCAAAATTTCAATTTTTGTCTTTGGAACAGCCCAAGATGTAATGCCCCTGTAAGTGTTTGGCCAGTGTATCCACTTACCTTAATATGTTAGGGTTTGTTGCTTCTCTTTGTTATACTTCATGTACCTGGCACAATATCATAAGGTGTATATATATTTAGGAGTCCGGGGTACAAAATCAGTTCTCACTTTGCCTTGTTACAATGAATAAACAATTGAAGTATCATCATCTCCTTCTGCACCAGCCTCTCACTCTCTCAGTCTGTCTCTTTCCTGCAGACTCTCGCTCTCTCTCGCTTGTATGTTCTCTCTCAAGGACATTGCTATACCATGACAGATATACACTTCACAGGCAACTTTTAAACTCATCTCTTGTTTGGATGTCACAGTGTTTAGCGGAGACAAAAAATAAAGAAATAACAATCATGTTATATCCCAAGATCCCGTAATGAAATAATTCACCATATCCATCTTCTTCTCAGGACGTCAGTTACATATTTACATTTATTTATATCTGAGTTTTTCGTTATTTTTTTGTTTTTTTTATTAAAAAAAGAACAAAAATAAAATAATTTAAAAAATGACCTTTTCTTTAATTAGAAATTAAACTGTAGTTGAAAAAAAATCCCTATTTTCTCCCCCAGGTTTTGAGGTGGGACTGTTGCCATTTTTGTTTTTTTTTTCAACACTCCTCCAACTGAGGCTTGCAGTCACATCTTAAGATTTAGAACGATACATATTGGACAGACGCTGCCAGGCCAGGCTTTTAGGACCACCTTATTTCAGCATAGTTATTAAATAAATAAGAAAGCAAATAAATACAATGACTAATAACAATTTCAGACAGTTATACACATTCTGACTCATTTTCAATAAGTCGAAAGAATTTTTGAAAATGCTCCCTGAAGCCCCAATGGATAAAATAAAACAAATATCTGAGGCGCGGTAATAATGAGGGAGGTTATAGTAGAAATGAGAATATACAAAATATAAATATAATAACAAAATTGCACGAAAACACCCAAATTGGTTTCTAACCAATTATAATCCATGCATGATGTTATATAATTCATCCTATTGTTTCATACTCTGCTCTTTATAACTTATTACTCAATTTAAACGTCTCTCTATAATCCTCTTATTATGCTACATAATCCGCAAATCTAATTCCTCTTACTACTGTGCATAAATGCTCCCTATAACTTCTCCGTAAATGTTCTAATCCTACATCTATTTGCAAACAATATTTGCATCTCTGGGTTTAACCCCTTGCATTGATCATCACCAGATCTGTGGAAAGACGCAGCTATCGCTCAGTCTAAGCTGACCGCACAGATTAGACAATTGTCATGCAGACCCGCCAATGTTAGATGTTGATGAGACCGGTAGTCCATGCAATGTGTATTGTAGCCCCCCAACTCTTCTCTAATGGCAGATGTTTAGGGCAACTTCCTGATCCTTTTGTTCTCAGGGTCATAGGTTACCCCCAGATGTATTTGGCGGTGGCTTTTTTTCTCTTTTCCTACTGAGACCACATGGATTGTCATCAGAGCCCAGTATGCATGTATATGATAGGGTTGGGTGGAGAGTTGAGCAAAAAGATATGCAGGTCACTGGTCCGGCTCCCAAGTTGGTACTCCATGGCTGTTGGACCAAGACAGTGCTACCTTCCTCTGCCGGCATGTTGGGTGTCTCTTCTGATTTCTAGGCCCCGTAATGCCATGATGTCACCAAGTACCAGTCACTAGGCTACACGTAGCATCCTGACTTTCGGCATTCTTGTACCGACGAAGGAAGAAGTTCGCACCGCCCTGATATGGCTCCCAATGGATTACCAACGAGGAAGTCAGACCAGGGTCCTGTGAATCTTTTTTCTCAATTCTAGCTATCTTTAAACATGACAAGCTCAAGTCCATCCTTAGTTTTCCCTGTTCCTTTCTATATATATAGTCAGCAATTATTAGAACATGATCATGGCTTCATTACTTAGCCGAGGCTGCTCATTTCTGTATTGGACAGGAGAGATACCAATGCGGTTATGATCCCACTCACTTACCAATCATGAACGTGTTTCTGCCGGTCTGTGGGGAAGTAACGTCATATGCACCAATCAGTCCTATGCAGAAGAGAGCAGCGCTGGAAAACTCCTATGAAGAAACACTCCTAGAACAACTGCTACACTGCGTGACGTGTCTAGGAATACAGGGGTATCCTTTCTACGAATGGCGTCAATGGCCTTGGCAGCCGGTAGACTATAAGATAGCCTGCTCCACAGTAACCACTGCAGTGTAATGATATTTCACTGACGATGCCTCCAAACCTCAACAAAGACTTTAAAGAACGCCAAAGATAGAAATCATGAGCCACCAAATGAGAACTAAGCATTTAACTTCTTATTGTAGGTCGATTAGCACCACGATCAATAATAACTAATGCTATTTTTTCTGGTATGCTCATGAATCTAGTTAAAAAGATGGCCGCCTGTCTGGTCTAAGTGTCAGATCTGATGGAAAACTATCTGTCAGAGTGAAAAAAATTAATACTATCTCCCATCATGGAAATTAAGGTAAATGCAAAAGTTATTTGTGAATGGTTTTCACAGTGTAATCACGTGTCTTGTTGGCTGCATCCAGCAAGTAATAGGTCGCAGACGTAATTGGGTCACTTGGTTTTGAGAGTCGTAAGCCTGTCTGCTACATAAGTGAACAGCATGGGTAAATGCATAATTATACGACAAACAGGCTCCGTCACTATATATAAATGAATGCATCTGAATTTATAAGACGAGCAAGTAATATGAGCTGTAATATGTTTACGGTAATTCCATCACTTTCCTGTTTGCTTGAACATGGAGCCTGATTTAGTTGATTATTCCTGGCATAAATGTGCCATGCCACTCCATTCCCATCTACGACACTGAAGATACCCAAAGATTGAGCCATAGACATTGGCAGCAGTGGTTAGCACTGCAGCCTTGCAGCACTGGGGTCCTGGGGTCTAATCCCACCAAGGATGACATCTGTCAGGAGTTTATATCTTCTCCCCATGTTTATGTGGGCTTCCTCTGGGTTCTCCAGTTTTCTCCCACACTTAAAAGACATAGTGATAGGAAATTTACATTGTGAGCCACAATGGGGACAGTGACGATGTAAAGTTATGTGGAATTGATGGCGCTATATTAGGCTAGGGTCACACCAAGCGTATACTCTCTAATCCGAGGCTTCAGGTTGATCCTATGTGCTCTAAATTTCTCGGATGAAGAGAAGATGGAGCAAAAAATGACGTCTGAGTGCATTCCAATGTTTTCCATGGACTCATTGACTTTGCATGGCTGAGTGCAATCCGAATATCGGATCAAACTCGGGCATGCTATGAATTTTCCTCCCCAACCAGAAAAACATTGGGCATGGGCACGGCCTCATAGCCTAACATTGGTCCGAGTGCGATCTGATGGTTTTGTGATAACACAGTCATGTGCACAAGCCCTTAACGAGTAAAATAAAATAAATATTTAGTATCACAGACTTGAATAGTGCAGCAGGTCGTGCAATATTGCAGCCAGGGGAGAACAAGGGTTAAAAGTTCACCATTCTGGCCATCGGTGGATGTCTCAGTGATGATATATCAATATAACACTTATCCAGTGGGGAGGTAATAACATGTACAGGTTTTCTAAGCTTCTAGGATAAACCTTTTGCCACTGTTCCAGCCTAACTGCAAGCCAAGAGCTGTGCCGGGCTGAATCTTGCAGCCATCAAATAGTCGTAGAAAAGTGCATTTGTGGCCCAATACTGTAACCTGCAGCTACAGACACCGGGGTCTGAGTGCTTCTTTGGTGTATTGGTGTAAGACTGTGCAATCAAAATGTAATATTCAAAGTGAATGGTCGATAAACCTCAGTACTCTGCAGTGGCCACTACACAATGTACAGAGCTGAGCTTTTCTGCTATGTACATCACTTGCATCTAGCTGCAGCCGATATCAGCTAGGTACTGGACCCTGGGCCCCACCAATCTTTAATGACCTAGCCTATGGGATAGGTGATCAATTTGATTGTTCTTATGTCTGTATGTTGGCTCCATAATAAGTATATGGGCAAGTACAGCATCACTCTGGTGAACGGATCAATAGACTCTGTGTGCCCGACTGCTGCAAGAGCTGGACACTTCAGAGTGGGATTCTGAACAATCGGTGACCCGTGATCAGGAGCCCTTTGCAGCCCCTATGATATATAAATTTATTTAACTTATTGTTATCTTTTAATGTACCTCTCAATCTTACAACTATGTAACTTCCGTTTATGTTATAATCTGTATGTCATGGTCTCAGAGGCCACCAACTATTCCACAGCTACAAGTCCTCTTCCTGGCTTCTGAACAGAGATGCCTCCTTTAAAGGGAATCTATGAGCAAGTTTTTTGCTATGTAATCTGAGGACAGCATGAGATAGGGGTTAAAACACAGATTTCAATGTTGTGTCACATGTCAGGCTGTGTGCTGTTGTTTACTTACACTACACTGAAGGTTTCATCACTAATTTCACCCCACCCCTCCTGTGATAAGCAGCTCACTGTCAATATACAATGTATATACAGAACCTGGAGTGGGTGTGGTTAGCTTTCTCAGCTCTGCTGCTTTGCTAAATCTAAGAACATTGATTGTGTGAGAACGGCTACACCCAGTAAATTAAGTAATACTTCATTGAATTCAGGGTCTCTTTGGCTACATCATGCTGCTCTCAGATGAGGTAGCAAAAACCCGCTAACAGATCCCCTTTACTTTTTAAAAAATACTTTTTGACCATCTATACTAATTCCTTGCAAGTCTTCCTAATAAATGTGCTGATGCACCGAGGAGATCTGACTCTATCTGATCCCTTAGATCAATTTGAGAATCATTAACTGTTTACATGACATCTATCCACAGATAACCGCTGCAGCGTTTCCACAGTCCTGTATCACCTGCTGCTTCCTATCACATCCAATGTAGTCATCTGCCATCAACAACTGAACTGCCAAGTATTATAATATAATCTTTAATATTGTATATTTTACCATCTGCGGAGCGCTGCTACTGAAAAACATTAGCAGGCCCCAAGTAAATGTCTAACTATATAGTGCAGTGGGAAGAAAAAAATTGGGTTCTAAGAGACCCCCGAGTTCACCATCATGCGGCTTCTTGGCCAGCTGCTTCTATAGGATGATGACGAGGGCTCTTTAAACACCTTCCCATTACAAACAAAAAATATAAATAAATTTTTTTTTTTTTTAAATGCTCCTTATATTCAAAAAGAGTAAAAGGCTATAAAGATACAATCCCTTTAAATTAAATATATTAACACTATATGACCGACATAGAAAAATAAATATATCTTTTACTCTGTATACACATACATATATATATAGAGCGCTATAAATATATACACTGATATATAGATATAGTCATACCTATATATTTATATGTATAAACATCTCTATGTATGTGTTTCAATCTGCTAGTCCTTAAGATTGTTGGAGTCACTGACACAACATTTCGAAATAAAAAAAAAATATTTTTCAGTACTTTTTTGGAATATTATTATTTTTTTCAAGTCTGTAATGTGGCACTGACTTTTACCAAAGTGCAAATATTAAGAGAGGTGGACTAAAAACCTGGCTTGGCACTTTCTGCATTTAGTCCTATATTGGCCCTGCTGAAATTGCGAACCAAGAAAAAAAAGAATTGAAAAAGAAAACAGAAATAAAATAAGCAAATCATAATCCCCACCCATTTCTTCCCACCCCACAATCCCAACATTTGTGTTCTTGAAAATCTCATCCCATTTTTGTTGTTTTTTTCTCATCCCCTCCCACATTTTTTTTAAACCCCAATATTCTCGTCCTTTTGCTTCTTTTTTTTTCTTTTTTTTTAGTTATTTAAATGAATCAGTAAAATGAACGGGTACATAGAGGGATTCATGCACTTTTTTTTCGTTTGGTTCATTCTATCCTTTTTCGGGAAATTTTTTTTAAATGTGTTTTGATTTTTTTTGTCTTTTTTTTTAAGAAATTCTTCGCTTATTTCAGTACTTTGTTCTTGTTAAGCTTGCTTGTTCTTTTTTTCCTGTTTGGGTCTCTAGCCCTTTCAGTCTTTTGCGTACCAACATTACTTATTTAACCCCTTCACCGTTACAAAGTGAGCTCAATGGAAGAGTTAAATGGAACAGGTTGCTTGTACAGGAAAAAAAAAATCCATTTTGCATCAAATATAGTGAGTCTCCGAGTCATAAATTAGAAAAAATTATTTTAATAGAGTAATAATAAGTATCCTGCAGAGTGTATATATATATATATATATATATACACATATATATATATATGTGTGTGTGTATATACAGTATATATATATATGTATATATACATATTTTATATATTAATGTAAATATATATACACATATAATAAATATTGATGTTTATATATATAGATATATATACAGTAATATATAAATATGTATGTATATATATTTATATGTGTGTATGTATATATCTTTATGTGTGTGTGCATATATATATATACACATACACACACACATATATATATATTAGCTACATTGGATTATATGTGGTGATGTACATATTGTATGGTACTATGAGATTGTGAAATCGCTATACACTGGGAAATACGCTGTACATTTATGCAAAGTCGTTATATGTACAATTAATATAATATATTGTACATTATTATGTACAATTAATACAGTATGTCATTTAATGTGCCATGTATCATTACGTTTTATTTTTTTCCCCCCGATTTTTAATATGCTATATTATATATTGTGTTTTAAATGGTTATTATTGAAGGATACCCACTATTATTCATTAGCACAATATATTCTTATTTTATTTAATTTATTTATTCCTGTTTTGTTCTTGTCCTATACAAGCAACGCTGTTTTCAGCTTAGTCTGCATCCTCAATAAAATATCACCCCAAAATAAGATCTACTTACTGGAGGAGCCCCAAAACCATGATGCCATTTCACAGTGTTTATAGGGTTAGGTAAATTGCAATGTGGTTCTAGACCATGAATGTCAGATTTAGCAGCCGGTTTAAGATTTCAGACAAACTATACAGGCCAGATAGAACAGATTTACATACTACTCCAAAAAAAACAAAAACAAAACAAAGAAAACCCCAGTAAACCACTCTGAGGATATTTTCTCAAGGATGAAGACTTTTTTTATCACACATACAGATCTGTGTATCAGACTCAGGCGTCTGGTGTTTTGTTGTACAAATCCCATCATTTTGGCACCATGGCTATTTTCAGAATTTTTGAAAAAATAAAAAATAAAAATTTGTTCTGCAGTTTTTGTCATTTGCAATGCAGCATTTGGGCTCTGTACACGCGGACAAGTTTGTTCTGAGCTCATTTTTTTCATGATTGTTACATTTTCAGTTCTGTTTTTTTTGTTGAATCATGAAAGCTATTAGATAACTTGAAATTTCTGCATTTAAGATTTGTTGCCTTAATTCAGACAAAGAAAAAGAGTTTTGGAACTTATTTTTGAACCGAAATAGGCCATGTCCAAAGCTTGATACACAGATCCCTTTATCTAGACCAATATCCTTTCTGACCCTCATTGATCTATCTGTCTGTGTCTTTCTTCTGTTCCTCCATCTTGTTTCATACTGGGGTGGTCCTGCGATTGGCTGTGTTGGTGTGCGCAGAGTCCTTGTTATCTTTGGGTATACAGTTATGAACTTGGAGGAAGCTGTTATCCGAGTTATAAGTGGCTGTGGGGGTCCCGGCCGATTTGAGAGGGTCGCGGCTCAGCGTGTACATGGAGATCTCAGTGGAGGGGAGGGTGTTGAAGCCCTTGAGGCCCACAGGAGAGGCATCACGGGAGTGGGATGGCTCCGTGGACCGGGAGCTGGAGCGGCTGCGCCTCTGATAACGGTAGCGATAACTTGGAATGCGAGTGATTGCAGAGGACTGGAGGTAGTCCGTTGCCCGTGCTGTGGCTCTCAGCTGTTTGTGGCGGTCAATGAACATGTGAACAGCAAGCACCCCCACCATTTCAGCAATAATGAAGGAAAGGGCCCCAAAATAAAAGGACCAGCCATATGAGTAGCTGTTTTTCTTTGAGTCGCTTTTTGAAGGATCACCAGCATTGGCAGATATGTACACAATGATCCCAATGATGTTGCTCAGGCCTGCGGATGGTAGAAAGAAAGAAAAAATAAAAACAGGAAAATGGCAATAAACTTTATACGGCATGTCTGGATGAAAAAAAAACTAACAGTATATTCAAATCTGACAAATTTGTTAGTGACCTGAAATTGGTTCCTCTAGGGTGGGAACTATTTGCAACAAGTACACCCTAGCGGTCCACATACATTATATATTGAGTGTATTACACATTTTAAGCGAACCGGTCACCAAGTTTGGCCGATAGGAATTACGGCCACCGCCTTTCAGGGCTGATATACAGCATTCTATAATGCTATAGATAAGCCCCCAATTCAAACTGCAAGAGAAGAAAAATAACTTTTATTGTAGTCAGCTGCAGGGCGGTCCGGTCCGATGGGCGTAGCAGGTCTTGGTCCGGCGCCTCTCATCTTCTTGCGATGCCATCCTCCTGCTTGCTTCATGGCTTCCCTGGCATCGTGCTCCTGTGTAGGCAAATTCGGCAATGGACAGGCGTTGGGATTCTCTGACCTTTCCCGGCACCTGCGCACTGCAGTTCTTTGCTGTGCCCTCAACAGGGCAGATAAGTACGACTGCGCAGGAGCATGATGCCAGGGAGTGGATTGTCTTGTGGATAGGACTAGGTGAAGGCTATTTGGCACCCTAAGATTAAGTTCCTACGATGAGTCTTTGGGGTGTTGTTGATGCTGTGTATTTTTGTTGCACAAAAAACGCAGTGTCTTACAGTTCCAGTGAGAGTAGCCTGCAAGCTGCAAGCATCTTGATAAATGAACATGTTTTGGATTAATCCACCCTCCTCCATTTTGTATAACACCATAGGTGCCTTGCATGCTCACCCTACGCCCTTGGCCTTAGGTTACTAGTTTTAGAGGTCTGTCTCTGTATTTTTTTTTTGCCCCAGGAATTATTACTGTTTGTCAGTATTAAGCAGCTCTTTCTGCTTCACAATTATGTTCCTCATTTCCGGTACGTTAGATGATAATGACTCATCCCTCCTGCGGTCAGAACAGTGGATCAATGGGCATTGCCTGGATGGACTTGTGTCAGAAGAGGAAAATGTATTCTCTCATTCCTACTACAACTCCACTAATATCGCTAATGATAGGGGTAGGAATACAGCTAGTGAGGCTGGAGAATAAATAGACAGTGGAGACCGGAGTAATTCAATCTTGAACGCAGTGTGGTTTCTCATATTCTGTGTATTTCAGTGTCAGTGATGCCTTTGGTGCCTCAGAACAGAAGAAAAATCTCCATACTTCAGTTGTTCTAATAAAAGAAACTGGTCGTCCACTATTACTTTTACATTGATGAACTATCCTTAGGTACTGCACGTTTGCCTCCTTTTCAAATCAATATGGGGTGGATGTGCTGAACCCTGTGGCGGCCACTGCAACTAGATGGCCAGCTCTGCAAGTGAGTACTTACGGCCGCCAACACTGATAACAGCTGATCAGCGGGGGGTGCCGGGTGTTGGATCCCTGCTGATTAGACATTGATGACCTATTCTAAGGATAAGCCATCAATGTAAAAGTAGTGGACAAACTGTTTAAGGATGGTCACACTCAAAAATCTTGGCTAAGACCATGATCACACTGTCAGTATTTGTTCCACTACTGATCTTGGCTTACAAATAATGAGGTAGAAAACTGACCAATCAGAGAAAAAGTATAATAGAGACTCGTCACCACTTCTGGATTTATCACCCACTCCGGGTTTTGGCTTACAAATACTGAGGTAAAATACTGACCGCGTGTGAGCGTGACCTAAGGCCACATGCACACATCCAGCATTTGGTGAGTTTTTTATCCCAGTATTTGTACCAAAAACAGGAGTGGGTGATAAATCCAGAAGTGGTGACGTGTTTCTATTATACTTTTTCTCTGATTGTTCCTCTCCTGGTTTTGGCTTACAGATATTGGGGTAAAAAAGCTCACTAAGTACTCAATGTGTGCACATGGCCTAAGGCTAAGTATGTGGTGAATTTTTGATGTTGCAGATTTTCTCCAGTTGGTTAAATCAGGTTATTTGCGGTTTTGTGTACATTTTTTTTTCTATTTATTTTCTCTTGTTGGAATGTCATGTTTTAAATAAAGCTGCTTTATTTTTGATACATCCTGGTATTTGGCTTCAATAAAACTTTATTGACAGACATGCGAGGTTAACATACGTTTTTATTCCATTTCTGCTGCAGCAGCACATTAAAAATGCATATGCGGTTTTTACCAGCAGATTTCCCTCATCTCATCCATAAGTTAAATGTCTTTTTACTGTAAGAGAAATTGATATGTTGCGAATTTAAAAACCCGCACCGCAGGTCGGTTTACACTGAGTAAAAAAAAACGCAGTGGGCGTGAGATTTCTATAAATCCCATCCACTTTGCTGGAGTTTTAAGACGCTGCGTTTTTATTGTGTACTGAAAATACGCAGCATCAAAAACTCGCCAAGAACTCATCGTGGGCACTTGGCCTAAGAGCCACAATAAGGTCAGGTTCACACTATCAGTATTTTACCTCAGTATGTGTAAGCCAAAATCAGGAGTGAGTGGTAAATACAGAAGTGGTGACGGGTTTCTATTATACTTAATAAATTTGTTGAGAACATATCCTACATTTGGATTTGCTTTCATTTTTTAAGTATTTTTTTTTAGTTTTTTACAGATGATCCGCTCCAAAAATCTCCTTGAAAATCTTTAGGGTGAGTGCACACAGTGCGGATTTAGCTGCAGATTTTTCTGCACGGATTTGCAGGTAAATCCGCAGGTAAAATGACCTGCGGTTTACCTGCGGATTCCACCTGCGTTTTGACACCTGGACAATGGAACAGGCGTCAAACAGCAGCGGAATCTGCAGAAAGAATGGACATGCTGCGGATTTAAACCCGCAGCAAATCCGCGGGGAAAAATGCGCAGCATGTGCACTGCGGTTTTTAAAAGCCATTGGATAACATTGTACTGTACTCTGCTTGCGGATCTGTAGCGGATCCCCAGTGGCAAATCCGCTGCGGATTCGCACCGTGTGCACATACCCTTTAACACTGTTCCTGTTCATCCCTATTCGAAATCCAATTTTCTATTCACATGAGAAGTTTTTTGTGATTTTTGAAAAACACCTGGTAGAAAAAAAAAATTGTCAGGTCACTTTTTTGAAATAGAATCCACTCCAAACCTGCCACATTTAGAAGAAACGGCTGAAAAAAAAAAAAAAGTTTTAGGAAAGGCACAGTTCAAAAACCTCCTAAGGCTATGTTCTCACAATGCGTTCACAGTGCCCTTTTTGATAGTAAAAAATGCCACGTTTTCAGAAAAACTCAAAAAACTCATCATGTGGCTACAAGTGAACATTTCAGGAAAAAAAATATTCAGAAATTTCCAAAAAAGAAGCTTTTCCAGTAGTGATTTCCACTAGAAAAACTCTTGAGTTTTGTCCACCTTCACTAAACTATATCTAATCGTACGCTGAGGGTATCTGCACACGTTGCGGATTCTGCTGCGGATCCGCCTTGGATTTGGCCCTGCGGATCCGCAGCATTTCCTGCTGCGTTGTACAATCCCATTAAAGTCAATGAAAAACACATGCTGCAGATTTTTCCGCGCGGATTTGCTACGGTTTTAAATCCGCAGCATGTCAATTCTTTGTGCGGAATCCGCAGCGGTTTGACACCTGCTCCATGATCAGGTACGGAAACGCAGGGGAAACCGCAGGATAATCCGCAGGTAAAACACAGGTCTTTTAACCTGCGGATTTAGTCAAATCCGCACGGAAAAATCTGCAGCAGAATCCGCAATGTGTGCACACACCCTAAGACAGGAGGTATGGAAAGACACAGGTAATATACTGAGTGGCATAGGTGCAAAAGCAACAGCACAACTAAGGCCTCATTCACATGTGACTTTTAGCGTGTTCACACCATTCTCACACCAGCTCTGACAAAGTGGGCAGAGCTTGGGTGGAACGTGGGCGATTCATTAAGAGGCGTGCTCCTGCTCCAAAACGCCCCCTCATCAAACCCAGCGACCTCAATATTGTTTTTTAAATAGCTTCACATGCTTCTCCTCTGATAATAGAGCTACATGACATAATGGCTGCTTGCAGCTACCACTAGGCAGAGTTTACTGTATGTGGGTTTATTTGTGAACTTCATGTAACTAGTTAACTTGTGGTTATTCCCAAAATCACAATGTGGACTTATAAATAATGTACACATATATTTATTCAGCCGTGCCAATTTAACTAATTTTTAAATTTGCCCCATTTTCCAAATATCACCCTCCCCCTCCAAATTATGCCCCTCCAGGCTCTTTTCACTCTCCATTTGCCTTTGGGACCATCCTGCTGTAAAGTTCCATTGCAGTGCAGTGTCTCTGTGGCATCCCGCGAGCATAGCTGTGCTCTGGCTGGTGTCTAGAGAAGAGTGACCCTGTGAATGATGATGCCATGATAAGTGATGGTTCCTCCTCCGTTACGGTGCAGAGAGCTCATACTAGGAAGCAGCAGTGTGCATGTATTTCTGGTAACCAAGAGGAGTGATGTACTTCAGGATGGGGTTGTGTACTGACGGCCTGAGAGGAGAAAGAGAGTGCTTGATGGGTCTGAAAGGGGTGGTATCCTGAAAAATTATTCTGTGTGTAAAAGGGATGAAAAAAGTGATATATTGCGGGGCAGGGCTGACAGGAGTAATATACTGCAGGTGGTAGCTCTGTATTGAGGGGCTAAAACGAGAGGTATACTGCAGGATAGAATTGTATATAGAGGAAGTGAAAAGAGAAATACTGCATGATGGAGCTGCGTACAGAGGGGTTAGGCCGGGGTCACACTAACCGACGCAAAATACGGTCAGTATTTTACATGCGTAATACGGATGAATGGCCCCTAAACAGTGCTCCGTATGTCATCCGTAATCAAGGTGTGGTCGCGTATTTTGCGCATGTCAGCATCCGTATGTCATCCGTATGGCGAGATTTTCTCGTCACCTTGCAAAATGGACATATAATGGAGCCCTATGACAGGGTTTCTAAACAGAAACGAAATAATAGATATAGACACATAGAATGCATATATATATATATATACTGTATATATATATATATGTATTCTATGTGTCTATATCTATTCTTTCGTTTCTTTATTAAACCTGTCAGTGTGAGTTTACTGTATCGTGCACTGAATTGCCGGCTTTGCTAAAAGACACCTGGTGCGTATTTCTCGCAAGTCACATGTGTGGTCCGTGTGTAATGCGTATTTTTTGCGCACCCATAGAATTGCATTGGCGTACTACGGCCGTAGTACGCTGACAATCGCAGCATGCTGCGATTGGCACGGAGCGTAGAATACGGATGAGAAATATACGGCAGGTGCGAGGGACCCCATAGAGAATCATTGGTCCGTGTGTAATGCATGCTTTTAATGCCTCTCACTCGGCCGTATTCCTCGCCAGCGTGACCCCGGCCTTAGAGGTAAGATATACTGCAGTTTGAGGCTGTGTATAGGGGGGCTCATCAGTCGCCACAGAGGTTCTGCACCTCCTCTTGAGGTGTAGTATCCCACTTCCCAGGTATGATGGTAACACCTGGCCAGACTCCAGCACCTACATCCAGCACAGACACCTTAGAACAGCAGAGCACCCTTTATGGCAGCTGCTTTAGTTCATGAAGGGTGGTGGGTGGAGCTTAGATTAGGCCTGTTTCACACTTAATTTTTTTGTGTCATTTAAAATCCGCCAAAATGGCGGAAAGCGGATCCGTTGCTAACTGATGTGAACGGATGCCACCGGACCGTTTTTTTTTTACGGATCCGATGAATGAAGAATTTTAAAGGAACCTCTGATCAATGAAGAATTTTAAAGGAACCGCATCCCGGGGAGGGGGGGGGAGAGAGAGAGACTTTTAGGGTTAAATTTCAGGCTGAGTGAAGTCTTTCGGCCATGCGCAGTGTGAAGTGCGGTTCCTGCCGTCCGAAAAAACGTTACATGCTCCGTTTGGGCATGTCGGCGGACGGCAAAATTTTGGCGGATCCACACACAAAAAAATGGATCCAACGGATGGCCGTCCGTCAACATCCGCCGATAATGCAACTCAATGGGAAAAAAAACGGATCCGCCAAGAAAAATAGCGGATCCGTTTTTTTTTGCAAAACGGCGGATCTTGACTGATGGACAAAAACTGAAGTGTGAAACAGGCCTTACAGTAGAGGGGAAAGCTGACAGGAAGTTAGTCAGAGAATCCCCAGAGGGGGATGGAGAGAGGACGTGTTTGCAGCAGCTCCCTGTGAGCTGGAGCTGTTGGCAAGAAAAGAGAAAGAAGGATCAGTTGTTCAGAAGGAAGATAGATACGAACGGAACGTGAGGAGAGAGACTGCGGATGAGGGCTAGTGCAGAGCCCTTTCCTAAGTTTAATGCGCCAAGACCGGGCACCGGTATCCGAGGCTGTGTGTGATACTAATGATCCTACAGCAGAAACCCGAGGAATAGAAGTTGTGACCACTTTATTCCCACCTAAGACTCGAAGACACAGCAGCAACGTGTGTGAGCTGGGACATGATTGATGGAGTTCCCGAAGCAGGCTACAGCTGCCTGTCATACAAGTGGAGTTATAAGTAACATCAAGGAAGAGGAACTTGAGTGTAATTCATAACTACAAGTACTTCCGATTAGCGCTAGAAAGGAGGCGTTCAGAACAGGCACACGAAAGGGAGTGCTGGAAGGGTTAATTCCATCTGCCTGGGAGTTGGCTGAGCCCCTGATCTGGAAACCGTGGCACTGAAGCGGGCACCTGTCTGTGCCAGAACCGTGAGTAAAAGAATTGGAACTGTACTCAGCTGTGTCATTGCCTCCTTCCTGCGCCAACCTACTCAGCACTGCTACATCTCTGTGCCAAACACCACACCATCTACCTCAACACCTACTACTACTGCCCTGGGACTACAGCTCTGCCTGTAGAGAGCTATTCCATCTTTGCTGCATCACACCATCTGTCCCAGAGGATCTGCACCGCAGAGTCGGCTTAACACCTTCATTGCCGAGTACCACAGGTGGCGTCATAAATTATCTACCTATAAACTTTATTCAGCTTCATTCCACCTATTTTACATGGATACCCAGGGCCACGGACCAGGTCACCGCCACCGCGACACTTCCCCTTTAAGACATTGGACCGGTACCGAGTAATCCCCACACCTGCCCTGGGGGTGATCGACTCATAGGAGAGATATATTACAGCATGGGGCTGTGTATATAAGGGCTTAGTTGAGATGTGATTGTTCCCTCCTGCTGAAAAAACAGTGATATAAAACTGGAAATGAGGCTCTGTCGATGCGTATAATATAGTATTATCTTCTGCCATATAAATTAATTGAGTATTTGCAGTTTCGCAAAACTAACTTTTTCAACAGCAGGCAACAAAACAACTCTGCAGGATTTTCTACAGATGAACTACATATAAAGGGGCTGAAAGGAGTGATATATTTCATGCTGGGTCTCAAAGGAGTAATATACTGCAGGATGTAGCTATGTATTGAGGGGCTGAAATGATAGATATACTACATGATGGGGCTGTGTGCAGAGGAGCTTAGAGAAGAGATATACTGCAGGATGGGGCTGTGAATACAAGGGCTACAATTTGTTGAGCTGTGTTTGCCTGCTGCTGAGAAACCAGTGATGTAAAACTGCTCTACTGATGCATATAATATAGGATTATCTTCTGCCATATGCATCAATGGAGCATTTTCAGTTTCACAAAACTGATTTTTCAGGAGCAGGCAACAAACACAACTCTGTACTGCCAATGTAGAGAATTGAAAGAGAGTTGAGCCCGGAGAAAAAAAAACAGCAAAACAGGTAAAATTTGACAGGCAGCTTTACTGATGTGGATGGCAGAATATAAAATTGGCCTTGCAGTGTACTGATCATGTGCAGAGCATGTACAGGTGCTTCTCACAAAATTAGAATATCATCAAAAAGTTAATTTATTTCAGTTCTTCAATACAAAAAGTGAAACTCATATATAGAATCACTACAAACAGAGTGATCTATTTCAAGTGTTTATTTATGTTAATGGTTATGGCTTACATCCAATGAAAACCCAAAAGTCATTATCTCAGTAATTTAGAATTGTGCTGTTCCGCCTAAGTTATGCTTCTATGGTTTCCATAGATGGTATTATTTTCCATGCTGTGTATAATCTAGTCTTACATGTGCTCTGCTGCCATCTGCTGGTCTTTTTTCTATATAGCAGCCTGCAGTTAATTAATCTTCATGGCATACCTTCCACTTCCGGGTCAAGGTTCAGGTCTTCTCTTCCTTCTAGCAGCCATTGTTAGTTTCACTTTCTCTGGGAGAGACATGCTTTGCACCGAGCTGTGAAAGGCATCAGTTTTCGACCACTTTGCTGTACCACCTTGGTTGTTACACCTGCATTTCAGGAGAAGTACTGTATTACCAATCATATGCTGTATGTCCAGACTTCCAGATAAACAAGTCTGGACTTCACAATCCCTAGTGTGCATCATTTCTCCGGACGCCAAACAGCATTGGTCCTGTCTGCTCTGCATTGAGGAAACGGAAGGTAGGAATCTCTCCCAGCCCCAATCAACTACACCTCCATTTGCTTCATGTGGGGACAGAACAGTCGAGAACTGCTTTGAAGCCTGGCCAGAATTACCCTTATTTCCCTACCCACATGCCTGCGCTCTGCCTGCTCACATACTGCAGCCATGCTCTGCTAAGAAACTGCAGCGTCACCCCAGACAGCATTGTGCATAGAGACTCTCTGTATATTATACATCGCTGCAGATTGTCAGACTGCAAAACCCCGAAATACTCTAAAAACACCTTTGGAATCTTATCAGGACATCTTAACTAAGCTGCACTGTGATTTCCAGCCTCCAATTCAAAAATTCAGTTTCTTAAAGAGACAGCGCACCTTAAATCAAAATGGCCGAAAAAGACTCTGCACTGTTCCCCAGTGTCAAAACAGCAAATACAACCTGATACTGCCCATTATGAAGAACGGGAAACAGAGCCAGCTCCAGAGACAGGCAAAGACTCACGACCAGTACACTCCCTTAAGCCAACGTTAAAGGTCCTCGAGAACTACCATTCCACAGAGGACGAGTTCAATGACAACATGGAAGACCTATGGGAACGAGTCATCTCCCTCATGTCAAGCATCCAACGCCACAAAAATGATGCAGCGAGTCTACAGGACACTATAAAATGGCTAGACACGGCCCACGGAAGATAGAAGCGACTATCCACAAGGTATGATCCCTTCCTAAAATACTCTAATATCGATGAAGCCTCATCAGAGTTAAGCAAAGTAGATTCCAGAGAAAGAGAAAGAAACGCCGCTGTGCAAGACGCCAAAGATAAAGCGGAGCTCCGTATAGCTCATCTGCAAGAATCAAGATCCCAGAGGTCAGACTCATCCAGACACTCTTCTTGGTCATACAAATCATCCTGCTCAAGAACTTCAGCCCTCAGCGACAGAATTCTAGAGAACCATTTAAACGCAGAGCGATCCAAGCTAAGATGCTCCTTTACAGAAAAGAAAGCAGAGGCAAAAGCCAAGAAAGCTGAAGCACAGGCAGAATCCAAGTAAGCTGAAGCTCAGGCAGAAGTCAAGAAAGCAGAAGCAGAGGCTCAAGCAAAGATTCTTCAAACACAAATGGAGGAAGAAATTGCACTAGCAAAAGTAAAAATACTTGAGCAAGCATTGAAGCAAACCCTCGAACCGATTTGCCTACCACCACAGGAAGAAGACGACCCAGCTGTTCGTACCAGCGACTACGTGCAGAAACATATCTGCAGCGCACACCTTCTCCAGCGACGTTCAACCCAACATTGTGGAAACGTCCAAGCCGGGCCCAACTTATGGTGCCAGTGGCACCCACAGCCTCCGCAGAGATCCAAGACCAACGCCATGATGCGTCCCCTCAAGAGCAGTCATCACTGCAAGACGACCACAAGGCGCACTCCAGCCCACCTCCACAGTTCAAGCAGCAGTCATCAGAATCTCTAGAGATTAAACCACCACCAGATAAAATGAATAAACCAGCTCACCTGCCTTGGCTTAGTTGTGCGTGGAAGCACAAATTTCTGTGTAGTCTCATGTCCAAAGGTCCAATAAAAAAGATTCATTTCAGCTTCCAAATTTTTAGAAAAATTTATTTGGACATAAAAACAGAAAGTAGCGGACAAGCCGCACCAATGCTGAGGCAACGCGTTTCGAACTGGAGTAGTTCTTTTTGAAAGCTTTTTTATGTCCAAATAAATTTTCTAAAAATTTGGAAGCTGAATTGAAACTTTTTTATTAAACCACCACAGCTCAACCCTGCAGCAACATCATTCTACCTGGGAACAATTCACCCCTCCACGCCACGCAGCTTATACGCCCGAGGGGCACCACAAGCTAACGCGGTAACAAGTAGTGAAGGATCAGACATGTCCGAGTTTGCCAGGTTCATGGTGAGCAGAGAGCTAATCAGTACCAGCCTCTCAAAATTTGGGGACTGTGCAGAGAACTACAGAGCCTGGAAAGCAACCTTCAAGGCCGCCATTGCTGACCTCAACCTATCCGCATAACAGGAGCTCGACCTCATGGTTAAATGGTTGGGTCCAGAATCCACAAACCGTATCAAGAGTCTTCAGACCGTCTATGTGGAGCAAGCCGAAGCAGGTCTCGCTGCTGCCTGGCTGAGACTCGAAAGAACCTATGGCATTCCTGAAGCCATAGAAAAGTCCCTATTCAAGAGACTGCAGAACGTTCCAAGAATTAACCTTAAGGAAGCCCACAAGCTTCTGGACTTAAGTGATCTGCTTATGGAGCTGGAACTTGCAAAAAGAGACCCTCGTCTGTCTGGATTATGCTACCTGGACACTGCACATGGGGTGAACCCAATCGTCTCAAAGCTGCCACACAGTCTGCAAGAGAAGTGGGCAGTGTGCGTCTCCAGGTACAAAAGGTCACATGATGTCACCTTTCCTCCGTTCATTCAGTTCTGCAAGTTCATTGACGAACAGGCCCAAATGAGGAACGACCCTAGCCTAGACTTCCTGGAGCCTAACACCAGAGCTCCAGCAACACCGTCATCAAGGAATGAAAGCGTCACAAATAGACGCAAGGACTTGAGAAATAGTGTAAGCTGTTATGAATGGGTCACCGAGGAGGATAGCAGGCCCAGGCTAAGCCACAGAATACCAGAGAGGTTGGTAACTAAGCGGATGCAGACCCCTGATCCTGTCCACACAACTAGCAGTAGCCGTGGAGCGTACCTACGATGATCCTAGACGCCTCGGCACAGCCAGAGAGCCAACTGAGACTAAAGCAAGAAAGGGGAAATCTAAACTGCCCCGGAGCAGACCCCAAAGGAATAGATAGCCCCCAAACATATATTGTCTGTAAGACAAGATGAAAACACAAACACAGGCAGAAAAATAGACTGAGCAAACAATGGGGCCCACACTGACTAGACAGGACAGGAAAGGAAAGACACTGTTTGCTATCACGCAAAAAACCCTGCAAAAAGTCCAACACATCTGATGCACAAAAACACTGAAGTTGCACGACTTCACTCCCCACTATATCAGCACTCTGGCATATTCTGATTATGCCTAATCAGAGTTTATCCAGAAGGGTAACCAGAGAAGGCAGTAAAAATGTATGCCATCATTGACGATCAGAGCAATCGATCCGTAGCTGGACCTAAGTTCTTTGAAGCCTTTGGAATCAAGGGACCAGCAACACCCTATACTTTAAATACTTGCTCGGGCCGCATAGAGACTAGCGGCAGGAGGGCACAAGGTTTCATTGCTTCTCCTATCAATGGAGGCATAGAAATACCCCTACCTATGCTACTTGAATGCAATCAAATACCCAACCAAAGGGATGAGATTCCTACCCCAGAAGCTGCGCTCCACCAACCACACCTAAGGCACCTAGTCAGCGTTATCCCACCTATGGACACAGATGCTGAAATCTTACTTCTGCTCGGCAGAGACAGTTTAAGGATACATAAGGTCCGCCAACAGTGTAATGGTTCTGACTATGCCCCCTACGCACAGAGACTCGACTTGGGGTGGGTAATCATAGGAAATGTGTGCTTGGACCGTACAAGAGTCGATTCCTTTAAGACCTACATACGCCGAGACGGACGAACTACTTTCTGCAAACCATGCCCTCATCACTATGAGGTGAGAGAGAAGCCTCCAGATCCCGTACAGCTGCCTGATGTCATTCCTTCTCCCTATGCAGATGACTTGGAAAGATTGGTGTTTCGTACAACTAAGGATGACAACAAAGTAGCCCCGTCAATGGAAGACAAGGAATTTGTCAGGATAATGGACGAGACTAATCACCCGCTTTTTCCCCTACCCTTCCGAGCTACCAGGGTAAGACTCCCAAACAATCGTGAACAAGCCTTATCCAGATTCAACTCTCTCCAGTGCACACTTAGCAACAAACCGGAGATGAAAGAACACATTGTCATCTTTATGACCAAGATACTCCATAATAACCATGCGGAGCCAGCGCCTCCCTTAAAGGAAAACGAGGAGTGCTGGTACCTACCCTCATTTGGAGTATATCACCCACGGAAACCTAAGCAAATTAGAGTTGCCTTTTATTCAAGCGCCAAACATCAAGGCATATCTCTCAACGATGTCCTCCTCACGCCTTCTAATCTTACAAACAACCTAGTAGGAGTGTTGATGAGGTTCCAGAAAGAGCCCATTGCCATCACCGTCGACATTGAACAGATGTTCCACTGTTTCATAGTCAGAGAGGACCATAGGAATTTCCTCAGGTTCCTGTGGTACAAGGACAATGACCCCAGCAAAGAGATGGTGGAGTATCGCATGAGGGTGCACATATTCGGAAACAGCCCTTCCCCTGCAGTGGCAACCTATGGCCTGCGGAGAACCGCACAAGAAGGAGAGTCTGAATATGGAACAGACGCCAGAGACTTTGTAGAGAAAGACTTCTATGTGGATGATGGACTAAAATCTCTACCCACAGAAGAAGCGGCGATCGACCCACTCAAGAGGACCCAAGGTATACTCTACCAAGCTAAGCTTAGATTGCACAAAATTGCTTCAAACAGCCTGGCCATCATATGAGCCTTTGAGTCAAGTGACCACGCACCAGGATTCAAGGACATAGACCTGGGAACAGACTGAGCGCCTGTGCAGAGAAGCCTAGGCTTGAGGTGGAACCTGTCAGTTGACACCTTCAGTTTCCAAATCAACTGTCCAGACAAACAATTCACTAAACGTGGTGTCCTGTCAGTGGTGAATAGCTTATACGACCCACTGGGATTCGTAGCACCAATAACCATACAAGGTAAATCCCTCCTGAGACAGCTTTTCGAAACTGTCAAGGACTGGGATTCCCCACTCCCTCCTGATAAGGAACCAAAATGGGATGAGATCCACATACTGAGATGCTACGCCAGAACCTCACTTGCTGCTAGCACTAGGAAGGAACTCTGTAGTGAATTCTCTCTGGCTTCCCTCTGGTGATTACTGAAGGTAGTGGAGCTGGTCAGATTGACAGAGGGGTTGCGAGTTCTCTTTCTGGACTCCCTCTGGTGGTTACTGGAGGTAGTGGAGCTGATCTGATTGACAGAGGCTTGCCACCTGATAATGAGGAAGACGACTGGAGATCTGGGGTTTCTGATTGGGATTTAAGACAGCTGATTCCCTCCATCCCTGCTGGTGCTTTTCTTCCTGTGCCCTCTGAGGTCTGATGTCTCCTGCTCTTTCCCTGCATGATTCAGCTAAGTGGATCATTTGTTATTCTGTTTGCATTTGATCTGGTTTTGTTTATCTCTGCTTTGTGCGGGTCAGCCAGCTCCGGCTGAGGCTGTGCTGAATCACCGCCCATATGTTACTGCATGTGCCAGATTGTTTTGTCCCCTGTTATATTGGTCTCTTTTTGCTTTTCTTTCAGAATATACCAGAGTGCTGATATAGTGGGGGCGAAGTCGTGCGACTTCAGTGTTTTTTGTGCATCAGACGTATTGGACTTTTTGCAGGGTTTTTTGCATGATTGCAGACAGTGTCTTTCCTTTCCTGTCCTGTCTAGTCAGTGTGGGCCCCATCGCTTGCTCAGTCTATTTTTCTGCCTGCGTTTGTGTTTTCATCTTGTCTCACCGACAATATATGTTTTGGGGCTATCTATTCCTTTGGGGTCTGCTCCGGGGCAGTTTAGATTTCCCCTTTCTTGCTTTAGGCTTAGTTAGCTCTCCGGCTGTGTCTAGGTGTCTAGGATCATCGTAGGTACACTTCACGGCTACTGCTACTTGTGTGGACAGGATCAGGGGTCTGCATCCGCTTAGTTACCAACCTCTCTGGTTTTCTGTGGCTTAGCTTGGGCCTGCTATCCTCCTCAGTGCCCATTCATAACAGAACTCCATGTGTTGTCGGATGCATCCACAGAGGCCATTACAGCCGTTGCCTATCTGAAGGTGACAGGACCTGACAATCAAGATCACGTTGGGTTTGTTTTTGTCAAGGCTAAGTCGGCTCCCAAGCCTGATCACACTATTCCCAGGCTCAAACTCTGTGGGACCGTGCTTGCAGTAGAACTCGCAGACTTTATATAGCATGAACTGGACACCAACATAGATGACGTACAATACTACAGTGACCGTAAGGTTGTCTTAGGTTACATCTACAACCAAACAAGGCGCTTCTACGTGTACGTCAATAACCGCATCGAAAGAATAAGGAGGTCTTCCAAACCTGAACAATGGCACTATATCCCATCTGAACTTAATCCAGCTGACCATGCCACTAGACCTATGTCTATAAGTTCTTTTGCTAACTCTTTCAGGTCCTAAGTTTCTGTTGGAACAGAAGGGAAGTGAACGTGTCCAGGAAGTCTTCAGCATCCAGGATCCGGATGGCGATCCAGAAGTCCGCTTCCAGACCAGTGCTCTGGCGACGAACACTAAAACAACCTCCAGCCTTGGTTGCCCAGCACTTCGAACGCTTCTACAATTGGATGAAACTTGTCAAGACTATAGCAAGGTTAGTCCACATTGCAAAATGTTATCACAGCTCACCTGGAGACAAAGACTGTCACGGTTGGCACGTCTGCCATAAATCACTCTCTGCCGAGGACATTCCTGTAGGATGTACCATGAACAGAACACTGCCCTAGTACTTCGTTCATCGGATTACTGTTGGGTCGGAGACAGTTTGGCCTAGTGCAGCTTCTCCGATCCAAATATGGGTTTCCAGAGGCGTAGCTAGGGTTTCGGTTCAGGGGGAGAGAAACTTCTGAGTGGGCCCCTAACTAGGTAATTTTGATTACAACTCGGTGACACACCCTAATAGTGGATGTAGTAGATGACTGCGCTGTTACTGAAAATAATCCCTATATAAAGACCAATATTGATATTACCACCATATGGTCAGTGGTAAATACCAGTCCTACAAAACATATAAGTGATTACTACACAGTTATAGTTGGTGTCTTACTGCTGACGATCTTTCTGATGGAATCGTTCACTTTTCACGTCTTTTCCATCTGGCCCAGACCGACAATGACAACTCCTCCAACCACGACTCTGCTACAGAGAATACAACAACGACATGTTTCACTTCTCATATTCCAGCCCCATCACCATGTATCCCCAACCTGCACAAACCTCTCATCCTGCTGATACCCCAATGCTGAGCCGCTGCTTCTGTATGTATCCCTATTACTGCACTTGATACCCCAATACTGAGCCGCTGCTGCCGTATGTGTCCCTATTACTGCACCTGATACCCCAATGCTGAGCCGCTGCTGCCGTATGTGTCCCTATTACTGCACCTGATACCCCAATGCTGAGCCACTGCTGCTGCATGTCTCCTTATTACTGCAGCTGATACCCCAATGCTGAGCCACTGCTGCCGCATGTCTCCGTACACCTTGTACACACGGCTCTGCTCCATGCACCTTGTACACATGCGGCTCTGCTCTGTGCACCTTGTACACATGCTGCTCTGCTCCGTGCACCCCGTAACACCTTGTACACAAACGGCTCCGCTGCGTACACCTTGTTCACAAACGGCTCTGCTCACCTCATAACACACACGGCTCTGCTCCTCCGAACACCTCATGCATGCATATCTCTGCTCCGTACACCTTCTACAAACACGGCTCCGCTTCTCCGTACACCTCATACATGCATATCTCTGCTCCGTACACCTTCTACACACAGGGCTCTGCTCCTCCGTACACCTCATACATGCATGTCTCTGCTTCGTACACCTTCTACACACACAGCTCTGCTCTGTACACCTCATACACACACAGCTCTGCTACATCCACACTGTAAACCCCTCCTGACCCCACACAGAAACTTCACCACAACCAGACAGCACCATTACAACCAGCATAGCAGAGTCCTGCAGCCACTGAAGCCCTTGATCATGTGACCCCTGACTCTGCCCCTCCTATGACCTCATCACAGGTCCTGTGCGCACAGAATAGCCCAGGACGACATTGCTGGCTGAGAGGTGGGGAGCCCACTGCTGGCACCGGGGCCCCCACTGCCTTCTCAGGGGCCCATAGCGGCCGGGCAGCAGAGTAGGGAGATCGATTCTCCCTGCTCTGCCGCAGAATAGTGGTGTAGTGTAGCGTAGCTCCGGTGAGCCCCATCAGAGCGTGGGGCCCAGGGCCACCGCCCCCCTGAACCCCCGGTAGCTAAGCTACTGTGGGTTCCTTTGAATTATCACAGGAACTGACTTAAAGACATTCATCTATCTTGTTTGTTGTTATTATTGCATTCCATGCATATTTGTGTTTGTTTTCTAGGTTATTGAACTTTATTTAAAAAAACATTAATATAGTGAAATCCCTTACGGAATTTCAGATGGGGAATGTGCTGTTCGGTCTAAGTTATTCTTCTATGATTTCCATAAATGGTATTATTTTCCAAGCTGTGTATAATCTAGTCTTGCATGTGCTCTGCACCCATCTGCTGGTCTTTTTTCTATATAGCAGCCTGCAGTTAATTAATCCTCATGGCATGCCTTCCACTTCCGGGCCAAGGTTCAGGTCTTCTCTTCCTTCTAGCAGCCATTGTTAGTTTCACTTTCTCTGGGAGAGACATGCTTTGCACCGAGCTGTGAAAGGCATCAGTTTTCGACCACTTTGCTGTATCACCTTGGTTGTTACACCTGCATTTCTGGAGAAGTACTGTATTACCAATCATATGCTGTATGTCCAGACTTTCGAATAAACAAGTCTGGACTTCACAATCCCTGGTGTGCATCATTTCTCCAGACGCCAAACAGCATTGGTCCTGTCTGGTCTGCATTGAGGAAACAGAAGGTAGGAATCTCTCCCAGTCCCAATCAACTACACCTCCATTCGCCTCATGTGGGGACAGAACAAGAATAATTAGCAAAAAACACCTGAAAAGGCTTCCTGCGCATTTTAAAAGGTCCCTTAGTCTGTTTCAGTAGCTCCACAATCACGGGGAAGACTGCTGACTTAACAGATGTCCAGAAAGCAGTTATTGACACACTCCACAAGGAGAGTAAGCCACAAAAGGTCTTGCTAAAAAAGCTGGCTGTTCAGATTGCTGTATTCAAGCATATTAATGGAAGGTTGAGTGGAAGGAAAACATGTGGTAGAAAAAGGTGCACAAGAAACTGGGATAACCACAGCCTTGAAAGGATTGTTAAGAAAAGGCCATTGAAAAATTTTAGGGAGATTCACAGGTGTGGAATGCTGCTGGAGTCATTGCTTCAAGAGCCACCAAACGCAGACGTATCCAAGACAAGGGCTACAAGTGTCACAGTCAAGCCACTCATGACTGATAAACAACGCCAGAAGCATCTTACCTGGGCCATGGAGAAAAAGAACTGGACTGTTGATCAGTCGACTGTCCAAGATGTTGTTTTCAGAAGAAAGTAAATTTTGCATTTCATTTGGGAATCAAGGTCCCAGAATCTGGAGGAAGAGTGGATAGACAGACAATCCAAGCTGCTTGAGGTCTAGTGTGAAGTTTCCACAATAAGTGATGGTTTGGGGCGCCATGTCATCTGCTGGTCCACTGTGTTTTATCAAGACCAAAGTCAGGGCAGCTGTCTACCAGGAAATTTTAGAGCACTTCATGCTTCCCTCTGCTGACAATCTTTTTGGAGTTGCAAATATCATTCTCCAGCTGGACTTAGCACCTGTCCACACTGCCAAAAGTATCAATACCTGTTTTAAAAACAACAGTATCACTGTGCTTGATTGGCCAGCAAACTCGCCTGACCGTAACCTCATAGAGAATCTATGGGGTATTGTCAAGAGGAAGATGAGAGACAGCAGACCCAACAATGCAGACGAGCTGAAGACTGCTATCAAAGCCACCTGGGCTTCCATAACCCCTCAGCAGTGCCACAGGCTGATCGCCTCTATGCCAAGCCGCATTGATTCAGTAATTGATGCAAAAGAAGCCCCGGCCAAGTATTGAGTGCATTTCTTGAACATACATTTCAGTAGGCCAACATTTTGGATTTTAAAATCATTTTTCAAGCTGGTGTTATAAATTATTCTAATTTACTGAGATAATGACTTTTGGGTTTTCATTGGCTGTAAGTAGAGATGTGCAAATTTCTTCAGGTCCCTGCTTATTCGGCAAGCTATAGCGCTTACCAAATAAGCTGCATCGGGAACCCGGCTTTTGGATCGAACCGACTGATCAGCTGTTCTGCGCCACAGTTGCATGTGTCGAGGCTGTGTCACAGTCATGACACATGCATGGAAAGCATCTTTGTTGGGCTCTCGAAAGAAATTCACTCATCTCTATCTGTAAGCCATAATCATCAACATTAACAGAAATAAACACTTAAAATAGATCACTCAGTTTGTAATTCCTCTATGTAATATATGAGTTTCACTTTTTTTGTAATGAAAAACTGAAATAAATTAACTTTTTGATGATATTCTCATTTTGTGAGAAGCACCTGTATATAACTATCAGACGAATTCTACACTTAGAATAGCTTGATGATAACTCAGAGAGATGGGGCTATTCAGTAGCACACTGAAGAGGGGAGAGGGGCCTGAAGTACTGAGGAGAAGAAGATAGGACTAGGACTACCCATTCAGTCATGTAAAGCTCACATGCACAGATGGGATGATTGTGATGAAAAAAAGATGCAAAAGTAGAAAAAAAGAAATATTATGCTGGGTTTAGTCTGTTTATAAAGCAGTAACTATGCATTTACTGTGCTTTGTGAAAACTAATGCGATTCTGGGAATAACCCTTTGACTCTTTGGCAAGACAAAGAATTTGGAGATCTGTATCGAGAAAAATGAGCACTAACCCTTGCACAAATAAATTATACAAATTAATCACATTTTCAGCTTCGTGAACAATGTGGGCTCAAAAGAATTATGTGAGCTGTTATTTAAACGAGCTCTACTCTTGTATAACACATTTTTCCCCATGAAAATTAGCTTATGTTACCTGCAGACACAAAGAAGATGCCAGCACTTAATATGATATTGTGTCGAGTTTTGTAGAACTCGCTGGCAGCAATGCACAGTCCTCCCATGAAGAGTAGGATCACACTGAGGATAGGGAATATACTGGAAGCCCTCACAGCCCCTGTAGAAAGAAAGTGACAGGATCACATAGAGAATAAGCCTGCTTAAGCTTTAAACATCAGAAACACATTTTGGCTAACTACTATCTTTTCTTGAAGGGACATACTATCACCCCCAAATCTGAAACTAAACCAGCGCTGCCTGTATTGATTCCTTTGCAATCTACTGACGTTGCAGGAGCTGAGAGCTCACAGAGTCAGTCCTACCAAATGCCCAGGCCTGTCTGAAGCGGCCACTTGCTGCATACAGGACTGCACAGCAGCATGTGGCCGTTAATGACAGGAGATGGAGAAGAGTGCGCGCGCACATGCAGTGCATATGCAGTGTTAGAATGCATTGTCACCTCCCTCTCCTGTCAGCATCAGCTGCCTATTTCTGTGTGTTCCTGTGTGCAGCAAGTGGCAGCTGCAGACAGGATAGGGGGATCAGAGAGCTGCAGACAGGATAGGGGGATCAGAGAGCTGCAGACAGGATAGGGGGATCAGAGAAAGCCCTGCATATACAGACATTGTATGAGCCCTTGGCTCTTGCTATTTTAGTACATGCAGGGCTGAGGATTCAGTATAGGCAGTGCTCCTTGGGGGACTGTGAATCTTCATAAGGGGAGGAGCGGAGGATGGTAATTGAGGAGGAAGAACGGTGCACCAAGCACTGTGCCACGCCAAGGGTGCACCAAAGCTTTATTTATGTAATGAAGCTATTTTTACAGAAAACAAATTAGGTTAAATCTGTACCACAAGTATGATTTTTATAGGGGCTAATTCTCCTATAAGTATATATAAAGGGTTTAATTTCAGTTTTGGGGTGACATATTCCCTTTAAATAAAACGTATGTATATAGTTTGCAGATTTAAGAGCCAAATTTTCTTGTTTTTTTTTTACTCTTTTGGAATGAATACTGAGGACATTTTAAAGCATGGTTCAACTTTATGTGCTGTTAATGTCTCAACAGTATCCTCTCATGTCAATCTTTACAAAAAAGCATTTTCTCTGCAATAAGTCTGCATACAGCTATTTTAAAGATTCCTACGATCAACAGATGAAAAGGTCAAAGGTTTCATATTAAAATTGACTGTATCTGTTTATTTTACAACAGAAAAAAGAAACATTAGTAATGATCAGATCACGGTTTGCATCCAATTTATTCTTGAAACTCAATATCTATTTGATATTCATGTTTCAACTTAATTCAGTTTATTTAAAAATAATTATGGAGTAACAAGATGGATTACATTGTTTATGAAATCAATTCTAGGTGGCGTTACCTGAAACACAGAACAATTGGTTTGGACAAGAATCAATAGTTTAATTCCCATCTAAATGTTGAAGTGGCATTGCTAAGCCTCTCAGCACTTTTACAGCTTTTAGACTCTGCATATTACTAATCAACTGCATAGACATCCAAGCATCGATGGCCCCTGCTCCTGATGGCACCATGCACAATATATAACAGCGCCACTGTATTGACTTTATGAAAGCACAATTATTGTGGACACCAAAACAAATAATTCTGGACTGTAAAGCGCATAGTGTTGCAATGTCCAGGCTATTTCTAACTTATCAGAGACCATTAATGTTGGTTTCCGATTATTAACCCCTTAGATGCTGTGGTCAGTAGTGACATCAACATCTAAGGCGTTTGACAGAGTTTAATAGCTCCCTCTCTCAGTCATTGGATCCTCACAATGCAGTAATGGAGAGCACATGATTTTCTATGGTCACGGCAGACCTGACAAAAACACATGTTACGGCTCTTGAAACAAGGGTTATACTCACAGTTAGCATTTTTTTAGTGTAACAGGCCAAATTAACCCCTGTCCAGATTAAACCCGGGTATAGTTTGGCCCAAGCCAGAGTATTCCCCGGGTATAAACTGTCCTAGGCCAAACTATACCTGAGGGTGTAAAATAGCCTAGACCAAACTATACCCCTCCAGGTTACAATATACCCCTCTATTTTTTGAGCTCTTGTAAATGAGAGTGATTTTAGATGTCATTATTTAATAACTTAAAACTGACTTCCTCATAGTGGTAAGGTATTTGTCTTGTTAGTCACATGATGAAGATTGATCTCACAATACAATGTGATTGGTATCGGACAATAGTCATATCTGAGATTACTTTGCTGTCTAGTAAGATAAGGATTTAGAATTGAGAGTCCTCAGTGGTTGATACCTTGTAATGGCTAACTGAAAAGATGGTAACACATTGCAAGCTTTCGAGACTACTCAGGTCTCTTCATCAGGCAAAGACTAATACAACACCTGAAGAATCACATATTTATACACAAGACAGCACAGAAATAACGCAATATATAAGACAAGTAATCATTTTAATCATCTGGACGGAGTCTGAGCAACAGCTAAAGACGTTCCACGAACTGTTTAATCAATTTCATTCTACCATCAACTTAACACTCAACTGCTCCAGCACTGAGATTAACTTTTTAGACACCATCATTAAGTTAAAGAACAATGAAATAGAGACATCCCTGTATCAGAAGCTAATCGACCGGTCAACATACCTTAAATGGGACAGTTTCCATCCAAAACACATAAAGAACTCTATTATCTACAGCCAAGCCATCAGATACAATCGTATATGTTCCAACCCCATGGATAGAGATGAACACCTTGGTCACCTCAGAAAAACCTTTTTGAATCAGGGCTACCATCCAAGAACAATTGAAAACCAAATTACAAGAGCCACCAGAATATCAAGGAAGCACCTGCTACATTACAAAGCTAAAGATGAAAATAACCAAGATAAACATCCCCAACTAACATCAGGACTACAAGATCCCAGGTACTTTCAGCTGCATCACATCTAATATGGTGCACCTAATTATTTGTACTAAATATCCTACTTGGGGTCTGTATGTGGGGGAGACAGGGCAAAAGCTTAGAACAAGGATGAATTCTCATCGTCACACAATAAGAGAAAAAAGAATGGATCTACCTGTGGCAAAACATTTTTGTATCCCCGGTCATAGCATGATGGACATTAAATTAGTTGTATTAAGAGGTAACTTCAAGTCTCAGAGAGACAGAAGAGTCTCTGAGTATAAATTTATGAAAACTTTTGACACACTCAGTGCAGGAATGAATGTGTCTCATGGATTTATGTCCTTTTACATCAATTAAGGAATTTACTCTTCAGACCTTCAGGGGTCATTACAACAGAGAACCAGACCCCAATCAGAGGGCAATAAAACTTTCATGCTCCTTAGCTATGAACTGTTCCAATATTTATGTTTATCGCTCTCCCACGATGACAATTCTGCTTCACATCACTTGTCTTGTATATTGCATTATTTCTGTGCTGTGTTGTGTATAAATATGTGATTCTTCAGATGTTGTATTAGTCTTTGCCTGATGAAGAGACCTGAGTAGTCTCGAAAGCTTGCAATGTGTTAACATCTTTTCAGTTAGCCATTAAAAGGTATCAACCACTGAGGACTCTCAATTCTAAATATTTTTCTATCTACTGGCTAACGAAGATATATATATATCTTTCCTGTAGTAAGATAAGAGCTTTTATCTTAGCATGTAATTGTAACTTTATCTTATCACTTCACTGGTTTTCTCACCCTGTCTCTAATTGGTTGAAAAGTGTGCAGATCTCTTTCTATCATACTCAGACACACAGCTGCTTGTAATGTGTAACTACTGAGAAGTGCGGTAGATTCTGTATCTTAATATATCTTTGTGGAAGTCTAATATTTTTCCTGACTTAAGTTTTTCTGGTTCAGGTAATAAAAGTCTATGTGTTTAGACTTTTAAGATTTAAGTTAGTTATCTTCTTGTATAATTCATCTCTCTCCTCGCTACTCCTCCGCTTCTCCCCTCTGCAAATCTCTTCACTGGCTTCCATTCCCTCAGCGTATCCAATTCAAATTACTAATACTGACCTACAAGGCCATCTACAACCTGTCTCCTCCATACATCTCTGAACTAATCTCCCGATACCTTCCCTCACGTAGTCTACGGTCATCCCAAGACCTCCTACTCTCCTCCACACTTATTCGCTCCTCTCCCAACCGCCTCCAAGACTTCTCCTGAATAGCCCCCATCCTATGGAATTCCCTGCCCCAACATGTCCGGCTCTCAACCACACTCGGATCCTTCAGACGGAACCTGAAAACCCATCTCTTCAGGAAAGCCTACAGCCTGCAATGATCCCCGCTGCCTCCTCACCACTACTGGATCTACCGCCTCACCATCACTGGAGCTGCTGCAACCCCCCAACCTACTGTCTCCTTCCCCACCTTCCTGTAGCATGTAAGCCCGAAAGGGCAGGGTCCTCTCTCCTCTGTATCAGTCTGTGATTGTTAGCTTGTTTACTGTAAGTGATATCTGTAATTTGTATGTTATCCCTTCTCATGTACAGCACCATGGAGCCAATGGTGCTTTATAAATAAATAATAATAATAGTATAACTCACCTGACAAACCTGAACCTCCATTAAGATGTTGAAAAATCAATATGCAAATTGCTTCTTCAGAGAGAGAAAGAGGACTTCAACTCTATAGTGCCACCTGTTGAGTAGCGATCCTACAAGTCACAATCGACATGGCAAATAAGCCTCCTTACATTGACAAGCCAGAGCTGGTATGTCACTCTCCACAAGAAGAAACCTTACCCCTTGAAAAATCAAGTAATTCTTGTGTATATCTTGTGTATATCACTCAATGCTGCTGATATTAAGGGGGTATAATCTGGCATGAAGGGGTATGAAATGCCCAAGGCCAATTGATACCCCAGAGTGTAAATTGGCTCAGGCCGTAATATACCTTGGTATAATCAAGCCTAGGCAACTTTAACTGCGGGTATAGTTTTGACTCGAGTTAAACTATGGCGTCTTAAACTGGTACTTCAATATTGATGGTTTATTCTTACAACAGTCTAGCAAAAAGGACCCAGCACTAAAAAGTCAGTGTTCGGTGCACAAGTATCCAGCCCTTCATAACAATATATAGAAGAAAACTTGGCACTCAGGTAGTGAAAAAATTGAAAATTACATTTATTTGCATCAAGACAACAATCTGTTATTGAACGTTTTCGGTCCACAATTGGACCTTCATCAGAATAATCTTTTATCCGGATGGAGAATACAAGTACATGTAGAGGAAACAAAAAAAATAAAAAAGTGTCAGATAACGCACTAGGCCCCCTCCCTCCCACTTCACTGCTCACTACCTGGGCAGTATATACATCCATTACACATGAAAAAGGGTTACAGGCCACTGATAGACCTATTGAGTGTGGCTGGCACAGACACCAAGATTATTATTATTATGCATTTATATTGCGCCATTTATTCCATGGCGCTTTACATGTGAAAAAGGGAAATATAGACAAGTATAATAAACATGTGTAAGACAAGGTACACAAGTACAGAAGGAGAGAGGACCCTGCCCACGAGGGCTCACAGTCTACAGATCAGACTCTTCTGCTCTGACATACTAGAGTTGATCCTTAAAGAAAATGTCTTTATGTCCCAGGATACTTTTTATGTACAGAGACAGGGCACTGCGATGGGATTTAACGTTACGCCCCCTTCCGCAGTTGCCTATAATGCAACATTTGAGGAATATTATGACTATACCCACCCCCTGTTTCAACAACAATCATATGACACAGATTCATTGATGATATTTTTTGCATTTGAAATAGACCCATTGAGACACTCCTCCAATTTGACAAACACATCAATAACATCTGGCCAGAGCTCAATTTTACCCTATTTCTAAACTCTTCTGTTAGAACTGGCCATATTGAGGATGAGAGGAAGTTAGTGTATGTATGAATATATATGGCAGAAATATTAAGCAGCTAATTTGCCAAATGCCTGGAAAGCAGCACAATAATGAGTGTCTGCAGGTAGCAAGTCTGGGGCTGCATTTCAGCATATGGAGTTGTCGGTTTGGTCAGGAATTATGGTGCCTTCAATGCTGAGAAATACAGACACTTATCCATCCTTCAATACCATCAGGGAATCGTCTGATTAACTTCAAATTTATTTTGCAGCAGTACAACGACTCCAAATATTCAGCCAATGTCATTAAGGACTATTTTCAGTGTATAGGAGAACAAGGAGCCCTGGTAGTGATAATATGGCCTCCATAGAGCCCTGATCTCAACATCATCGAGTCTGTCTGGTATTACATGAAGATACAGAAGGATTTGCACAAGCGACATCCATAGAAGATCTGTGGTAAGTAGTGATGAGCGAGTATATGTGGCACCCCTGAGGCTCAGTCGCCACAGAGGTACTGCACCTTCTCCTGAGGTGTGGTGCCTCACCATCCAGGTGAGTTGGAGGCTCCTGACCATAACACCTGCATCCCACACAACACGGTAGTTCAGCAAAGTCACATTGCGGCTCCCTGCTTGGAGTGTAGCAGAGCACCTTTGGTGGCTCCCTGCTTGGAACACGAAACGTGCTGGGAGGCGGGTGGAGTTAGAATACATAAAAGAGCGGGAAGGTTTAGGATTTGGGGTCATTCAGTCAGTGAGTGAGTGAGAGGGAGTCACTCGGTGAGGAGTGAGGAAAGAAGATCCCTGAGAGAGGGATGGAGGAAAAAGGTGCTGCAGCAGATCTCAGTGACCTGGGTCTGCTGGCACGGGAAAGGAAAGAAGGAGAAAGACATTGAACCAAAACCTGATCTTCCATAAGAAGGATAGACTAGTACGGAACGAAGGAGTAAAAGGAAACAGAGGGCATGGGTTAGGAGAGAACCCTGCCTAGAAGTTCTAAGCGCAAGGCCGGGGCCCGGTCCCCAAGGTTGTATGGACACTAATGGTTCTACAGGAGACACCGGTGGAGTAGTGAGCTGTAAATGCACTACTCCCATCTAAGACTTGGGGGCACAACAGCAACTTGGCTAGTGAGCCTGGACTCAGGAGTAAGGAGTCCCCAAGCAGGCTACAGCTGTCTGCCGTACAAGTAGAGTTCTTGGGAACATCTGTCAGGAGGCACTCCAGTGTAACTCAATACTGGGAGTACTTCAAACTTAAAGGCGCTATAAGAGGAGACGTTCAGAAAGGCACATGTTGGCGGAGCGTTGGAAGGGAGCATTCCATCTGGCCTGGAGGTTGATTGAGTCCCTGACCCGGAGGACAGGGCACGGAGGCAGGCACCTTTGTGTACTACAGTCTGTGAGTAAAGCTTTGGAATTACAAGCCTGGTGTCCTCCATTGATTGTTGCGCCAACACACCCAGCACCTCTACATCTGGGTACCAGCTTCTACACCGCTTGTGCCTCTCCTCTGCCCCTACATCTACACTGCCCTGGGGCTACAGCTCCACCTGTGGGGAGCTTCACCATCTTGGCTGCAACACACCACCAGCCCCAGAGGATCTGCATGCAGCTTCGGCTCAACATCTCACTTGCCGAACACCACAGGTGGTGTCACGAACTATTCCATTAATTACATTCCACCATTCAAACTTCCCCTGTTAATTGGGCACCCAGGGCCACGGACCGGGTCACCGCTGCTGTGACACATCCCGCCGACACCGGCCCGGTACCGAGTACCCCACGGCCCTAGGAGGGCGACCCATAAACTCGTTGCTCGGGTTTTCCCGAGCATGATCGGGTGTCCTCCGAGTATTTTGGCGTGCTCGGAGATTTAGTTTTGTTGCCTTATCTGCATGATTTGCGACTTGTAGACAGGCTGAATACATGTGGGAATTTCCAACAAACAGGCATTCCACACACAGCCTGTCTGCAAGTTGCAAATCATGCAGATGAGATGACGAAAACTAAATCTCCGAGCACACCAAAATACTCGGAGGACATCCGAGCATGCTCGGAAAAACCCGAGCAATGAGTATACTCACTCATCACTTGTGGTAAGTTCTCCAGGATGTTTGGAACAACCTCCCTGTTGAGTTCCTTGTGTGTGTATGTGTTAAAAGGGTTGTCAACTACTTGTAGAGAAGAGTGAATTTGTTGTTTTTTTTGTGCCTGAATCTGATTTTGACATATTTGAACATTATTCGTGCTGAATGTATGTCTTATGATAGGTTCCGAACATATTCGGGAATTTCCACTCCCATGGACTCTAATGACGTTTTGTTTTCCCATTATACAGAAAGTGATGCTTGAAAGTTTGTGAACGCTTAAGGACGTTCCATATTTATGCATAAATTTGACCTAAAACTACATTGGATTTTCATACAAGTCCTAAATGTTGGTAATGAGAACCAAATGAAACAAATAGTTAAAAGTTAAAAATATAAGACTTTGTCATTTTTTCTATTGAAGAAAATTATCCAATATCACATGTCTGTGAATGGCAAAAACATTTGAACCTATAATTTGAAGAGGAAATTAGAGTTTAATGTTTTCAATCAATAGGATGAAAATCAGGTGTGAGTGGGTGACCTGTTTTATCTTAAGAATTAGGATCTATTATAGTATAATCTTCACAATACATGTTTATGGAAGTGTATCATGGCATGAACAAAAGACATTTTTGAGGAACTAAGAAGAAGAATTGTTGATGTTAATCCGCCTGGAAAAAGTTATAAAATTATCTCTAAAGAGTTTGGACAGCAAACACAGTCAGACAGATTGTGTACAAATGGAAACAATTCAAGACCAGGTATTACCTTCTCTAGCAGTGATCAACTAACTAAGATCATTCCAAGAGCAAGGCGAATAATAGTTTGTGGGGTCACAAAGGAACCCAGGGTAACTTCTAAGCAACTAAAGGCCTTTCTCATTAGCAAATGTCAAATATTCAGAAAAACACCATCAGGAGGACACTGGACAACAATGATGTGCATCATGGTAAGATTGAAATTGCTTTCCAAAAAGAATATTGCTGCTTGCCTGCAGTTTAAAAACAATCACCTGACTGTTGGAACAATGTTTAAGGAGGATTAGCCCGAAATGAAACTTTTTGGTTTAATCAAAAAGCGTTATGTTTGGAGAAAGGAAAACACTGTATTACAGATAAACAGGGAGAGAGTGATATCACATAAACATTCACATAATGATAGTAATGCACAATACACTTTATCAAAGAAAACGCACCCAACGCACGTTTCGCATCAAGCTTTGTCAGGGTGGTAACTCCTCCTTCCATTTAAAATAATCTCTGAAAGCAGATTCTTAGGGGCCAAAAATTAACAGCTCATTTACATATTAAGAAAAATATGGATCTCTCTGGAACAATGATATTGAATTACAGATATTAAGGTATCATGTAATTCAGCTTTCTATGACCTACGTGCCTATACAGATGGTTTAAGAGGTTAGATTGTCCGATTCCTTTTAATGGGAACCTGACAACTGATTCATGCAGCCCAGTCGGCTTGCAGCATTTATCAGACACTGGCTGTGTGACTTCAGCCATGAATATTTGAGAAAACATATTTTAAAAGCCACCGGGGACCAAGCTGCACGGAGGACTAGTTGAAAAGCTGGATCCTAGGCAGGTTCTCCCTCTCCGCTCCCCTAGAGTGACAGGTCTCTCCTGCCTGTCAGTATATTCTTCTGCGTGATTTAGTCCCCAGCGGTTTTTAAATTATGTTTTTCTCTGAAATCCTGCAGTATTTCAGAGACAAATTCATGCAGCCAGTGCCTAATACATGCTGCTTGTGGATCGGGCAGCATGTATCAGTTGTCAGGTTCCCTTTAAACTGCCATAATCTGCGCTAGCATTGATCACTGCAGATAGAGACAGATGTCAGCAATAGTGATGAGCGAGTATGCTCGTTACTCGAGTTTTCCAAGCTTGCTCGGGTGATCTCCAAGTATTTTGGGTGTGCTTGTAGATTTAGTTTGTGTAGCCGCAGCTGCATGATTTGCGGCTGCTAGACAGCCTGAATACATGTGTGGAATTCCAAACAAATAAGCAATCCCCATATGTATTCAGGCTGTCTAGCAGCCGCAAATCATGCAGCTGCGGTGACACAAATTAAATCTCCTAACATGCCCAAAATACTCAGAGATTACCCGAACATGCTCAGAAAACTCGAGTAATGAGCACACTCGCTCATCATTAGTCAGCACCTATAACTCAGTTAGCTTCCAAACTGAATGTGCGTTGGTTTTGTTGCAATGAAGGGGAAGATGGCCCTAGGAATCTGTTATTTTGGTGGACGACGTAGAAGTCCTCTAATGATAATCTCCTACTGATAAAACAGTGATTTTATCAAAACTGCAGCAAGCAGCCCAGTAAGTGATATATATTTAATATCTGGAATATCTGGGTCTCTGTCCCTACATCATGTGCCTCACAGACGAAGTAGGAAAAATCTAATGACAGTCTCTTTAATATCAAAGACATATTATCGCTCTTTTGAAAATTGCTGCTGAAATATTGATATTCTGTACAATCCAGGTGTTAGGATAAACATATGAACCGGTTGTCATATTTGTTAAACGCCATTATGTGCCAGGGTATGTAATGTACTGCTTGTAGTCAGTCTGCTGTCAGAAGTGTGGGTTGCGTAACATGTAACAAATGGATTTGCACAAGTTATATCACCTTGGAAAAACTTGTGATATTTCTATGTGTTCGTGAGATTATTACCTTAACGTGACACCACTAAACTCGGTTGTCAGATTTTTGCCCTAAAAATGCAGAACTTGCACTAAATCCAGCAGTCTGCGTGAAAATATGATGCTGCAAAGTCTTCTGATCATAGGACCTTATAGCAACGTACGGGTACCTAAACCCCATTCCCTCTACCTTTTCAATCTACTTGATGGACATGTATTTTTTTTCATCCGTACTATGTAACGTGACCAGCAACATGCCCGAGGCTTTTTACATAACCATCTTATTGATTTTGGAGTGATTTCTTTGGTACCCAGAAGCTGCGCTATCAGTTCACAGCGATGATGGTGACATACATTTTTAATTACAGTCTTCCAATATTGTATATAGTCAAGCAGCATGTCGCACCATCCAGAAAATCACAATATGTGAAAGTTCCAGGTCACAGTTAGAAAGGTTTATAGAAAAATCACCCTAGAAGGGTCATACAGAAATAGTCACTCACCCTGGCTGTTTTCAAGTACAATGAGTATTTTCTGCTGAAATTTTTGTTGCAAAATTAGCAATAGCAATCTGCTCTGATTTTTTTATGCTTTGACCTTTTTTGATGCACCTTTTGTTAAAAATTTAATCTAACATTTTTTATGCATTTTTAGTGCAGAAATTGAAGGATTCTGAATTTAAAAAAGGCAATAGCATTTATTACATGATTTTTTTACCTTCCCCCGTCTCCCATAGAAGCCTATAATTGACTCTAATTGATAAGATATAGCAGAAATTCGGGACCAAAAAAATGCAGAAAAAAAGAAAGAAAACAGGGTTGGAAAAATATGGTTAAAATATTTTTTACTTAAAGGGGTTGTCCGGTCTAAGGCTGGGTTCATACTGCGTTTAGGCAGTTTAGGCTATGCGTTGAACGGGCTGGTTAAACGCAATGTGAACCTGGCCTAATATAAGCATTCTCCTGGCCACATCCCAACTATATGAATAATTCTGGCCACTTCCCAACTATATGCTTACTACTGGCCACACCCAGACTATATGCATACTCCCGGCCACATCCCGATTATATGCATACTCCCAGCCACATCCCGATTATATGCATACTCCCAGCCACGTCCTGATTATATGCATACTACTGGCCACACCCAGACTATATGCATACTCCCGGCCACATCCCGATTATATGCATACTCCCAGCCACGTCCTGATTATATGCATACTACTGGCCACACCCAGACTATATGCATACTCCCGGCCACATCCCGATTATATGCATACTCCCAGCCACGTCCCATCTATATGCATAATTCCGGCCACTTCCCAACTATATGCATACTCCTGGCCACATCCCGAATACAGTTGTGGACAAAAGTATTGACACACCTGCAATTCTGTCAGATAATACTCAGTTTCTGCCTGAAAATGATTGCAATCACAAATTCTTTGGTATTATTATCTTCATTTAATTTGTCTTAAATGAAAAAACACAAAAGAGAATGAAGCAAAAAGCAAAACATTGATCATTTCACACAAAACTCCAAAAATGGGCCAGACAAAAGTATTGGCACCCTCAGCCTAATACTTGGTTGCACAACCTTTAGCCAAAATAACTGTGACCAACCACTTCCGGTAACCATCAATGAGTTTCTTACAATGCTCTGCTGGAATTTTAGACCATTCTTCTTTGGCAAACTGCTCCAGGTCCCTGATATTTGAAGGGTACCTTCTCCAAACTGCCATTTTTAGATCTCTCCACAGGTGTTCTATGGGATTCAGGTCTGGACTCATTGCTGGCCACCTTAGAAGTCTCCAGTGCTTTCTCTCAAACCACTCAAACCATTTTCTAGTGCTTTTTGAAGTGTGTTTTGGGTCATTGTCCTGCTGGAAGACCCATGACCTCTGAGGGAGACCCAGCTTTCTCACACTGGGCCCTACATTATGCTGCAAAATTTGTTGGTAGTCTTCAGACTTCATAATGCCATGCACACGGTCAAGCAGTCCAGTGCCAGAGGCAGCAAAGCAACCCCAAAACATCAGGGAACCTCCGCCATGTTTGACTGTAGGGACCATGTTTTTTTCTTTGAATGCCTCTTTTTTTCTCCTGTAAACTCTATGTTTATGCCTTTGCCCAAAAAGCTCTACTTTTGTCTCATCTGACCAGAGAACATTCTTCCAAAATGTTTTAGGCTTTTTCAGGGAAGTTTTGGCAAACTCCAGCCTGGCTTTTTTATGTCTCGGGGTAAGAAGTGGGGTCTTCCTGGGTCTCCTACCATACAGTCCCTTTTCATTCAGATGCCAACGGATAGTACGGGTTGACACTGTTGTACCCTCGGACTGCAGGGCAGCTTGAACTTGTTTGGATGTTAGTCGAGGTTCTTTATCCAACATCCGCACAATCTTGCGTTGAAATCTCTTGTCAATTTTTCTTTTCCATCCACATCTAGGGAGGTTAGCCACAGTGCCATGGGCTTTAAACTTCTTGATGACACGGTAGACACAGGAACATTCAGGTCTTTGGAGATGGACTTGTAGCATTGAGATTGCTCATGCTTCCTCACAATTTGGTTTCTCAAGTCCTCAGACAGTTCTTTGGTCTTCTTTCTTTTCTCCATGCTCAATGTGGTACACACAAGGACACAGGACAAAGGTTGAGTCAACTTTAATCCATGTCAACTGGCTGCAAGTGTGATTTAGTTATTGCCAACACCTGTTAGGTGCCACAGGTAAGTTACAGCTGCTGTTAATTACACAAATTAGAGAAGCATCACATGATTTTTCGAACAGTGCCAATACTTTTGTCCACCCTCTTTCTTTATGTTTGGTGTGGAATTATATCCAATTTGGCTTTAGGATAATTCTTTTTGTGTTTTTTTCATTTAAGACAAATTAAATGAAGATAATAATAACAAAGAAATTGTGTTTGCAATCATTTTCGGGAAGAAACTGAGTATTATCTGACAGAATTGCAGGGGTGTCAATACTTTTGGCTACAACTGTATATGCATACTGCCGGCCACATCCCAACTATATGCATACTCCCAGCCACATCCCGACTATATGCAAATGTGGTAATAGCAGGTACGCAGGATGCAGTGACGAGACGCGAGACAGATATGACTTTAAACGTTAACTTTTATAGATAAATGCCGTTAGGGCTATTGTTACGCATCCAACAGAATAACAGTAGTTGTCCTCGCAGGGAGCCAATACACATAAGCAAGGTTTGGCAGAATATGACTAATCCGGCAAAGACCGGTCACTATAGGGCCGCGGAATGGCCGACTAAGGGTCTTTAGTCACTATGTATCACTTATCCGTCCTGACGTCCCTCGGCATTCTGTTCCACGGTGTGTCTGCGTCGCAGCCACTGGGCCCAGCCACTGAAGATCTGGCGTAGTCTTCGGGCGTTCCGACGCCCAGGAGGAGCAGGGGCACAACAGGCCCACGGAGAGTTCTTTGGCGGGATGTCCCCCAGTGGAGGCAGCGGGATACCGCCTGGGAGTGAGAGTGGAGGTCGCAACTCCCTGACAGAGACTGGCAGCGGCGGTGATAAGTGGCGGTTGATAGGCCACAGGCGCAGTCTGAGGCCGCAGTGGAGGATCCGCAGGGGGCACAGGCCCAGTCTCTACCGCAGACTGGAGCAGGGCGGTGGCAGCTGCGGGCGGCAAAGGAGAAGTCACCTCCGTGGTTGGGAATGAAGCGGCGGTGGCTGCAGGCAGCAGCGAGGAGGCCGCAGCCGAGAGCTGGAGTGAGGTAGCAGTCTTCTTTTGTCGGTAAGCTCGGCGCCGTATCCCTGCGGTCCACCGAGAGTCTCCCTCCTGTCACTGTCCTCCTCTCTGGTAGCTGCTCCTGGCTCTCTCTCTCCCTCACCAAGTGTCCACCTCCTTCTCCCTCGTTCTGCTGATTCATATAGTCTGGCCCTCTCTGCCCCTCTTCTATGGACTCCTCCCCCCACTGCCCTGTCAGTCTCAGTGGTCCATCCCCCAGCTCTGTTCCGTGGAAACAGATACCCCAAGAACCTAGAAGACGGTCCCCTTGGGTCCGGCCCAGGTACTCGGCGGAGGCCTCTCCTCCTACACATACTCTCAGCCACATCCCGACTATATGCATACTCCCAGCCACATCCCGACTATATGCATACTCCCAGCCACATCCTGACTATATGCATACTCCCAGCCACATCCCGACTATATGCATACTCCCAGCCACATCCCAGCCAAATGCATACTCCCTGCCATATCCCGACTATATGCATAATTCCAGCCACTTCCCGACTTTATGCATACTCCCAGCCACATCCCGACTATATGCATACTCCCAGCCACATCCGGACTATATGCATGCTCCCAACCACATCCCAACTATATGCATACTTCCAGCCATATCCCGACTATATGCATACTCCCAGCCATATCCCGACTATATGCATAATTCTGGCCACTTCCAGACTATATGCATACTCCCGGCCACATCCTGACTATATGCATACTCCCTTCCACATCCGGACTATATGCATACTCCCAGCCACATCCGACTATATGCATACTCCCAGCCACATCCCGACTATATGCATACTCCCAGCCATATCCAGACTATATGCATACTCCCAGCCACATCCTGACTATATGCATACTCCCAGCCATATCCCGACTATATGCATACTCCCAGCCACATCCGGACTATATGCATACTCCCAGCCACATCCGGACTATATGCATACTCCCAGCCACATCCGACTATATGCATACTCCCAGCCACATCCCGACTATATGCATACTCCCAGCCATATCCCGACTATATGCATACTCCCAGCCACATCCCAGCTATATGCATAATTCCGGCCACTTCCAGACTATAAGCATACTCCCAGCCACATCCTGACTATATGCATACTCCCGGCCACATCCCAACTATATGCATACTCCCAGCCACATCCTGACTATATGCATACTCCCAGCCACATCCCAACTATATGCATAATTCCGGCCACTTCCCGACTATATGCATACTCCCAGCCACGTCCCGACTATATGCATAATTCCGGCCACTTCCCGACTATATGCATACTCCCAGCCACATCTCGAGTATATGCATACTCCCAGCCATATCCCAACTATTATTATTATTATTATTTATTGTTATAGCGCCATTTATTCCATGGCGCTTTACATGTGAGGAGGGGTATACATAAAAACAAGTACAATAATCTTAAACAATACAAGTCATAACTGGTACAGGAGGAGAGAGGACCCTGCCCGCGAGGGCTCACAATCTTCAAGGGATGGGTGATAATACAGTAGGCGAGGGTAGAGCTGGTCGTGCAGCGGTTTGGTCGATCGGTGGTTACTGCAGGTTATAGGCTTGTCGGAAGAGGTGGGTCTTCAGGCTCTTTTTGAAGGTTTCGATGGTAGGTGAGAGTCTGATATGTTGTGGTAGAGAGTTCCAGAGTAGGGGTGATGCGCGAGAGAAATCTTGTATGCGATTGTGGGAAGAGGAGATAAGAGGGGAGTAAAGAAGGAGATCTTGTGAGGATCGGAGGTTGCGTGCAGGAAAGTACCGGGAGACGAGGTCACAGATGTATGGAGGAGACAGGTTGTGGATTGCTTTGTATGTCATGGTTAGGGTTTTGTAATGGAGTCTCTGGGCAATTGGGAGCCAGTGAAGGGATTGACAGAGGGGAGAAGCTGGGGAATAGCGGGGGGACAGGTGGATTAGTCGGGCAGCAGAGTTTAGAATAGATTGGAGGGGTGCGAGAGTGTTTGAGGGGAGGCCACAGAGCATGAGGTTGCAGTCGGCCACTTCCCGAACTATATGCATACTCCCACCCACATCCCGACTATATGCATACTCCTGGCCACATCTCGCGTATATGCATACTCCCAGCCACATTCCAGCTATATGCATAATTCCAGCCACATCCCGACTATATGCATACTCCTGGCCACATCCCGATTATATGCATTCTCCTGGCCACATCCTGGCTATATGCATACTCCCAGCCACATCTCAACTATATACATACTCCCAGACACATCTCGGCTATATGTATACTCCCAGCCACATCCCGACTATATGCATATTTCCAGCCACAACCCGACTATATGCATACTCCCAGCCACATCCCAACTATATACATACTCCCAGACACATCCCGACTATATGCATACTCCCAGACACATCCCGACTATATGCATACTCCCAGACACATCCCGACTACATACATATTTCCAGCCACATCCCGACTATATGCATACTCCCCGCCACATTCCAGCTATATGCATACTCCCGGCCACATCCTGACTTTATACATATTTCCAGCCACATCGCTACTATATGCATACTCCCAGACACATCCTGACCATATGCATATTTCCAGCCACATCCCAACCATATACATACTCCCGACCACATCCCGGCTGTATGCATAATCCTAGCCACATCCTGACTATATGCATACTCCCAGCCACATCCCGACTATATGCACACTCCCAGCCACATCCCGACTATATGAATACTCCTGGCCACATCCCGATTATATGCATTCTCCTGGCCACATCCTGGCTATATGCATACTCCCAGCCACATCTCAACTATATACATACTCCCAGACACATCTCGGCTATATGTATACTCCCAGCCACATCCCGACTATATGCATATTTCCAGCCACAACCCGACTATATGCATACTCCCAGCCACATCCCAACTATATACATACTCCCAGACACATCCCGACTATATGCATACTCCCAGACACATCCCGACTATATGCATACTCTTAGACACATCCCGACTACATACATATTTCCAGCCACATCCCGACTATATGCATACTCCCGGCCACATTCCAGCTATATGCATACTCCCGGCCACATCCTGACTATATACATATTTCCAGCCACATCCCTACTATATGCATACTCCCAGACACATCCCGACTATATACATATTTCCAGCCACATCCCGACTATATGCATACTCCCGGCCACATCCTGACCATATGCATATTTCCAGCCACATCCCAACCATATACATACTCCCGACCACATCCCGGCTGTATGCATACTCCTAGCCACATCCTGACTATATGCATACTCCCAGCCACATCCTGACTATATGCATACTCCCAGCCACATCCCGACTATATGCATACTCCCAGCCACATCCCGACTATATGCATACTCCCAGCCACATCCTGACTATATGCATATTTCCAGCCACTTCCCGACTACATGCATACTCCTAGCAACATCCTGACTATATGCATACTCCCAGCCACATCCTGACTATATGCATATTTCCAGCCACATCCTGACTATATGCATACTCCCGGACACATCCCGACTATATACACACTCCCAGCCACATCCCGACTATATGCATACTCCCAGCCACATCTCGACTATATGCATACTCCCAGCCACATCCCAGCCAAATGCATTCTCCCTGCCACATCCCGACTATATGCACATTCCCAGCCACATCCCGACTATATGCATATTTCCAGCCACATCCTGACTATATGCATACTCCCAGCCACATCTCGACTATATGCATACTCCTAGCCACATCCTGACTATATGCACACTCCCAGCCACATCCCGACTATATGCATATTTCCAGCCACATCCGACTATATGCACACTCCCAGCCACATCCCGACTATATGCACACTCCCAGCCACATCCCGACTATATGCATACTCCCAGCCACATCCCGACTATATGCAAATTCCCAGCCACATCCCGACTATATGCGTATTTCCAGCCACATCCCGACTATATGCATACTCCTAGCCACATCCCAACTATATGCATACTCCCAGCCACATCCAGACAATATGCTTACACCCGGCCACATCCAGACACTATGCATACTCCCGGCCACATCCCGATTACACTATTCCGAGCCTCAGTCAATGCATCTGCATTGAGCAAGGCGGCAACAGCACCCATCTAGTCGGAATATGGCAGGGAGTGAGAATAATATTTCTGTACCCTGCAGATATAATGTGTACAACAATTCGTTGATAGAAACTGGCACCGCCATTTTCTTGCATATTGCATGTCCAACGTCAAAAGTTCTTTGATCTGGATGATCAGACCTTGTCTTCAATTGGGGGAGAACAGATAACTGTATACACTAGGGATATTAAAGCATGGTTCAGAAAGGGGGGCATTCGAAGGGGGGATCATGCATTCAAATGGGACCATACCAATGAGAGATACCTCAAAGAACTAGCTGAAGAACGAGGCGCCAAGTGGAGATAAAGACCTAAGAGTGTGAAAAGTTCTGGTTAAAGAGGAGCTTTCACTACATTTTATATTTTAAACTATATAGCCCGCTGAAAGGGTAATTATTTTTTTTTTTTTTTTCGTCACTGCATTGTGGAGCTGTAGGCTCCTGAAGTTTAAGGTTCCCAATATACAAATTTCCCACTGAACTAAAAGGGGGGGTAAGAGATCTCATTCTCTGGGTGTGTTTACTTTTTCTCCTCTATGCTGTTGCCAAATCATAAGAAGGCAGTAGCTTAGAGCGGAAAAAAGTATACGCCCCCAGGGAACATCAAAACAAGCATTGTCAGCATGAGTTCTCCCTGTTATTACACTCCTCAGAGAGGAGAAGAGCTTCAGTTTAAGAGCATCTGGAGCAGTAAAATCATTGTGGGAGAAGCATTTGTCACATACGGAGATTGATGGTATGATACTTGTAATAGACCTAGCTGCTCCCATGATAATCTTCAGTGTATTATCATTAGGGTAAGGCCTCTGGGACCTCAAAGATTCCTCACTACCCCTCAGGCCCTGCAAAGGTCCAACATCTTACTCCTTTGGTAACAATGCAGTTCTTCAGGAGGGGGTTACTCCAGCACATGTTCTTACCACCAACAACCAGTGCTGTGACAGAGAGGCTGTAAAGGTTCCTCTATGATATATACAGCTCTGGCAAAAATAAAAAGATCACCACATCAAAACCCTGTCATGAGCAGCCCATTCTCCATACCTGAACCCCATTGAAAACTTCTTGAAGAGGATCTGGGCCGGACTGAGACCAAAATGCAGCCCTGGCACAAAAAAAAAATTCACCAGCCCACATACAATGAATGTCCTCACCCATATCGTAGAACACTGGCAGGTTGTGCCAACTTTTGCTTTAGCTCACACACACACGTATCACACAGCTCACACAAGTAGCTCACACGTATCACACACACACAGCTCACACGTACACGTATCGCACACACACACACACACAGCTCACACATATCACACACACAGCTCACACATATCGCACACACACACAGCTCACACGTATCACACACACAGCTCACACATATCGCACACACACACAGCTCACACGTATCACACACACAGCTCACACGTATCACACACGCTGTATCACAGCTCACAAACAAGTAGCTCACGCTCACACACATATCACACAGCTCACACACACACAAGTAACTCATACACACGTACCACACAGTTCACACACAGCTCACGCTCACACACACAGCTCACGCTCACACACATATCACACAGCTCACACGTACACGTATCGCACACACACACACACACAGCTCACACATATCACACACACAGCTCACACATATCGCACACACACACAGCTCACACATATCACACACACAGCTCACACATATCGCACACACACACAGCTCACACGTATCACACACAGCTCACACGTATCACACACGCTGTATCACAGCTCACAAACAAGTAGCTCACGCTCACACACATATCACACAGCTCACACACACACAAGTAACTCATACACACATACCACACAGTTCACACACAGCTCACGCTCACACACACAGCTCACGCTCACACACACAGCTCACACGTATCACACACGCATGTATCACACAGCTCACACACAGCTCACGATCACACACACATGTATCACACAACTCACACACTCAAGTGGCTCACGCGCACACACACACGCAGCTCATATACACACAGCACACACACAGCTCACACACACATGTATCACAGCTCACACACACACAGAAGTAGCTCACACTCGCACACAAGTAGCTCACACACGTATCTCACACAGCTCACACGTATCACACACGTATCTCACAGCACACACATGCATGTATCACACACACAAGTAGCTCTCACACAGCGCACGCTCACACACGCATGCATCACACAGCTCACACACACACAGCTCACATTCACACACACGCATGTATCACACAGCTAACACACAAGTAGCTCACGCTCACACAGCTCACACGTATCACACACGTATCTCACACACGTATCACACACGCATGTATCACACAGCTCACACACACAAGTAGCTCACACATACACATGTATCACACAGCTCACACTCACACACAGCTCACACACACACACACACACGCATGTATCACGCAGCTCACACACACAAGTAGCTCACACACAGCTCACGCACACACGCATGTATCACACACAGCTTACACACAGAAGTAGCTCACACACACGTATCACACAGCTCACACACAAGTAGCTCATGCTCACACAGCTCACACACGCATGTATCACACAGCTCACACACACACGCATGTATCACACAGCTCACACACACAAGTAGCTCACACACAGATCATGCACATACGTATGTATCACACTCAGCTCACACACAGAAGTAGCTCACACACACACGTATACACAGCTCACACACACAAGTAGCTCACACTCACACACAGCTCACACACGTATATCACACATACACGTATCACACACGTATCCCACACACACGTAGCACACAGCTCACATACACAGCTCACACTCACACGCAGCTCACTCACGTATGTATCACACAGCTCTCATACACACACAGCTCACACACACAGCTCAGACATGCATGTATCACACAGCTCACACACACAGCTCACGCTCACACGTATCACACAGCTCTCACACATACACACAGCCTCACACACACATACATTCAGCCTCACACATACACAGCCACATACATACACACAGCCTCACACATACACACAGCCTCACACATACACACAGCCTCACATACACACAACCTCACACACACACAACCTCACACATAGCCTCACACATTCACACAGCCTCACACACATACACAGCCTCACACACATACACAGCCACACACATACACACAGCCACACACACAGCCACACACGTAAACACACAGCCATACACAGCCTCACACATACACACAGCCTCACACATACACACAGCCACAGACATACATACAGCCACACACATAGCCACACACATACACACAGCCTCACACATACACAGCGACACACATACACACAGCCTCACACATACACACAGCCTCACATACACACAGCCACACACATACATACAGCCACACACATACACATAGCCACACACATACACACAGCCTCACACATACACACAGCCTCACACATACACACAGCCACACACATACACATAGCCACACACATACACAGCGACACACATACACAGCGACACACATACACACAGCCTCACACATACACACAGCCTCACACATACATACAGCCACACACATACACATAGCCACACACATACACACAGCCTCACACATACATACAGCCTCACACATACACACACAGCCACACACATACACACAGCCTCACACATACACACATCCTCACACATATACACACAGCCTCACACATTCACACAGCCTCACACATACACACAGCCTCACACATATACAGAGCCTCTCACACACACAGCCACACACATACACACAGCCTCACACATACACATACACACACAGCCTTACACAGCCTCACACATACACACACATACACACAGCCACACACATACACACACAGCCTCACACATACACACAGCCTCATACATACACACAGCCTCATACATACACACAGCCTCATACATACACACAGCCTCATACATACACACAGCCTCACACATACACACAGCCTCACACATATACAGAGTCTCACACACACACAGAGCCACACACACACACACACACACATAAACACACAGCCATACACAGCCTCACACATACACACACATACACACAGCCACACACATACACACAGCCACACACATACACACAGCCACACACAGCCTCACACATACACACAGCCACACACATACACACAGCCACATACATACACACAGCCACACACATACACACAGCCACACACATACACACAGCCACACACATACACACAGCCACACACATACACACAGCCTCACACATACACACAGCCTCACACATACACACAGCCACACACATACACACATACACACAGCCTCACACATACACACAGCCTCACACATACACACAGCCACACACATACACACAGCCTCACACATACACACAGCCTCACACATACACACACAGCCACACACATACATACACACACAGCCATACACAGCCTCACACATACACACAGCCACACACATACACACAGCCTCACACATACACACAGCCACACACATACACACAGCCACACACATACATACACACACAGCCATACACAGCCTCACACATACACACAGCCACACACATACACACAGCCTCACACATACACACAGCCACAGACATACACACAGCCAGACACACTCTCCTCTGTGGTGCAGGGGAGGCTGGTGTCCATGTGCAGCTCTTCAGCTTCTCCTGCTCACAGCAGTCTGTCCCTGCACATCCCCTGGTCTCTCCTCTACCGGGATACTAGCAGATGAGAGCAGGGAGAACTGTCACCTGCTGACAGGAGCTTATCTCTCCCTGGGAGGTGGAGCAGCCACCTCTATGCTGACCTTATGCTGACATTTCATCTTGATTGCTGTGCTGGCTCTCTCCCTCAGAGGAGCTGCACAGGAGGACAAGAACCCTGGAGCTTTCATAGCGACGCGCCTGGAGGAGAGCAGAGAGGCGTCCTGCGGGTGCCCAGGCGGCCCTTCCAAATTTCTGACCTGGGCTCAGTGTGCGCGCACTCCCCTGCTTGCCCGCACTGAAGAGGGCCACGGCCGCGCTCACACACTGAGGCAGGCCGCTGCGGACCTTATCAGCGCGTGCACCAACAGGAGCGCGAGCGCACACAGAGCCTGGTCAGAAGTTTTAAAGGGCCAGCGGCCCATTTTGTAGTTCGGAGCCGCCCGCCCACCGGGAATCTGCCCTGTTCACCAGATTATCAATCCGGGACTGAAGAGGATGATGGATAATCACAAGCCATCAAACAAAGAAGAACTGCTTAAATTTTTGCACCAGAAGCAATGTGAAAGGCAAATGAAAAGCAGCCAAGACGCATCAAATCTGTTTTTAAATTTCATGGTTATTCCAAAAAATATTGATTTCTGAACGCTTCCTGAGTTTAAACATTAGTATTGTTGTTTCTAAATGAATATGAACTTGTTTTCTTATTTGAGGTCTGAAAGCACTGGATTTTTTGTTCTTTTGACCATTTCTCCTTTTCAGAAAAAAAGCAAAATTTATTGCTTCGAAATTCAGAGACATGTTGTCAGAAGTTTGCAGACTAAAATAACAATTTAAATTTTGCTCACAAATATACCTATAAAGAGAAAAATCAGACAAACTGAACATTTGGAAGTGGTCTCTTAATTTTTGCCAGAGCTGTATATCTGGTCTGGTCAGCCTCTATGATATGGGAGTTGGAAGTTTCGCCCCCAGCAGTTCGCCCCCAGCAGTTCGCCCCCAGGTACACTTCGCCCCCGAACATTTAGCCCCCAGCATTTCGCCCCCAGGTTGTTTCGCCCCCGCACATTTCGCCCCCAGCAGTTCGCCCCCGCACATTTCGCCCCCAGCAGTTCGCCCCCGCACATTTCACCCCCGCACATTTCGCCCCCGCACGTTTCGCCCCCGGATGTTTCGCCCCCGGATGTTTCGCCCCCAGCAGTTCGCCCCCGGATGTTTCGCCCCCAGCAGTTCGCCCCCGGATGTTTCGCCCCCGGATGTTTCGCCCCCGGATGTTTCGCCCCCAGCAGTTTGCCCCCAGCAGTTCGCCCCCGGATGTTTCGCCCCCAGCAGTTCGCCCCCGCATATTTCGCCCTCAGCAGTTCACCCCCGGATGTTTCGCCCCCAGCAGTTCGCCCACAGCAGTTCGCCCCCGCATGTTTTGCCCCCAGCAGTTCGCCCCCAGCAGGTCACCCCCGGATGTTTCGCCCCCGGATGTTTCGCCCCCAGCAGTTCACCCCCGGATATTTCGCTCCCAACAGTTCGCCCCCGGATGTTTCACCCCCAGCAGTTTGCCACCGGATGTTTCGCCCCCAGCAGTTCGCCCCCGCATGTTTTGCCCCCAGAAGTTCGCCCCCAGCAGTTCGCCCCCAGATGTTTCGCCCCCGGATTTTTCGCCCCCAGCAGTTCGCCCCCGGATGTTTCGCCCCCAGCAGTTCGCCCCCGGATGTTTCGCCCCTGGATGTTTTGCCCCCAGCAGTTCGCCCCCAGCAGTTCGTCCCCGGATGTTTCGCCCCCAGCAGTTCGCCCCCGGATGTTTCGCCCCCAGCAGTTCACCCCCGGATGTTCACCCCCGGATGTTTCGCCCCCAGCAGTTCGCCCCCGGATGTTTCGCCCCCTGTCAGTTCGCCCCCAGCAGTTCATCCCTGGATGTTTTGCCTCTAGCAATTTGCTCCTGGATCTTTCGCATCCGGGAAAAACCTGCCTGAACTGAACATTGGCAGGTTTGCTTATCACTAATAATACACCATATGAGTCTAAGATATACAATTCTGATCAAATTAGTTTTTTTTATTCTCAAACTTTGTTTTCTAGATGAGTAATTTTACAAACAGACAGGAAAATAGTAGGATTTCATTGGTTAATAAGGAGGTCGTGCCCCCTTGGGAGCAGAACGGATCCTGGCTCCCTATGATACATTCAGGGCTGCTTGTTCACAGCCCTCTGCAAAGCTCCCCTTCACCCTCCGCTCATGTGCTCTGTCCTGGACAAGAGGAGGGCTCCCCCCTGCCTGTGTAAAGCCGTTACAGGACGGAACACATAGGGGGGGCTTTGCAGAGGGCTGTAAGCCAGCAGCCCTTTATACATCATAGGGAATATATTGTTAGCTGCATGCTCCTGTGCAGCCACACCCTCTAGAATCCATCCACAAGTACTGCTACTAAGGAGAAACAACCTCCTTAGCAACCACTGAAATCCTGCAGCACATGGAGCTTTAACTTGGATGAGACTTTTCACACAGAAGTGAAGCTGCTGGAAGGTCTCCTTTGGAAATGAATATCATGGGCACAGGTACTATAACATAACATGTTTTTTGCAGAGTTATGCTTTAACTGTATATATCAAAACTGTTTTAACAAGAAACATAAAAAGGTATAGAGGGGAAGGAGTAGAGAAAAAGAGAAAATACAAATTGCAGGTTATAATGCTTGAATTATTTTACAGCTAAAAACACTGCTCTCAAAACATACAATATGTGACCATGAACTAAAAATCAAAGCTGTAGGCAATGCCTCTCAGATAATCCATCAAGCTTCTATTATCGAAATCTTGCACGATACGTTTAACCCTTGCTGAAATTGCAGCATACTTTTTGTTTCTTGCAGCGATGGGATTTCCTGCTATTATCTGAATAATTTCAAAACTATGGAGCTCTTGCTGATGTTTCAGACAGTTAATGAACCGGTATATATTTTGGAAAAGAGTACCACATGTTTCTCGAAAGCTACGGTGCCATCCTTCGACATCATTATTTGTTCTCTGTTGATCATTCAATGTTCGTTCATACACATTCCAGAATTGAACTGGAAACAAAGGTGCTTGACTTCCTCTGCGATTCATTCGACCGATATAGCTGTCTTCAAAATAGTTGGCAATAGGTATTGCTTCTTGTGGAAAGTCAGGATCTTCCACCAATTCTTCAAATGATTGCACAACATTCTGTGGTGGTAGAAAGGCCAGGGCAGGTATCATGCGTATCCAACGGGCAAATTCATGGTCACCTTGGTATTGCATCTTGAGTCCTTCATTTTGATCTTTACGCCAAACTGACTGTGATAGGTGGAAAAAGCAGCCAGTCTTCAGAAGGTTGGGGAATTCACTTTCAAATGCCTGTATTGCAGCTAGTTCAAAATCCAACATCAGGTTGTCTGGCTGCAGTCCAGGCTGCAAGTTCATCAGCTCTTGCAGCAACCTCTGGTATGTAGAACGGCTCTTGTCTGTCAGCAAGGTGTACACTACCGGAACAACAAGGCCGCTGTGGACTACATGGATTGTGTAAAGTTGCTTAAACAAGGCTGGTGTAGTGAAAAACATGCCATCAGCAAACCACTCTTTACTTTGTGCCAGTAGATGGAGATTGTCTCTTGTTCCAAATATCAACATACGGCTGTGTCCATTTCCTAATTTAAAATGAAAGTATTAGTAGAGGAAATAACAGAAAAAGTGTAACAAGCAGCAGACAGAGTTTTGGGATAAATTCACCAAAAAAATATCCTAATCAGAAGACTCTGTTCATATCTCACATTAAATACTCACATTTTGCTCCAGATTTTCTGATTTCATAATAAAAAAACTGAAGCAAAATCTAGTGTGAAGGGGCCAACCAATAGTTTTTTACAACATATATTGTCCCAGTGGAAAATTATATATTTTTGTTTAAAATTAAAATTACTTCTAAACTTGAAATAGGTCACATTTTTAGGGTACCTTTAGACCCTTCAACTAGACGGCCGTTCAGCACGGCCGATCGCCACTATGCTGAACGGGCCGTCTAGTTGACAGCCGCATCCAGACGCGGCGTGCGGCTGGACGTCTGAATGAACGACTGGGCGGTCCGCCCGCCTGAATGGGGCATTCCATTCAGGCGGATGGGCACGCTAGCCGTCGGGTGGGCAGCGCGGACGTTCGTGACGTCTGCGCTGCCTATGCTGTCTCATTGAGAGGATTGTGCAGGACGCAAAAAACGCCAGTAAAATCACCAGTGTGCTTTTGGCCTAAGGCATAACTGAATGGTCCATTAGGCTGGGGTCATATGCAGCATTAATGTGTAAATCCCATCCACATGCTGATGAAAAAATTTTGTTTACAAAAAAAAAACATGCAGTGCAGCATGTCAATGTATGCTGCCATTATACAAACAAAATTCCAGCCATTCAGACAAGGGGCTGAAATCCTGCACTAAAACCTGCACCTAAATCCATAGAGTTAAGTGAAGATTTTGATACAGAATTAGGGTACCACAATAGTGGCCACAATTGCAGGCACAAATAGATTCCTGTGGGATCTGCAATTGCTACCGCAATTACAGCCGCTGCGGAGATGCCGCTCCACAATCCCCTTCCGTCAGTGGGCACGAGGCCTCAGGCTTTATCCAGACAAGCTGGATTTACAGGCGTATTCCGTGCTGTGTTTCCTGCCTGAAACCCGCCCTTTCATGTCTATGGTGCGGGTTATGGGCGGATTCCGGCCGGGGCCGGAAAACGCCCCACCGGAAAATAGCTTCAAAGCTATTTTCCGGCGGATCCCGGAAGGAATGGGAATGGGCAAGAGGGAAACCTCCCGAAAAATGCCTGCAAACCACGCCAAATACGCTCGGTTTAGGCCATAGCAGGGCATGGCCACGCCCATAGCAGAGCTTGGCCACGTCCCCTATTTGCAGAAGCGTTTTGCCAAAGCGCTTGCAAAGTGCTTAAAAAGTGCTTGGAAGCAGCAGGCAAAACGCATCTGCAAATCATGGCGTATCTCACCTGAGCTCCAGAGTTCAGCCCGACCTGTCCACGGATCTGCAGGACTGAACTACGAGAGCCGAGGAATCAGCCGGCGATGGCAGTTCAGTCCGTGCATGCCGCAGACAGGCGAGGCTGAACTCCGGGGCAGCATCCAGGACAGGTATGGCCAGTACAATGCTGCATTTTTGGAATTAGTGTTGGCCGGTCCGATCACTGAAGATCGTAATTTATTACGATTTTCAGGCTGATCGTTATTTTAAATTACGATCCGATTTGTAGCCAGATCATGATGATGATCTGAATTAGAAATCGGAATCCTCCGTAATCTGAAAACACTGTCCAGGCATACACTCCCGAACAGTGTGCGCATATATATATATATATATATATATATATACACACACACACACACTATACAGGTGTACAGCGTGTGTGCATATTTAGCTTTAGTAAATGGCTCCAGGCTGCGCTGTTAAAAAATAAACAAACCCAGTTACTCACCTCTTTCTCCAGTGTCCAGTACTGGCTCCGGCTCCTAGCCCAGCAGTGCAGGGAATCCCGAAATCCAGGCGGCGCATCGCCGCCTCTGTGCCTGCCGTACTATAACTACAGTGGAGAGTGATCCCAGGACCGCTCACTAGACGGTCCTGGGAAAGCACCACATCACGTCACAGAACAGCCCGTCACATGTGCAGAGGTGGTGATGCACAACCCAGAATGCATAGCATTGGGATTTCGGAATTCCCTGCACCGCCGGAGACAGCGCTGGACACCGGAGAGAGAGTTGAATAACTGGGTTTGTTTATTTTTTAACAGCGCAGCTTGGGGCCATTATATATATGCAAGAAAGCTGGAAGAAGAGTGGCTCAACTGAGATTGTTGCTGAGGACTCAGTGTGCTGCTAGAGCTGGGGTTGGCTTCCGCCATCTAGCTCTGGAGATTGGATCTGAATTAATTCCAATCTTTCGGTATGATCAGCCCGATCTGATCCTATCTTTCCAGTGATCGGCCAACACTAGTTGGAATCAGTAGGCCTCACTACATTATATTACCCTCAAAGTTTCCCTTGAAGGCAAAAATCACATAGTATTTTATATCAGCACCTTATAGTGTAGCATTTTTCACATTTGTGCAAAATAAACTTTGCAATAATTATGCATAATGGAATTGTTTTAATACAATGTTAAATGGTTAAGTAGCTTACCAGAGTCATGCAGAAGGAACTGCTGCTGGACACCATCAATACTGATCTCCTGGAACTCGAGGGGGATAACAAGTTGATCAAGGGTTTGAGGTAACCTTGGGATATTGCCAAGTTGCCTTGCTAATCGTATTGTTCTCTTCAGTGATGCTTTCCTTGGGAGAAGTGCTGCAACATTAGAATGGGCTCCTGAAACGACGTCTGTGAGAATCTGTTGTGGTGTCTCCTGTGTTGTCCTTGCCCTGGTCACAGCCTCATTAACAAGTCGGATTGCTTCAGGTCTTGCAGCTTGTGCTGCGTGATTGTGAAGATTGACTACTTTCACAACTTCGCCAGATTCTTCATTGGTCCAAACACGTCCCTTGCAAGTCGACCGTTTTTCACATACCCAGATGGAATGGACATCATCAGTGGTTCGTTTGGAAAATAAGTAATTGTGATTCTCATGGACCAACTTCCTCCTTCCACGTTTGGACAGAACTGAATTCATAGTTGTAGAAAGTGAATTGCTGTGGAAGCTGACTGATTTTTTGTGGCAGTACACTTCTCTCTTTGTGGAGATTTCAGACACTGCTATATTCTGATATACAGATGGAATAAAAGCTAGTCTAATGTAACTTGCAGGACATGTGACCATGCTACTTGTTACATCTGCAACAAAACTTGCAACAAAGCAGGTCAGTGCTTGGTCAGGTAAAAGTTCAAAATTGTTTAGATTTTAGGCCTCTTGCACACTGTAATTTTAGAGTGGTTTCACACTTGTGTTTGTGGCCGCCAGAGGTCGATCCGCTCTGGATCTGACATCCAGCTGACCCCAGGGCAATGCTGGCTGAATGCTGGCATTCCGCTTGCATTGCCCATAGAAGTGAACGGCTGGGTTCCGCGATCTGCAGACGCCCATTCGCTTTCGTAATGCCGCATTCCGCTATCAGTGTCAGAACAAAAAGAAGAGCATTTTCTTCTTTTCGTTCCGCTGCAGGTTAGCGGAATGCGGCATTACAGAAGCGAACGGGCGGCCTGTAGTGCATATGTAGCGGAAGTTTGAAAGCACCCTTATGCTGCCACTGTTTTAGAACTCCAAAGCACGTGCTTTACTGGCATTTTTCAGAGCGCTTTTGTGAGTGCTCTCGGTAATGACCCATAAGATACAGGCTATTGATGAACGCTAAGTGCTCAAAAATAGCTCCTGTAATAAAATAAAAAGAGCTGGCCGAAACAACACCTCGCTTTTCTAGCCATTGACTTATCTACTATATAATTGTCTAAGGGTCACTTTCGTCTTTCTGTCTGTAACGTTTTATTCGTATATTCATTGGTCGCGGCGTCTGTCATGTAAATCCAAGTCGCTGATTGGTCGTGGCAAAACGCCCACGACCAATCAGCGACGGTCACAGTCTGCCATAAAAATGGCCGCTGCTTCACTGCCCTGTACTCACCGCTGACCGCTCACACAGGGTTAATGCCAGCGTTAACAGATCGCGGTGTACCGCACTCCGTTAACGCTGCTATTAACCCTGTGTGACCAACTTTTCGCTATTGATGGTGCCTATGCAGCATCAATAGTGAAAAGATGTAATGTTAAAAATAATAATGATAAAAAAAAAAAGTTATTCTCACCCCCTCCAACGTCGCGCTGTCCTCCGAGCCTCTCTCCGATGCACACCGTCCAAGACCTGCGATGATGTCACGGTCATGTGACCGCGACATCATCGCAGGTCCTACGCTCAGACCGGAAGCCACCGCCAGCACTGCAGAGAGGCGCGAGGACTTCAGGGCCCGTGGCTGAGGTGAGTATATCTTTATTATTTTTTTTTAAACACGAATATAGTGCCCACATTCCTAGACTACGTGGACAGTGCAATATACTACGTGACCAGTGCAATATACTACGTTGGCTGGCCAATATACTATGTGCGCTGTGTAATTTACTATGTGCGCTGTGCAATTTACTACGTGGACTGTGCAATTTACTACGTGCGCTGTCCAAAATACTACGTCGGCTGTCCTATATACTACGTGGCCTGTACAATGTACTACGTGGACTGTCCAATATACTACATAACCTGTGCAACATACCAGGTGGCTGTGCCTTCTAGAATACCCGATACATTAGAATCGGGCCACCATGTAGTATATTCAAAATTGGCAATCTTCTTAGCGATTTTCCAGTGCTTAGCACTTGGGAAAGTGGCTACTGTGAAAGCGGTCTTAGGGCTAAAACACAAGGCCAAAATTCCCTGCCTAATTTGGGGCCGAAACATCTGGGGGCAAAAAGCAGGGGGCGAAACATCCGGGGGCGAACTGCTGTGGGCGAGCTGCTGGGGACAAAACATCCGGGGGTGAACTGCTGGGGGCAAAACATCTGGGGGCAAACTGCTGAGGATGAAACATCCGGGGGCGAACTGCTGGGGGCGAAACATCCGGGGGCGAACTGCTGGGGGCGAAACATCCGGGGGCGAAACATCCGGGGGCGAACTGCTGGGGGCGAAACATCCGGGGGCGAACTGCTGGGGGCGAAATGTGCGGGGGCAAAATGTGCGGGGGCGAAACAACCTGGGGGCGAAATGCTGGGGGCGAAATATTCGGGGGCGAAGTGTACCTGGGGGCGAACTGCTGGGGGCGAACTGCTGGGGGCAAAATGCTGGGGGCGAACTGCTGGGGGCGAAACTTCCTAAAACCCTATGATATATATTCTTGCATAATACAATGTATTTAGCATTGTATTCCTATAATACAAAACAACAATCAGGAGGTAATGTGAAGCTCTGCCTTTGATTAACATTATCCCCATAATGCATCTTCATTACCGTTTGTGCTGTTTTCTCTTATTTTTCAGTTTATTTTTCCTCTTTTCAGGAAAAAAACTGCTTGTATGTGGAAAACATCAACAAGCAAGCTAGCGGCTGCCGAGGATCTGATTGTGGCTGTATTCTAGTCTAATTGTGACTTATGTGAATCCTTAGGAAAGCTCAGCTCATTAACAGATGAATACAAGATGCTGCTAAACACGTTAATATCCAAACTGTCTAATTAGCATACAAATATCTAATACTGGTATTCAGTATACATTTGTTAAAGGGGTAATCCAGCACAAAAATGTATCAATTATTTAGGTAACAAGTGAAATCTGGAGATTGGTCTGGAGACTACGTGGGCAGTGTCATGAAGAGGTCTTCACAATGGAATGCTACTCCAGTCCTACTCCTGGAATTATGGTGTGGGGTGGAATAAGGTACTGTAGATGGACCCCTCTAATCTTCATTTCTGGTACACTAACATCTCGGCATTACATTGATTTTGTTGTGCAACTAGTGGAAAGGCTATTTTTCCGAAGTCTCCCAGGAGCATTTTTTCAAGATGACAATCCAAGGCCACATGTTGTTCGTGCTACTGTGAGCAGCGTTCATGGCCTTAACATGCTACCATGGCCAGCAGCATCTCCTGACTTGTCTCCCATCTAAGGCCAGGTTCATACTGTGTTACAGCAGCCCGTTCAACGCATAGCGATGACAGGCTGCGTTAACGCTATAGCATAACGCGATTGCGTTATGCTATACCGCTAGCGCAGATGATTCATCAGCGCTAGCGGTGACGGAGCCTCAGACACTGCAGCCCGCGTCCAAGGCTCCGTCACTGAATAACAGCACATTGCTAGCGCATGCCGATTATGGCATGCATTGGCGATGCGCCCGATAATAGGGGTTAATGGCAACGTTAATGGACTGCGTTACATTGCGTTATGCCACGGTGTAATGCAGTCCGTCTAACGGACTGCCATAACGCAGTGTGAACCCGGCCTAACACATCTGGGACATCACTGATCGGCAATTACATGGGGTGCTGCCTCCATTGGATTTTGATAATTTGCTGCCCAAGTGCATTCATCATGGTAGAACATTCCTCATAAAACCATTTATTAACTTATCTATAGCAGCCAAGACGCGCAAGTGCAGGGATTTCTGCATATAGCGCTAATACTCCATACTGAATAAACCAAGGTGTTCTGAAAATTTTGTTTCCATTTTTTCACCATTTGCATACAATTAAGATCTCTATTCATCTTGTGATTTATATTATTCAATGATTTTTCCACCTTGGTGTTACAGTAAGTGATCCAAAATATCCAATCTCCGTACTATGCTCTTGTGAGTTTGCCCATCCAGGAGTCACTATAACCGTTACTCAAAAGGCAGGAGGGGAGCGTTTAATGCAGGGAGCACTTAAGCATTAGCTAATGCCCAGAGATCTTCTGTGAGAGATGCAAATGCCGGATTTGTAACTTTTCTTTCTCATTTATGCAGCTACTACAACATTACACAAATGTAACTGTAAACACCTCTATATGTCTCCGATTTAGAACTGTTAGCAGTTTTTGCAGGGTGAAACCTGCTGTCAGACTCCCTTAACAGCAATCTGTCAGCAGGTTTTTGCCAGCGACTCTGAGAGCAGGATGATGTAAAGACAGAAACCCTGACTCCAGCAATTGTGTCACTTACTGAGCTGCTTGCTGCAGTTTTCTCTTTTTTAGCAGCGGGAAATCACTATAGAACTAGTAAACCAGCTAGCATGTAGTCCTCCATATTCATGAACTCTGTATAACCCAGCCCACACCACTGATAGGCAGCTTTCTGTTCTGCATATGCACATTGTAAACAGAAAGCTGAAAATCAGTGGTGTGGGCGGGATTATACAGAGTTCACATTACTGGCATCAGGGTCTCTATGAGGGTATCTATCAATCGAAATATCTATTCTGTCTATAGTTGTGCTCAAAAGTTTACATACCCTGGCAGAATTTTTGCTTTCTTGGCCTTTTTTTCAGAGAATATGAATGATAACACCAAAACTTTTTTCCACTCATACATAGTGGATGGGTGAAGCCATTTATTGTCAAACTACTGTATTTTCTCTTTTTTAATCTTAATGACAACCCAAAACATCCAAATGACCCTGATCAAAAGTTTACATACCCCATATCTTAATACCATGTATTGCCCCCTATAACATCAATGACAGCTTGAAGTCTTTTGTGGATGTTGTGGATGAGGTTCATTATTTTCTCAGATGGTAAAGCTGCCCACTCTTCTTGGCAAAAAAGCCTCCAGTTCCTGTAAATTCCTGGGCTGTCTAGCATGAACTGCATGCTTGAGATCTCCCCAGAGTGACTCAATGATATTGAGGTCAGGAGACTGAGATGGCCACTCCAGAACCTTCACTTTGTTCTGCTGTAGCCAATGACTGGTCGACTTGGCCTTGTGTTTTGGATCGTTGTCATGTTGGAACGTCCAAGTATGTCCCATGCGCAGCTTCTGGGCTGTTGATTGCAAATTTGCCTCCAATATTTGCTGATAACATGCTGCATTCATCTTTCCTTCAACTTCAAAACAAAAACATTAAAACGTCAGCGATCCACTTCCGTGCTTTACAGTAGGAATGGTGTTCCTTTCATGATAGGCCTTGTTGACCCTTGTTGTAACATTTATGGTTGTGGCCAAAAAGTTCAATTTTGGTCTCATCACTCCAAATTACCATGTTCAAAAAATTTTGAGGCTTGTCTCTGTGCTGTTTTGTGTATTGTAGGTGAGATTCTTTGTGGCATTTATGCAGTAATGGCTTTCTTCTGGCGACTCGACCATGCAGCCCATTTCTCATCAAGTTCCCCCTTATTGCACATTTTGAAACAGCCACACCGCTAGTTTTCAGAGAGTCCAGTATTTCAGCTAATGTTATTTGTGGATTTTTCTTTGCATCCCGAACAATTTTCCTGGCAATTGTGGACGAAAATTTTGTTGGTCTACCTGACCGTGGATTTGTTTTTACAGAGCCCGTGAGTGTCCATTTGTTAATCACATTTTGAAAGCTGCTGACTGGCATTATCAATTGTATGGATATCTCTTTGTATCCCTTCCCTGCTTTATAAAGTTCAACTACCTTTTTCTGTAGATCCGTTGACAATTCTTTTGCTTTCCCTGCGACTCAATCCATAAACATCAGTGGCTGGATGAAAGATGCAAGAGTCTGTCTGGATCCCAGAAGCTCTTAACTTTTGTGCACACACGCTGATTACAAGCAAACAGGTCACAGGTGAGGATGTTACCTTTAGTAGCCATTCAAACCCATTTATGTCAACTTCTGTGCATGTTATCAGGCCAAAATCACCAGGGTATGTAAACTTTTGATCAGGGTCATTTGGATGTTTTGGGTTGTCATTATGATTTAAAAGAGAAAACACAGTAGTTTAACCACTAACCATGAGTGGAGAAAAAGTTTTGGTGTTATTATTCATATTTTCTGAAAAAATGCCAAGAAAGCAAAAATTCTGCCAGGGTATTATTATTATTATCATTTATCATTATAGCACCATTTATTCCATGGCATTTTACATGTGAAAAGGGGTATACATATTAAAAAACAAGTACAGTAATCTTAAACAATACAAGTCATGACTGATACAGGAGGAGAGAAGACCCAGCCTGCGAGTGCTCACAATCTACAAGGGATGGGTGAGGATACAATATGCAAGCGCAGAGATGGTTGTGTAGTGGTTTGGTGGATCGGCGGTTACTGCAGCTTGCAGGCTTGTCAGAAAAGGTGAGTTGTCAGGTTTCTTTTGAAGGTTTCCACGGTAGGCAAAAGCCTGATGTGTTGGAGCAGAGACTTCCAGAGTAGGGGGGATGCGCGGGAGAAAGCTTGTATGCGATTGTGGGAAGAGGAGATAGGAGAGTAGAGAAGGAGATCTTGTGAGGATCGGAGGTTGCGTGTAGGTAAGTACCGGGAGACAAGGTCACAGATGTATGGAGGAGACAGGTTGTGGATGGTTTTATATGTAATGGTTAGGGTTTTGAACTGGAGTCTTTGGGTAATGGGGAACCAGTGAAAGGATTGACAGAGAGGAGAGGCTGGGGAATAGTGGGGGGGACAGGTGGGTTAGTCGAGCAGCAGTTTAGAATAGAATGGAGGGGTGCGAGAGTGTTAAAGGGTAGGCCACAAAGTAGGAATTTGCAGTAGTCAAGGCAGGAGATGATGAGGGCATGCACTAGAGTTTTTGCAGATTCTAGGTTGAGGAATGTACGGATCTGGGAAATATTTCTGAGTTGAAGTCGGCAGGAAGTGGAAAGGGCTTGGATATGTGGTTTAAAGGAGAGATCAGAGTCAAGGATTACCCCGCCCCAAGGCAGTGAGCTTATGGGACTGGGGAGAATGAGCAGCAATTTACTTTAATGAATAAGTCCGTTGGGGGGTCGAATGAGATGGAGGAAAGATGATGAAATCTAGCGGGGAAGAAGGATGAATAGCGGACCAACATTCTGGAATTTTGGTTAGTAGGGAGGTGATATCTGGTCCAGAGAGGTATAGTAGGTACGGAAAGCATTCAGACCCCTTTAAAGTTTTTACTCTTTGCTTCATTGCATCCATTTGGTAAATTCAAAAATGTTCATTTTTTACTCATTAATGTATACTCTGCCCCATCTTGACTGAAAAAAACAGAAATATAGAAATTTTTGCAAATTTATTAAAAAAGAAAAACACAAATATCACATGGTCATAAGTATTCAGACTCTTTCCTCATTATTGAGTAGAAGAACCCTTTTGAGCTAGTACAGCCATGAGTCTTCTTGGGAATGATGCAACAAGTTTTTCACACCTAGATTTGGGGATCCTCTGCCATTCTTCCTTGCAGATCCTCTCCAGTTCCGTCAGGTTGGATGGTGAACGTTGGTGGACAGCCATTTTCAGTTCTCTCCTGAGATGCTCAATTGGGTTTAGGTCAGGGCTCTGGCTGGGCCAGGCAAGAGTGGTCACAGAGTTGTTCTGGAGCCACTCCTTTGCTATTTTAGCTGTGTGCTTAGGGTCATTGTCTTGTTGGAAGGTGAACCTTCGGCCAAGTCTGACGTCCAGAACACTCTGGAAAAGGTTTTCATCCAGGATATCTCTGTACTTGGCCTCATTCATGTTTCCTTCAATCGCAACCAGTCGTCCCTGCAGCTGAAAAACACCCCTATAGCATGATGCTGCCACCATCATATTTCACTGTTGGGATTGTATTGGGCAGGTGATGAGCAGTGCCTGGTTTTCTCCACACATACCACTTAGAATTATCACCAAAAGGTTCTATCTTCATCTCATCAGACCAGAGAATCTTATTTCTCATAGTCTGGGAGTCCTTCATGTGTTTTTTTTAGCAAACTATATGGGCTTTCATCAGAGGCGTATCTAGGCTTTCTGGCACCCGGGGCAAGAATTCGGTTCGGCGCCCCCCCTCCCCCCCAAGTACATATGCGACTTGCACACTTAGCCATGTACCCACGATTTGCTCTCCCTAATGCTCTCAATGTTCAGTAAAAAACTGAGAGAAGCAGGAAGAGAAGCTCCTTGTCAAAGGACCATAACTACGAAAATCGCATATGAGTGAAGTGTCCATGTGATGAGTGCTGGAACCTGCAGAGCTGAGTCCTGAAATTGCAGCTTCTGAATTCTCACAATGAATGCACTGCACACTTTTAGGATTCTCCCTTGCCGATGTACAATCATGTCAGCACAAGTATGTGATTTGTATACTTCTGGCCACACTCCGACTAGACGTGCCTGGCCTCGCTCTGTTCATTTTCATTGAGTGAGGTCACACATGTCTAGTCAGCATGTGACCGCATGTATGTAAATTACCGGCACAAGAGAATCCTAACAGCATTCAGTGAGCACTGTGAGAATTCAGAAGTCTGCAGTCACAAGGAATGACTGCAGACTCATCACAAACCTGGGCAACCCCTTTAATGTTCCTAACATAAATAAAAACTTGAGAATTAGTCAGTGTCACAAATAACATTTACATCCAGGTACCTTATAGATGACGTCTCTGGAGTCGTTCTCCTTCTTTTCTTCTTGTCCAGACCCCATGATGAGTTTTCTCATCACCAGCCTTCTCTGCAGACTTCCATCTTCTCCGGTCTTCTGCAGCAAATCTCCACACGATCCCCTTAAAGATAGAAGTGTCATTATAATGCCCCTAAATACAAATATTTGCAATATACTGTCACCTCACACTATTCCCCTCCCTCCTCATACTGTCTCCTCTTACATCCCTCTGTTCCCCATACTGTCTCCTCATATATTTACCCCCTCACTCTCTATACTGTCTGTTCACACATACCCCCGACTCCCCATACTATGTCTGCACACCCTCACTACCCATACTGTGTCCACTTACATTAACCCGTTCGCTCCCCATACTGTCTGCACCAATCCCCCATACTGTTTCCTCATACATACTCTTCATTTTGTGTCCTCAAATCTCCCCACACATTAAATCCCCCCATCCCCACTCCAAATCCCCCCATCCCCAATCCCACACACACATTAAGTACCCCCCATCCCCATTCCAAATACCCCCACACACATTAAATCCCCCATCCCCACTCCAAATCCCCACACACACATTAAATCCCCAATCCACACTCCAAATCCCCCCACACATTAAATAACCCCCCATCCACACTCCAAATCCCTCACACACACATTAAATAACCCCCATCCCCACTCCAAATCCTCCCCCACACATTAAATAACCCCCATCCCCACTCCAAATCCCCCCACATGCACATTAAATACCCCCCATCCCCACTCCAAATCCCCCCACACATTAACCCAATCCCCACTCATCAACCCCCATCACCACTCCAAATCCCCCCACACATTAAATAACCCCCATCCCCACTCCAAATACCCCCACACATTAACCCCATCCCCACTCATTAACCCCCATCACCACTCATTAACCCCCACACACATTAACCCCCATCCCCACTCATTAACACCCCCACACATTAACCCCCATCCCCATTCATTAACCCCACATAATTTAACCTCTATCCCCACTCATTAACCCCCCACACATTAACCCTTATCCCCACACATTAACCCCCATCCCCACTCATTAACGCCCCCACACATTAAGCCCCATCCCCATTCATTACCCCCACATATTAACCCCCATCCCCACTCATTAACACCCCAACACATTAACCCCATCCCCATTCATTAACTCCCCACACATTAACCCTTATCCCCACTCATTATCCCCCATCCCCACTCATTAACGCCCCCACACATTAACCCCCATCCCCATTCATTAACCCCCATCCCCACTCATTAATGCCCCCACACATTAACCCCCATCCCCACACATTAACCCCCATGCCCTCTACAAATCCCCCCACAGATTAACCCCCATCCCCTCTACAAATCCCCCATCTCCCATCTTCGGTGGTTCTTCAGCTGCACAGTGGAGCACACTTACCACCAGAGTTCTCTCTGGGTGCCGGGGAGTGATGTCAGCAGCGTGATCACATGACCTGATCACGCTGCTAACGTCGCTCTGACCCGGCGGTCAGAGCTGCAATTTCACTGGCGTCTGTATAGACGCCAGTACAATTGCTCCCTGGGAGCCGGCACGCGCTCCTTCTCTGCGCCGGCTGTCAGCTTGACAGCTGACACAGAGAACCGCCGACTCCCAGGCCGGGGGGGCGGCAGAACGCAGCCGCCAGGGAGGACACTGCGGACCGCTGCATTAGGCGGCCCGACTGCGCCCCCCTGCTGGCTGCGCCCGGGGCAAATGCCCCGGCTGCCCCCCTAGATACGCCGCTGGCTTTCATATGTCTGGCACTGAGGAGAGGCTTCCGTCAGGCCACTCTACCCTAAAGGTCCGACTGGTGGAGGGTTGCAGTGATAGTTGACTTTGTGGAACTTTCTCCCATCTCCCTACTGCATCTGTGGAGCTCAGCCACAGTGATCTTGGGCTTCTTCTTTACCTCTTTCATCACTGCTCTTCTCCTATAATTGGTCAGTTTGGCTGGACGGCGAGGTGTAGGAAGACATCTGGTGGTCCCAAACTTCTTCCATTTAAGGATTATGGAGGCCACTGTGCTCTTAGGAACCCTGAGTACTGCAGAAATTCTTTTGTAACCTTGGCCAGATCTGTGCCTTGCCACAATTCTGTCTCTGAGCTCCTTGGCCAGTTGCTTTGACCTCAGGATTCTCATTTGGTCTGACATGCACTGTGAGCAGTGATGTCTTACTGTATATAGACAGGTGTGTGCCTTTACAAATCAAGTCCTATCAGTTTAATTAAACACAGCTGGACTCCAATGAAGGAGTAGAACCATCTCAAGGAGGATCACAAGGAAATGGACAGCAGGTGACTTAAATATGAGTGTCTGAGCAAAGGGTCTGAATACTTATGACCATGTGATATTTCAGTTTTTCTTGTCTAATAAATTTGCAAAAATTTCTACATTTCTGTTTTTTTTCAGTCAAGATGGGGTGCAGAGTGTACATTAATGAGAAAAAATGAACTTTTTTGAATTTACCAAATGGCTGCAATGAAACAAAGAGTGAAAAATTGAAAGGGGTCTGAATACTTTCCGTACCCATTGCAGATCTGTGTGTCATCAGCATAGAAGTGATACTGCAAGCCGTGAGATTGTATGAGCTGTCCCAGGCCAAAGGTGTAAATGGAGAAGAGCAGGGGCCCTAGGACTGAACCTTGCGGGACTCCGACAGATAGGGGGCGAGGTGAGGAGGTGGTGTGTGAGTGGGAGACAATGAATGTGTGGCTCCCCTGAGGGTTCAGTCGCCACAGAGGTACTGCATCTCCTCCTGAACACAAAGAGTGCTGGGAGGTGGGTGGAGCTTAGTCTGCACAAGAGAGCGGGAGATCATTAGGAGTCAGTCAGTTGTCTGACTGGGAGTCAGAGAGAGGATCCCCTGAGTGGGATGGATTGAAGGAAGTGCTGCAGCAGACCTCAGTGACCTGAGTCTGCTGGCACAAGAAAGAGATATTCAGAAAGCCTAATTCTCCATAAGAAAGATTGATTTGTACGGAACGTAAGGAGAAGATGAGAACTAAGGATTAGGGTTAGAGCAGAGCCCTTCCTCAAGTTCTAAGTGCATGGCCGGGGTCCGGTCCCCGAGGTTGTATGGATACTAATGGTCCTGCGACAGACACCGGAGGAATAGAAGTTGTCACCACTTTATTCCCACACAAGACTTGGGGGCACAACAGCAAAGAGAGTGAGCCGGGACTTAGTAGTAAGGAATCCCTGAAGCAGGCTACAGATGTCTGCCGTACAAGTAGAGTTCAAAGGAACATCTGAAAGGAGGAACTCCAGTGTAACTCAGTACTGTGAATACTTCACTACGAGCGCTAAGGAGGGAGACGTTCAGAAAAGACACATATGTTGGCGGAGTGGTGGAACGGAGTACTTCATCTTGCCTTGAGGTTGGCTGAGCCCCTGACCTGGAGGACACGGCACCGAGGCGGGCACCTGTATGCACAACAGACTGTGAGTAAAGCTTTGGAACTACATGCCCTGGTGTCCTCCACTTATTCCTGCGCCAACCCACTCAGCACTGCTACATCTCTGTGCTTAACACTGCACCATTACGCTCTCCTAACTAGCTCTTCACCTACTCTGCCCTGGGACTACTGCCCTACCTGTGGAGGGCCACAGCATCATTACTGCACCACACCATCTGTCCCAGAGGATCTGTCTGCAGCGTCGGCTTAACATCTTCATTGCCGAACACCACAGGTGGCGTCACGAATCATTCACTAATAAACTTTAATCATCATCCGCACACTCAACATTCCCCTTTTACAATGGACGCCCAGGGCCACGGACCGGGTCGCAGCTACCGTGACATCTCACATTGAAATCCACCAGGCCCGGCTCCAAGTACCCCGCCGACCTGGCGACCCTGGCGGGCACTCCAAATGTCCAGTCTGTTAGGTATGATGCGATCCAAGATAGGGCCAAGTCTGTGATGCCAAGAGATGAGAGGGTCTGAAGTACTGAAGTAATAGGGAATGGTCTACTGTGTCAAAGGCAGAGGACAGGTAAAGGATGAGGAGGACAGAGTAATGTCGCTTGGATTTGGCGGTTAGTATGTCATTGATGACTTTAGTTAGTGCAGGTTCAGTGGAGTGACACGGTCGGAAGCCAGATTGTAAGCGGTCGAAGAGGGAGCAGGAAGAGAGGTGGGAGGACTGGTTGAAATGGACATGTTCCAGGAGTTTTGAGGCATAGGGGAGAAGTGATATGGTGGTATGTAAACTTTTGAGCACAACTCTATCTATCTATCTATCTATCTATCTATCTATCTATCTATCTATCTAGCTATCTATCTAGCTTTATCTAGTAGCATAGCTAGTAAGGACAGAGTTAATTCCAGCCCTGCATTAGTTGCACCTGCAGTATTTCTCTAAGGCTGGTTTTACACTTGCCGTGTTTTTTGCGGCCCGTTTTTACGGGCTGTTTTTGCGGGCCGTATTGCCGTGATTCTTTAGGTCTCCCGCAAAAACGGGCAGCAAAAAACCTTCTCAGATTGCTGTCTTTCCCTGTTATAACAAATAGCAGGGGAAAAAACGGCGGTCCGCAAACACCGTGTACCGCAAAAACAACTTAACGTTGTTTTTGCAGTACCACTGAAATGCATTGCGGCCGTGTCCATAAGCCATGAAAAATATCGAGCAAGCTCAATATTTTTTGATGGCTGCAAATACGGCCCTCATTGCCATACGGAGGACTGCCTTCCTACTAATTTTTGCAAGCCAATTTTGTGGCCCCATAGAAATCTATTAGGGCCGCAAAAACGGCCAACAAAAATATGGTAAGTCTCAAAACCAGTCTTAGAAGCAGGAAGTAAATTCATTGAGTGGCAGTCTCTTGGGGGAGCATCAGTCTGATGGATGTTGTGCAGAGTTGAGTGTGCTACTAATGAGTGACCAGCCAAAATGTGAGCTGTAGCTGAGAGAGAGACATGCCAGAGTCTCTCTCTGAATGGAGATTGCGCTAAGCAGTCTGTTTGTGAGAGCTGCAGAGAACTGTGTGGAAGCTGCAGCTTGTTCATTGTGAACTGTGCCTAGAGATGAACACTTCTGTTTGGCACTGGAAGCTTGTGGAGCTCGGGCTGAAGGGATACCACAACTAGTGGGATTGTGCATCATCTGTGAATGAAGTCTGCTAAGGAGGAGGACTGTAATCTGTGTGGGTGAGCCCACACTCACATATGTGACCATGATTAAGGAAGTACTCCCATCAAAATTTTTATCTTCTTAATATATTGCAATCATCATATTATACAGCACTGTGTACTCAAAATTGGTCATTTTACTTTTCTATCCAGCTGATTCTTCTGTTTTGAGTTAGGTCTATGACATCACATGATTAAACACTGACTAGCTGAATTCTCTAATCTCTATGTAGAAACAGGAGGCCAATTTTCTATGCATAAGTCACTGAAAAAGCCTATGGCAGGAGGAGGGAGCAACTGAGTCAGGAGTTGAAGTGAGGAATGATAAATGCAGGGACAAGAGACTTCCTGTTTCTATATAGCGCAATAGAGCAGACAAAAGAGAAGAATTATCTGGGTAGAAAGGCAAAATTAACAATTGTAAGTACACAGTACTGTATAATATGATGATTGCAATATATTAATTATCTGGGTAGAAAGGCAAAATTAACAATTGCAAGTACACAGTACTGTATAATATGATATTAATTATCTGGGTAGAAAGGCAAAATTAACAATTGCAAGTACACAGTACTGTATAATATGATGATTGCAATATATTAATTATCTGGGTAGAAAGGCAAAATTAACAATTGTAAGTACACAGTATTCTATAATATGATGATGACTACAATAGGATAAAAATTCTGATGGAAGGAGAGCTTCTTTAAATGCACAGGCCGTGTGCAGAGAACTGCAAGTATCAGTGGTTGCTATGGACAATAGCTGTTTTGTTTGACTGAGCTGGGGCTAGCACAGCTGTGTATGAGAGTCCAGGGTCTGTTCTGTTTAGTTAGTGCCTGGACAAGGCTAGGGATTTATGTTTATGAGTTTGTTTTTGTGCTGTAACAGTGCAATTTGTGGAAAGCAATAAAAACTGCATGTGTTTGGACCAAAACTGCATTGTCTGTGTGAATGCTATCTAAGGCTTAATGCCTAATGCCTACTGGAGAGAGTGAACCCTTACAATATAAATAGTCATGGCTGAAAGTGTTGGCACCCTTGAAAATGTTTCAGAAAATGAAGTATTTCTCCAAGAAAATTATTGCAATTTTGCATGTTTTGCTGTACACATGTTTACTTACTTTGTGTGCATTGGAACAACACAAAAAATATATATAACTGCAATCAATCACTCCCTATAACCATCAACAAGCTTCTTAAAGGGGATCTGTCACCCCATTTTAGCCCTATCAGCTGCCGGCACTGCCATCAGGGGCTTATCTATAGCATTCTGTAATGCTGTAGATAAGCCCCCGATGTAACCTGTAAGATAAGAAAAAAGTTATATTGTACTCACCCCGGCGTTCGGTCCGGTCCGATGGGTGTCGCCGTCCTGTCCGGCGCCTCCCATCTTCATACGATGATGTCCTCCTCCTTGCATCTCCATCGGTTCCTGCGCAGGCGTACTTTATCTGCCCTATTGAGGGCAGAGCAGAGTACTGCAGTGCACAGGCGCCGGACCTCTCTGACCTTTCCCGGTGCCTGCGCACTGCAGTGCTCTGCTCTGCCCTCAACAGGGCAGATAATGAACGCCTGCGCAGGAGCCGATGGAGATGCAAGGAGGAGGACATCTCCGCCCACCGCCCCCGCCCCCCAGTGAGTATAATCTAACTTGTTTGTCAAATGACAAAGCTAGCGGTAGGTGGAAGGTCCTTAAAGATGATTTCAGGGAACTAGGCTGTAAGCTTAAAGCAAGGACCTCCAAGGTGGTATTTTCGGAAATACTTCCTGTACCACGTGCCACGCCAGAGAGGCAACGGGAGATTAGGGAGGTTAATAAGTGGCTAAGGAATTGGTGTAGGAAGGAAAGGTTTGGGTTCCTGCAGAACTGGGCTAACTTCTCAGTTGGCTACAGGTTCTACGCTAGGGACGGGCTGCACCTCAATGGGGAGGGTGCAGCTGTGCTGGGGGAGAAAATGGCTAGAAGGTTGGAGGAGTGTTTAAACTAGGGACAGGGAGGAGGGTATTCCTTTTATAGGAGGGGAAGACAGTGCAGATAGAGACCTGGGCACAAATAATGAAATTGGGGGTGAGGGTGGCATGGGGGGTGGGGTTAGAACAGTTAATAATTTAAGAAAGAATAGAGGTAAAGAGAGATACATAAAGTGTATGTATACTAATGCCAGAAGCCTCGCCAACAAGATGGAGGAATTGGAGTTAATGTTGTTGGAACATAATTATGACATGGTGGGGATATCTGAGACATGGCTGGATGAGAGCCATGACTGGGCGGTTAATTTACAGGGCTATAGTCTGTTCAGAAATGACCAAACAAATAAACGAGGGGGAGGCGTGTGTTTATATGTAAAATCATCCTTAAAACCCATCCTTCGTGATAATATATATGAATCTAATGAAAATGTAGAGTCCCTGTGGGTAGAGATAAGGGGAGGGGGGAAAAATAATAAATTACTGATAGGGGTTTGTTATAAGTCTCCAAAAATAATGGAAGCAACAGAGAATATCCTCATAAAGCAAATAGATGAAGCAGCGACTCAAGGAGAAGTCATTATTATGGGGGACTTCAACTACCCTGAAATACATTGGGGAACCGAAACCTGCAGTTCCAGCAAAGGTAATAGGTTTTTGACAACTATGAAAGACAATTACCTTTCACAACTGGTTCAGGACCCAACAAGAGGGGGGGCACTGCTAGACCTAATATTAACCAACAGGCCAGACCGCATATCAAATGTAAGGGTTGGGGGTCACTTGGGTAATAGTGATCACAAATTAATAAGTTTTCATGTATCCTTTAATAAGATGTGTAGTAGAGGGGTTACAAGGACACTAAACTTCAGGAAGGCAAATTTCCAACGGATGAGAGGTGATCTTGGTGCAATTAACTGGGACGATATCCTGAGACATAAAAATACACAAAGAAAATGGGAGACGTTTATTAGCATCCTGAATAGGACCTGTGCACATGATATACCATATGGGAATAAACATGCTAGAAATAGGAGGAAACCACTATGGCTAAATAGAGCTGTAAGGGGCGTAATAAGAGATAAAAATAAAGCATTTAGCGAATTAAAGCAAGTAGGTAGTGATGAGGCATTAACTAAATAGAGAAGATTAAATAAATTCTGTAAAAAGCAAATCAAGACAGCAAAGATTGAGACAGAGAGACTCATTGCCAGAGAAAGTAAAAATAATCCCAAAATATTCTTTAACTACATAAATAGTAAGAAGCTAAAAAATGATAGTGTTGGCCCCCTTAAAAATAGTCTGGGTGAAATGGTGGATGAGGATGAGGATAAAGCCAATATGCTAAATGACTTTTTTTCAACAGTATTTACACAAGAAAATCCCATGACGGATAACATGATCAGGGATAAAAATTTTACATTAAATGTCACCTGCTTATCCCAGCAGGAAGTACGGCGGCGTCTAAAAATCACTAAAATTGACAAATCACCAGGCCCGGATGGGATACACCCCCGAGTACTGCAGGAATTAAGCACAGTCATAGATAGACCATTATTTTTAATCTTTAAAGATTCCATAATAACTGGGTCTGTAGCACAGGAATGGCGTATAGCAAATGTGGTGCCAATATTCAAAAAGGGGACAAAAACTGAACTCGGAAATTATGGGCCAGTAAGTTTATCCTCAACTGTGGGTAAAATCCTGGAGGGTTTTCTAAGAGATACTATACTGGAGTATCTGGAGAAGAATAACCTTATGACCCAATATCAACATGGGTTTACGAGGGACCGCTCCTGTCAGACTAATCTGATAAGCTTTTATGAAGAGGTAAGTTCCGGACTGGACCAAGGGAATGCAGTGGACGTGGTGTACATGGACTTTTCAAAAGCTGTTGATATGGTGCCACACAAAAGGTTGATACATAAAATGAGAACAATGGGGATAGGGGAAAATATGTGTAGGTGGGTTAAGAGATGGCTCAGGGATAGGAAACAAAGGGTGGTTATTAATGGAGCACACTCGGACTGGGTCACGGTAAGCAGTGGGGTACCACAGGGGTCAGTTTTGGGCCCGCTTCTTTTTAACATATTTATTAATGACCTTGTAGGGGGCATAGAGAGTAGAATTTCAATATCTGCAGATGACACTAATCTCTGCAGGGTAATCAATACAGAGGAAGACAATTTTATATTACAGGAGGATTTATGTAAACTAGAAGCTTGGGCTGATAAATGGCAAATGAGCTTTAATGGGGATAAATGTAAGGTCATGCACTTGGGTAGAACAAACAAGATGTATAATTATGTGCTTAATTGTAAAACACTGGGCAAAACTGTCACTGAAAAAAACCTGGGTGTATGGGGGGACGAAAAACTCACATTTAGTGGCCAGTGTCAGGCAGCTGCTGCAAAGGCAAATAAAATAATGGGATGCATTAAAAGAGGCATAGATGCTCATGAAGAGAACATAATTTTACCGCTATATAAGTCACTAGTGTGACCACACTTAGAATACAGTGTACAGTTCTGGTGTCCGGTGTATAAGAAAGACATAGCTGAACTGGAGCGGGTGCAGAAAAGAGCGGCCAAGGTTATTAGGGAACTGGGGGGTTTGCAATACCAAGACAGGTTATTACACTTGGGGTTATTTAGTTTGGAGAATCGAAGGCTTAGGGGTGATCTTATTACAATGTATAAATATATGTGGGGACAATACAAAGACCTTTCTAATGATCTTTTTACTCTTAGACCTGTGACGGGGACAAGGGGGCATCCTCTACGTCTGGAGGAAAGAAGGTTTAAGCATACTCACAGACGCGGATTCTTTACTGTAAGAGCAGTGAGACTATGGAACTCTCTGCCATATGATGTTGTAATGATTGATTCCCTAATAAAATTTAAGAAGGGCCTGGATGCCTTTCTTGAAAACTACAGTACAATGTTACAGGTTATAGACACTAGTTTCCTTAATATTGCGTTGATCCAGGGAGCTAGTCTGATTGCCGTATGTGGTTTCAGGAAGGAATTTTTTTCCCCAATGTGAAGCTTACTGTTTGCCACATGGGTTTTTTTTTGCCTTCCTCTGGATCAACATGTTAGGGCAGGTTAGGACAGGATATGGGTTGAACTAGATGGACTTAAAGTCTTCCTTGAACCTTAATAACTATGTTACTATGTTATCTTTCATGTTTCATTGGGGGCTTATCTACAGCAGTACAGAATGCTGTAGATAAGCCCCTGAGGGCAGTGGCTGCAGCTTATAGGCCGAAAATGGGGTGACAGATTCCCTTTAAACCTCCCAACTGGAATTTGGAACACTCTTCTTTTGCAAAACTGCTCCAGGTCTCTCATACTGTATGTGAAGGCGCCTTCTCCAAACAGCAATTTTAAGATCTCTTCACAGGCGTTCAATTGATTTTAGTTCCAGACTCATTGCTGCCCCTTCAGAACTTTCCAGCACTTTGTTTCCATGCATTTCTGGGTGCTTCTTGAAGTATGGTTGGTGTCATTGTCTTGCTCGAAGACCCATGACCTAAGATGCAAACCCAGTTATCCTTTGATAATCTTCAGATTTCATTATGCCTTGCCCACAGTCAAGGTACCCAGTGCCAGGGCAGCAAAACAACCCAAAAAAATCTTTGAATCTCCATTGTAGAATGATGTGCTTTACCAAAAAGCTCTATCTTGGTCTAATTTTTCCACAATATATTTTCCCTGAAGGATTTTGGCTTCCTCATTTGAACTTTAGCAAACTGCAGTGTAGCCTTTTTGTTTCCTTGTCAGCAGTGGGGTCCTCCTGAGTTTTATGCCATAGCATTTCATTTAATTGGAAATGTCAACGGATAGTACATGCTGACACTGATGCACCCTGAGCCTGCAGGACAGATTAAATTTCTTTGGAACTTGATTGGGGCTGCTTATCCATCAGGACTATCCTACGTTGCAACCTTTCATCAATTTTTCTGTGTAATCCACTATCTCTGAAGATGGACTTGTAACCTTGAGAATGTTAATATTTTTCAACAATTTTGGTTCTCAAGTCCTCAACAATTCTCTTCTCCTTTTTCTGTTCTCCTTAATTATTTTGGCACACACAGACACACAATGTAAAGATTGAGTCAACTTCTCCCCTTTTTATCTGGTTTCAGGTGTGATTTTAATATTGCCCAAACCTGTTACTTGCCACAGGTAAGTTTGAAAAAGCATCACATGCTTGAAACAAAATTGATTACCGATAATTTTGGAAAGGTGACAACAATTTTGTCCTGCCCATTTTTTTTTTGTGTGTGAAAATATATCCAATTTGCCTTTTTTTCCTCAGTTTTTTTCTGTTTTTCCAAAACGCACAAAGGAAATAAATGTGTATATAACAAAACATATGTAATCACAATAATTTTCTAGGAGAAATACTTCATTTTCCGTAACAATTTCAAGGGTGCAAATACTTTTGCCCATGACAGTATGCACTTTAGTTTCCAGAACATTAAGATTCTGATATCATGGTTTAAATGGAACCTTACAGTTGATTAATGCCACCTAAACCACAGGCAGCATGAGACAGAGATTGGCTCCTTTATTACATCCATACATTACAGGAAAAATATTTTTGAATAGTGGCCGGGAAAAGATGATTAGATTAACTAATCCTAAAGACAGGTCCCCGGCTTCTTCTCCCTGCCCCGATGCCCTAGAATTACTACCTGTACACAGACATAGGCATAGCCTTCCAGAATAAGAGAGCAGGTTGGGGAGAAACTAACAGGGATGGACCTCTGTGACTAGTTGTCCTAGGAGTCACTTTATCCTCAGCAGGCTTTTAAAGAAGTAGGTGTTCTCTGAAATGCTGCAGAGTGAAATATATATGGATGCAATAATGGAGATGGTCTCTGATTCATGCTGCCCATGGTTTCCGTCAGCATGCATCAGCTGTCAGGTGCTATTTAACTAGTAAAAGGAAAACTAAAAGATGATACAGTTATACTAGTGAGTAATTGTATCCACTGTGCCATTGTATCTGCTCATTTGTGCTGCTGCTACCACACTACATAAAAGTACAGTAACTTTAAACACCTCTATATGTCTCCTATGTAGAACTGTTGGCAGTTTTGCAGGGTCAAAACTGCTGTCAGATGCCCTTAAAAATCATCTGTCACCAGGTTTTTGCCACCTAATCTGAGAGCAGCATAAAACGAAGCAACAAAAAAAGAAAAAGAAAGCATTTGTTGGTTCTGTGGAGGTGGGGTAAGAAGGAACTCAGCATCTTGCAATCATGTAACACACATCACATCTTACCAAGAGGCATCCTGTGATGCATCACATCATCCATTTCAGAGCTGCTGAATGGCGGAGCGGGATCATGGGACTGCTTTATTTTCAGTCCACCTTTTGGCGCTTTCTGCAGCTGTTTTTTGCGTGTGATTGTACCCATGAGAATAATGTTAGAGTAATTTGTGACCAAATTTTTTTTTCATGTACGTGAAAAAAAACGGACGTTGCCGGAGCAGCCGCCAAGTTTTCCCAGCTGAAGTAACTTTAGGAAAATGCCAATGGGTGTTTTCCTTTGCCATCATTCTTATGTTCTATACTCTCAGTATAGAATGAGGGCGGCTTCCCACAGAAGCCACCCAAAAAATGACCATGGTTACTTCTTTTAACCATTGAATGGTGTCCGAATCCTGAAGCATTTAAAAGAAGTGGCATAAGATGGAATATGTGCACAACAATGTCGTTTTGTTATTGCAATGCACTATGCTCATTTTATGGGGTGCATGGCGGAATCCACGTGAACTAAAAACTTTTTGCCATAATTACATATTTTCTTTCCTACCTCCTGGGTGATCCAATTTAGATTTGGTGCAAAATCAATACGGACCTCGAATATGTCCATGTGAATGCTGTCATTGTGTGAAATCTAAAAATGGGCTTATTTGGGTGAATTCTGGTTGAATTTTTTTATAATAGCTAGTTATATAAATTACAGTACTAATTAACAAGAAAAGGCAGCCAGACAAACACAGATGTAAAGACTTACGTAGGAAATATTCGGCAGTGTCTGCTTCATAGTCTGCATCTTCTGGAAAGTGGTCAATCTGTTTGCACACACCCTTAAAATTACCTAGGGAAAAATAAAAGACTGTCTCAGAGTTGTCATTTCAGACTAATTACTCAATAAATGTTCCAGCGACATCTTGATCATTATTGTTCACGTGCACAGAGATTTAAACTATATCAAATCTATTGGTTAATTTACAAAATTGAGTTTGCTTCCTTTTTGTACACAGCCAGCACAGTATCTAAGGATCCACGCCGGGTCCAGGCTCGAAAACAATGTATGGTTCCCAAAGATTCAGGAGTAGTCAACATTATTTGTAGCCAATCACTTGCCACTAGTTTGTAATTCTTATGAGCTGATTCACAAAAATCTATTAGATCTCATTAATGTTAAACCCATGTCTGATTCTGCATATGGTATCTATGTCTAATGTCTTAATTCTGCACTTTGGATGCAACCTTTACCTAGGAGAAAGTGTAATGTGTCAATATGTAATACGGAAGTTAATTACAATAAATGGGAAAATGTGGTCACCTGCAGACTAGACGTGCACAGCCTCTATTGAGTGAGGCCAGACACGTCTAGTTGGAATGTGGCTGGCAGTATGCAAATTGCATGACCGACAACTCTCGCTAGCACAGCCAGAGAATCCTGACAGCACACACTTTGCAAGTTGTATGGATTCAAAAGTCTGCAGTCACATAGAGTGACTGCAGAATTGAGCCCCAAGCCTAGACAACCCCTTTAAGATGAACTTAATAAAAACACTCTTACTGCTGCTGGAAAAATGGAAAAAGTAAAAGGTCAGTTGATACTAAAGTGCAGAACACTATCAAGGAGTAAAGGAAACAATAATTAGACTATGGTCACACTCCTTTTTTAGATTTTGTAAGAACCTCCTTTAGCAGCCCAAAAGGTGTAACGCTCGCAGAGTGCATGACCATGACTGGGCCCATGGAGTCAAGGGTCTCTTGCAAAAGCCAGCAACATTTTCAGTTTAATGTGCATGCTCGAATGCATATTAAGCTGAAATGTATTGTGGCGCAGAACACCACCGGCTCCCTGCAAAACAATGTACTGGTTTTAGAGCAGGAAGAGGATGCTGATCTCTATGGAATTGAGAACAGATGACAAAAATTGTTTATTTTTTTAATGTGTTGAAGAAGAGCGCCTGGCTGGGGATCATTAATACGGGAAGAAGCCAAGATGAAGGGCATTATTACAGGAAGAGACCAGGATGCGGGACATTATTACAGGATGGGAGCCAAAACAGGGAAAATTATTTCAAGATGGGGGGCCAGATGAGGTTACCTTCTTACAGGAAAGGGCTAGGACGGGAGACGTTATTACAGGATGGTGGCCAGAACAGGGGACATTATTACTGTACGGGGGCCAGGATGGGAGACATTATTACAGAAAGCAGCCAGGACAGGGGGCATTATTATAGGATAAGAGCCAGCACAGGGTACATTATTACAGGATGGGGGACATTAATCCAGAAAGAGGCCAGGGTGGGGGGTATTATTACAGGATAGGGGCCAGGACTGAGGAAATTATTACATGGTGGGGATCAGGACAGAGGACAATTTTACAGGATAGGACCAGGGTTGGGGACATTATTACAGGATGGAGCCTGGATAGGGGACATTTTTACTAGATGGGGGGCATTATTTTAGGACTGGGACATTATGACAAGACTAAGGATATTATCACAGGATAGGGGTCAGGATGAGGGACATTATTATATGCACGATAGGGGACAATGTTACAGCAAGGGTCCAAGATTGGGGGACATTATTACAGAATGGAGGACATTATTACAGGTTAAAGGCTCAATATCATGTTTTCATGGAACGTTTTGGAAACTGTAGCATAAAAGACACAATGCATCATGTTTCTTCAGTTATGAACAGAAGTCACAACACATTTTTAAATAGAACCTTTATTATTTATATGGGTCTATAGAGCAGTGGCTATAGGCCATTCCCTTAATGATTATCATTATGGTATGTGGTATATGGACAAAAAACATGAACACATTACACACTCCTGCAGTCAATAGGAGGCATTACTTGAGTTGACAGAACTTAACAGACTGTTCTTGTTTCCTATACCAAAAAACAAAAGGTTAAACTGCACCCTAGAACCGTCAGTCTTTAAGACAGATTTGTGGAAGCGCACGTCAAAACCAGGGAGCCCATCCTGGAGCAAGTTCCATAACAATAGATAAAAAAGACAGCGCCTCAGACAATGGTGAAAAAAAGCCTTACATTTTATTCTGCCTCCTGTGGCGATGTTTCGGTCCATGCTTGAAAAAGGTCTTCGGACCGAAACGTCGCCACAGGAGGCAGAATAAAATGTAAGCCTCTTTTCACAATTTGAGAAATTGGAACCGGTCTTAGGAGCGCAGGGAAGAGACTCAGACAAGAGATGGGGTTAAACCACAACGCGTTTCGACGGAGGATCCGTCTTCATCAGGTGGAAGTTTCAAACTTCCACCTGATGAAGACGGATCCTCCGTCGAAACGCGTTGTGGTTTAACCCCATCTCTTGTCTGAGTCTCTTCCCTGTGCTCCTAAGACCGTTTCCAATTTCTCATTGCTGCTATCCTCCATTGGAGGTTTTCGGCTGGAGCTGCGGTGGAGACCTGACATCCTAGTGTGGGGAAGGTGACTTGACGGACGGGCTTGACTGGAGGGAGGAGGGATGGTTTGTGCACTGGAGACGGATGATAGTAATGACAGAAGGGAGACAGCTGGGGGTAGATAGAAAAGGGAGTGCAATACCTGGATTTGACCACAAGATGGCAGGGGGGAGCGTAGTTCAGGACTTGACATCAGCTTAGGGCTTAGGAAACTGCTTAGTCATGGGGGGCGGTGAGATAGGAACCCAGGAGGGAAATTCCCAAGAAAGGGGATAAATAGGACCGGACAGGATTCCAGGAGAGACTAGTCCCGGGAGGAGCTCAGGTGGAAGAGACTCAGTACAGAAGACTGACGACGGTGGAGAGCTCGACCAGGGGACTGACAGGAGGAGACAGTCAGGGGGGTGGCCCTGACACAAGGAACTGCAGGACAGACGAGGCCCCGGGGGTACCGATTGGACGACGACCTCGGGCAGGTGAAGCACTGGCGGTAGATTGGTCTAGGACAGCCCCAGCGAAAGATCCACGAGGAACGTCACTTCGACTGAAGGCAAGGTGAAGGTACCCGGGCCTGGATATGGAGAGCTGTAAAGGTGCTGCGGTGTATGGCTAAGGTCGTCAGGAGGACGGCCAATAAGCTCGGACCTGATACAACTGAAATCTGCCTCCGTCTCGTCTTTGCATTGTCTGGTCGCGGTAAGCAGTGGACCACCCCCCAATCCGGGCCCCTACCACACTTGTCTGCCCCTGGGTTGCTTCCTAAGCGCTCCTGTATGACCACTTATCACTGACTCTTTTTTTCACAATTGTCTGAGGCACAGTCTTTTTTATCTATTGTTATGGTCTTGATTCCTAATCTCCACTTCATCCTGTTTACAGATGCTGAACTAGAAAGTTACAATTTTGTGGAGCTCCCCAACTTTAGAGCTCAAGCCCCGATATTCGAGCAAATGTGCAAGCAAATATTTCCGGCTATTTTCGTTTTTCATTTAATTTCTGTTAAAAACTGTCATAAAAAAACATTAACCTCTTAGTGACCAAGCCAATTTTGACCTTAATGACCGGGCCAATTTTTACAATTCTGACCACTGTCCCTTTATGAGGTAATAACTCTGGAATGCTTCCATGGATCCCGGTGATTCTGACACTGTTTTCTCATGACATATTGTACTTCATGTTAGTGGTAAAATTTATTTGATATAACTTGCGTTTATTTATGAAAAAAATGCAAATTTGGCAAAATTTTTTACAATTTAGCAATTGTCAAGCGTTTAATTTTTGTACCCTTAAATCAACAATTTTGGAAACATAATTTTTTTTGTTAGGACATTATAATCGTTAAAAGTTAACCATCGATTTCTCATTTTTCCAACAAAATTAACAAAACCACTTTTTTAGGGACTATCTCACATTTGAAGTGAGTTTGGGAGGGGGGTCAATATAAAAGAAAATGCCCAAAAGTGACACCATTCTAAAAATTGCACCCCTCAAGGTGCTCAAAACCACATTCAAGAAGTTTATTAACACTTCAGATGCTTCGCGGGAACTACCGTAAATGCTTTACGAGAACTTTTTTCACAAAAAATTTACTTTGGAACCAATTTTTTTTTATTTTCACAAGGGTATCAGGAGAAAATGAACCACACAATTTGTTGTACAATTTCTCTTGAGTACGCCAATACCCCTTATGTGGGGGAAAGAATCGAGGGAGCACCGTTTGACTTTTTGAACGCAAAATTGGCTTGAATCAATGGTGGTGCCATCTTTTATCAATAATCTTTTATTTTTATATAGCGCTAACATATTCCGCAGCGCTTTACAGTTTTGCACACATTATCATCACTGTCCTCGATGGGGCTCACAATCTAAATTCCCTATTAGTATGTCTTTGGAGTGTGGGAGGAAACCGGAGTACCCGGAGGAAACCCACGCAAACACGGGGAGAACACGTGTTTGGAAACCCCCTAAACCAGGGGCAGCATGAATCGGAGGCAAACTGCACAACTGCAGCCAGATATGTTTTTTCCCAAAAAAAGCTCCAGTATTTCAGAAAAAGAGATTTGTTTAAAGAGCCTTTCCGTGGACTATACAGAGAAAAAAGACTGCCAATGGTCCAGAAATTCCAGGACAGTCCATGAAAAATAGACATTTTTTTCACTATCCATGAAAAAAAAATTGATGTGTATGATTTTGTTTTTGAAGTTGGAAAAAATTATTATAACTGCACATATCATCATTTCACAGATTACAGTGAATGCAGCTAATGTCTTCATATCAGAATTATGGGTTGTAGACAAGTGTCACTTCATGTATCAAAATCTTAAGTGTCTGTAAGAAATGTTGGTTGTTTGTGATTTTTTTAAGCAGTGTAGAAAATCAAAATGGAGAAAAAAAAGGAAAACCTGATCTGGTGCTGCCCCCGGCCAGCTCGGCGCCAGGTAACTGACAGGACTCTCCTGATGTACATACATGAGAGAGATCTATCAATCAACCAATGCAGTGCAGGGGGGAAGCCATCCAAAGATGTTGATGGACTAAGTCAGGTCTCTCACTACAGTCCCTGGCCAATTCTTCAAACTATGTTTTCCTATTTTGAAATGCTCCAGCTGGCTGAATCAGCAGACAGGTTCCCAAGTGTCAAGTTAGGAGACCATTCACACATCATTTTTTATCATCTATGAACTGTTGGTTTTTAAAACAGAAGACTAACCCATAGAGTTCAATGGTACTATTCATACATCTAATTTTTTTTAACTGATCCATACGCCCATTAATCTCAACACTTGTCCTATTCTGAACCTTTTTTTACAGATCGACTATTCAAGTCTATAGAGATCTCTTTAAAATGGGAAAAACTGAAAGCATCCATTTTCAATCCATTTTCATACATTTAGAACCGTTGTATTGTAAGTGACAATGTAAGAATTGTTCAGTTTACCTCCTTAGTGGTTTTCCCATGAACGAAGTTAATTTTAATCAATAGATCTTGGAATTATAGTAATTTCAACAATTGTATTTTTTAAAATAAAATGTTCCTGCTCTGAGATAACCTTATAAATGTGCCCCTGCTGTGTACTGTGTGATGGCTGTGTCGGACCGTGCAGGAACATGGTCTGATCATACCACACCTCCTAGGCAGGGGAGGAAGCAAAAGAGTCTACAGAGAGTACATCACTGGAACACAAATAATTCTTTTTTTTTTAGATAAAACATTTTTAAAAACAGGCAGAGAAATGCTTTATCTCACAAAAAAAGAATCAGCTATGATCCTGTGCTGTACTGTCTGCATACTCTCTTTTGCTTCCTCCCCTGCCCAGGAGCTGTGGTATGATCAGACCATGTTCCTGTACTGTCAGACACAGCCATTATACAGTACGCAGCAGGGGCACATTTATAAGATTATCTCAGCACAGGAACATTTTATTTAAACACATCCAATTGAGGAAATTATTATTATTCCATGATCTATTGATTAAGATCAACTTTAAAATTAGCTTTCTTTGTGGGAAATCCCATCTAAGTTTTAAAAACAGTTGAGAAAAAAAAGAGATGCAACAAAATGGATGACACATAGGGGAATAATGAACTGTTTTTGACAGTCAAAAAATTGGAAATGGATGTGTGAATGTGACCTAATGCTGCAGACCATATGAATAAATCAGCACAAAGTAATGGCATTAACAGAATTGTGCCGACCACAGTTCATCGCACATTTAATAGTTTCGACCACTTAGTTATCCCAATTAATTTACATTTTCAATAAAGTAGTGCAAATCCTGTCGGCAGTCACGTATGAGTGACCATACAAATTTTCCAACTATGTCACTGCCAGTGCGGGATTGGCAGCCCTAGCATTGCCAATACAAGATGAGCCATCCACATATCTGTACCCATATAATACTACTGGTCATTCTACTTCCAAAGACATAATAATAGGGAATTTAAATTGTGACTCCCAATGGGGACAGTGATGACAATATCTGTAAAGCGATGTGGAATTAATGGCGCTATATAAGAAAGCATAATAAATAATAATAAAAATAATAATAAATACTGCCCAAATGCACAATACACATATTGGGATCTATTAACTATCAGTGTGAATTGATTCACAGGACCCGGTCCATTATCCACATCTGTAATCTGTGGTGGCTGAATGGGAGCATTATGAATCTCCTCCTACATGATGGCATCTGCGGTTCTTCTTTTGATTAGTCGATTTCACACTTACGTCAAGTAACAATGATGATGTTGCAACTGGACAGCTAATCAAAGGAAGAACCGTGGATGCTCTGAGGTAGGAGGCGGTTCTCAGGGCTCCATGAGAAGGCCAATGGAGCAGGTCCTGTGAATCGATTCTATCCATCTGTACTTATTTGTCAATTACCATTTATAAAAAGAAAAAAGTCCAGTTCACCACTTGATGCTTAGATGCAGTCCGGAGCACGGAGAGTGTAACTGCCAGGACACCAGTAATGTAAAAGTAACAAAGGGAAATCTAGCTGCACGATCATAAAATCTTATTTATTGAAGCATATTGAAAATCCTGATAACACCCAGAATTGGTTGGGAATTTCTGAAACCCCAAAATGTTTCTGCTGCATCAAGCACCTTTAATCATGGCATCTAAAATGGTACATTCGATCACTCGCCTGCTCATGTCATCTACACCTCAAAAACGTTTCTAGATTTCGACTTTTTCTTACCTTTGATCCGGAAAAAACTCTTACTGTAGCTCTTATTCATTCTCGTCTGGACAATTGCAACTCTCTACTACTCAGTGTCCCTCTTACTAAACTCTCCCCTCGCCAATCTGTCCTGAATGCAGCATCCAAGTTCATATTCTTCGCAAATCGCTACACCGATGCCTCTACCCTGTGCCAGTCATTGCACTGGTTGCCCATCCGACACAGAGTCCAATATAAACTCATCACTCTCACCCACAAAGCACTCTACGGTTCAGCACCACCCTACATCTCCTCCTTCGTCTGTCTGCCATCCTACCCGTGTCCTCCATTCTGCTAATGACCTAAGGTTATGCAAATAAAGTCTGTGGAGCCTCATTTAAGAGTCTCAAACACGGGACTAGCCAGATCTTCCTCCAGGGAAGAACCCAGCCAAGGAGTGGCTCCTTTCAGAAACCACCATTACCAACATATTAAGTGGCCCTTTAAGTCAATATCCAGCTCTTTACGAGTTTACAGATATGACAAGGGAAACACCAAGGCAAGGTATCCATCCACAGACAGCTGTTTCGGGGTGTTGCCCCTCATCAGTGTGGAGTAGGATTCTGGCTAAGTGGGAGCAATGCCTAGTAGACCAAAATCATGAAACAATCACTGACCTCAGGGAGACCAGTCAAAGAAAACACTGCGGCAGCCGGCAAAGGCGCTCAATCAGTGAAATCCTAGGTGCATTGCTCCCTGGGAAATACGAATATGCAAATAAAGTCCGTGGAGCCTCATTTAAGAGTCTCAAACACGGGACTAGCCAGATCTTCCTCCAGGGAAGGACCCAGCCAAGGAGTGGCTCCTTTCGGAAACCACCATTACCACCATATTAAGTGGCCCTTTAAGTCAATATCCAGATCTTTATGAGTTTACAGATATGACAAGGGAAATACCAAGGCCAGGTATCCATCCACAGACAGATATTTTTCCCTTGTCATATCTGTAAACTCGTAAAGAGCTGGATATTGACTTAAAGGGCCACTTAATATGGTGGTAATGGTGGTTTCCGAAAGGAGCCACTCCTTGGCTGGGTCCTTCCCTGGAGGAAGATCTGGCTAGTCCCGTGTTTGAGACTCTTAAATGAGGCTCCACGGACTTTATTTGCATATTCGTATTTCCCAGGGAGCAATGCACCTAGGATTTCACTGATTGAGCGCCTTTGCCGGCTGCCGCAGTGTTTTCTTTGACTGATCTCCCTGAGGTCAGTGATTGTTTCGTGATGTTGGTCTACTAGGCATTGCTCCCACCTAGCCAGAAATCCTACTCCACACTGATGAGGTGCGGAGTTTCCTGAATACCTTGAGTGCTGTCTCTTGGCCTTCTGGCATCGCCACTTCGGTGGCTTAAGCCGGTCGCTGCTTTTGGGAGATAGCCAGGAGGTTTCGGGGAGGAAATCCTTGGAGTTGTGGACAATGGGAGTCTGACTTCAATTCTCTGGGACCGGTGATAGCCGGGTCAAAAATGGATTCAGGATTGACATCGTTGAAGATAAGAAGTTGCATTTTTCCCTGGGATATTTGGTCAACATGGTGTTTTATGACATCCTGAAGATTCGGAAGTCCGATATAATATGCCTGCAGGAGTTTAGGAGAGAAGGCAGATATGTACTGGTGCTATCTTCTATGGCGTCTTGCCAGAATTTGTTTACTGCCCTGAAAAATGGAGTGGCAAATCCTTTGCTGGAAGGTCTTACCTTTACTGTGCTGTACTCTAAGGAAGATATCCCACTTGTAGTTTTCATGCACAACCCTTTTGTTTCCCTGGAGGACATTGCTTTATTTTTGAAAAGACATTGCATTTATGTTCAGTACTCCCACAGGGTCCTGAATGGAGAAGGGCTCTGGACTGGGAAGTACAAATTTTTTGTGAGATTTGGGATGGATCCACAAGGCCCGGGAGGCATCCATTACCCCCCTCTTAATTTTTCAAATGGGAAAAATACTGTTTTTTTGTTCTTTCCAGATCCCCGATGTATTGCAGGAGGTGTAAAAATTTTGGGCATACCCAGGATAGTTGCAAGGAGATGCCATCTTGCAGGAATTGCAATGCTTCTGGCCATATGGCAAAAGACTGAACAAATCCTGTTATGTGTAATGCTTGTGGTGAGGAGGGCCATAAGTATCGGGACTGTAAGGCCAGTATCAGTCCTAGGTCTTACGCTGAGGTCTCAGGTGGGGCAGCTGCACCCCCTGCTGCTGTTGTTGACATTCCACAGGTTTCAGACCCGGAACTTATTGAGGAACCTGAAATCATGGATGCACATGAGGAGGCCCTGCCCTAAACGGAGTCTCCCAGCCCAGAGGTGGCAGTTTTGGAAGCTACTGATGTTGAATGTGAGCTCCCTCTTCAGTCTGATGTCTGTGGGGAGGGGGAGTTGGAGAGTACTCTTGGCAATACCCCCAGTGTATCTTGGTTTGCTACTGAGGAGGAGTTGGCCAGTTGTGGAGATCAAGGTGACTTCACTCTTGTGAGGTCCTCTGAGGATGAGGAGCCTGGAAATTCCTGTAAGAAGCCCAGAACGGATTGGGCAGACCCCGGTGAAGTTGGTTTAAGTCCGGTGAGTGAACGTAGTTACCCTCAGAATCTCTTCTCTCCTGACACCAATGCTTTTTTAGGCATTCCCGCAGACGTAAACAGATTCAAGGAGTTGCAGTTCCAGTGGAAGACGAAAACGGCTGAAGAGGAAGTGGCGTGTTTGTCGTCATGTAAATAACACAGTCATGTTATGGCTCCCCAAGCTGGTTGGGGCATTGCGTCCCTGAATGTCAGGCAAATTAGATCCAAATTCAGGAGGGCAATTGTTCTAGATTATATTAAACAGATGAATGCTCACATCTTTTGTCTTCAGGAATGTGGGATTGTGGACGCTCCAAGCGATAAGGACTGGCCTTACGGACAGCATGTATGGTCTGGCTCATGTGTTAATAGGAATTATGGTGTAGGGATATTAATGGGTAACAGGGAGATTAGTTTAGATAGCTACACGGTGGTAGAGGTGGGTATATGTATAATTGCACATGTTAGCTATAGGGGGTGGCGGGCTAGAATTATTAATGTGTACTGTCCATCAGGACACGACAGGAAAAAGGAGCGTCTGGCTCTTTTGGAAAAATTAAGTTTGTTTCTTCCAGGCAAAATGCCTACAGTTTTAGTTGGAGACTTTAATTGCACCACAGAAGGGAATTGTGACATAACTGGTAAAAAGTTATCCAATCTTATTTCTGATTTTTCCCTTCTAGATGCTGCTGCTCTGAAATTTGGCATCCCACCACCGCCAACGTACCATGCTGATAGGGGTGGTATTGCATCCAGGATAGATAAAATGTTGCTTTCCAAAAATATGTTGTGTATGAATTTTGAACAAAATGCTGTACCTTTTTCTGATCATGAGTGTTTGAGAGGTGTGTTTAGTGCGATTGATGACCGTGTGTATGGGGGTGGGGTTTGGAAGCTGAATGTAAGATTGTTAGAAGATGAGGATGTGATGAATGAATTAAAAATAAAGTATAAAGAGTGGAGAGTATGTAAGAGGGATTTTGCGTGTGTACTGGAATGGTGGGACTGGGTTAAGGTGTGTTGCAAAAAATTCTTCAAAAAGTGGGGCTATAAAAAAGCTGCTATTTATCGGAGTAGATTTAATGATTTAAACAGGCGCATAGACTGGTTAAGGAAGTGTGGAGAAAGTGGCATGGATGTGTCTGATCTGCTGGCTGAGACAAAGAGTGAATTAAAGAGTGTTATGGATGAAAAAGGGAAAGAAATCATCTATCGCACCAAAATAGAACATCTTGAGAAAGATGAAAAGTGCACGAGGTTCTTTTTTAAGAAAATGAATGGGAGAAAGGCTGATATGGATAAAATCCTGGATAGGATTGGTTTGTGTGTGTCAGGTGACAATGTGATAAAGGAGGTGAATAGGTTCTATAGCAAGTTATATCATAAAAAATGGATTGATTCTGGTCTTGTTTCAGAAGTGCTGAATGGGTTAGAGAACAAGTTGGATAGTGGAGGATGTGATATTTTGAATGAGGACGTAATTATGGAAGAAGTAGAAAATGTGATGAAGAGTGCTAAAAAGAATAAGACTCCAGGTAAAGACGGATTGCCGGTAGAATTCTATGTGAAGGCGTGGGATTTTCTGGGTGCTGATTTGACTGAGATATGTAAGTATATGTGGGAGAGTGGTAAGTTGTGTGAATCAATGAAAGAGGGGGTGGTTGTGCTTGTGCATAAGAAAGGTGAGAGAAAGTGTTTAGAGAATTGGAGACCTATAACATTGCTGAACGCAGATTACAAAATCTATAGCAAATTGTTGGCGAATCGTATGCGTGAGGTGATTGATGGTATTGTGGATGGGGATCAAGTGTGTGCTGTGCCTGGAAGAAGTATGAGTGATAACTTATTGTTATTAAGGGATTTGATTGGAGACTGCATGGGAAGGAAACGGAAGTGTATGGTTCTGTCAATTGATTTTGAGAAAGCGTTTGATAGGGTATGGCATGTGTTTTTCTTTAAAGTTCTGGATAGAATGGGATTTCCTCAAAAATTTGTGAATGGGATAATGTCTTTGTATGATTGTGTGTCAAGTGAGTTTCTTGTTAATGGGTGGTTGAGTGAGAAAGTGAATATTAAGTCTGGTGTAAGGCAGGGGTGTCCCATGTCCCCTGTCTTGTTTGTATGTGCGATTGAACCTCTGTTGTGCTTGGTGAGACGTGATAAAATGATGCGAGGTTTGTTGGTACCTGGGAGTGGTGGGAAGCATGTGAAAGTTCTTGGATATATGGATGATGTTGTGGCTGTGAGTGAAAGTGTTGCGTCTATGAGTAGGGTTAAGTTGCTTCTGGAGTTTTTCTGTGGTGCATCAGGCTTTAGAGTGAATTGGAATAAATGTAGTTTTAAATGTTTTGGGAATGACAGGGTTAAAATGGAGGGGGTAAAGTGTGAGGAGGGTGCTATCAAAGTGCTGGGAGTATTATTTAATAAGGACTTGGAAAGTAAGGAGAGCTGGGAGGAGTGTGGATTGCGCATAGAGCGTAAGTTAAATTTTTGGCGACTGAGAGACTTGACCTTGAGTGGTAAGATTTTGGTCATAAAAGCGGTGATTCTTCCGATTTTGCTTTTTATTGCAACAGGTTTTCCACCATTATGTAGGAAAATGAAAAGAGTGGAAAAGTTAGTTTTTACTTTTTTCTGGAGCAGTGAAATAGAGAAACTTAAGAGAGCGAGTCTTTTCAAGGCGTATCACCATGGTGGCATGGCCTTTCCAAACATTGAGATTTTTCTGGGGCTTCAGTATATCAAAACTGTTGTTATTTTGCTGAATAAAGGAAATAAGGGAGCGTATATGGCAAGTTATTCTGCTGGTTGGATGTTATATGGCTTATGTTGGAGAAAGAGGGATGCTACGAGTGCCTGATGCTTTCAAGTGTCCGGTCTGGTATGAGGTGATTGAGAAGTTTGTGAGGAAGCATGATTTGCTGAGTGTACCGATGAATGATTTTAGAATGTCTAAGTGTGTGATGAAAATAATACGTAAGAATGATGTGGAATGTAATATTGTGGGGTTGAGAGGGAATTAAATTTCGGTTGCATGGAAGAGTTTGGAAACGCACGGGATGTCTAATAGACAAAGGGATATTGTATGGATGTCCTTGCACAATATTTTGCCTGTGTGACAGGTTCAGAAGAGACGAGGTGTGACCAGAACTGATGTGTGCCCGAGGGAAGGATGTGGTGGATGTGAGACTGTGTGGCATACTATGTGGGACTGTGATTACGCATGTAGTGTGTGGAAGTGTGTAGGTGGGTTGTGTAAGGAGTTAGCAGGTGTGAGTTTTATTGACTGGTGTGTTGTGATGTTTGGAATTGGTGCATGTGGTCGTGTGAAAAATAGAATCCTATGGTTAATTATGACTTGTGTGATGCAGAGTTTGTGGGACGTGAGGAATTTAGGAATTTTCAAAGAGAAGCATGCATCTGTGAATAAGTGTGTCGGGCTGATCCTTTCTAGATTATACTTGATTTATAAATTAGACAGCGAAGGCGGTGGTGGTTCTGATGCAGAGGGTGTCTGGAAATTTAAAAAATGGCAGCACCTGATCAAATATCAGTGAATTTTAGCGATGTTTATTAATGTTCAGGATTTCTTTTGTGTATACCCTTGGTTTGTTATACTAAAATAAATATGAACCATGATGATGAGAGTTGAAACAACGACGTTTAAGTTGATGAGGTTATATTGAGTTGTTTATAACTAACCTGAATGGTTTTAAAAAAAAAAAAAAAGAAACAGCTGTGTGTGGATGGATACCTGGCCTTTGTATTTCACTTGTCATATCTGTAAACACGTAAAGAGCTGGATATTGACTTAACCCCTTCACCCCCAAGGGTGGTTTGCACGTTCATGACTGGGCCAATTTTTACAATTCTGACCACTGTACATTTATGAGGTCATAACTCTGGAACGCTTCTATGGATCCCGGTGATTCTGACATTGTTTTCTCGTGACATATTGTACTTCATGTTAGTGGTAAAATTTCATTCAAATAACTTGCGTTTATTTGTGAAAAAAACAGAAATTTGGCAAAGATTTTGAAAATTTCGCAATTTTCCAACTTTGAATTTTTATGCCCTTAAATCACAGAGATACGGCACACAAAAAACTTGATAACTAACATTTCCCACATGTTTACTTTACATCAGCACAATTTTGGAACCAAATTTTTTTTTGTTAGGAAGTTATAAGGGTTAAAAGTTGACCAGCGATTTCTCATTTTTACAACACCATTTTATTTTTAGGACCACATCACATTTGAAGCCACTTTGAGGGGTCTATAGGATAGAAAATACCCAAAAGTGACACCATTCTAAAAACTGAACCCCTTAAGGTGCTCAAAACCACAATCAAGAAGTTTATTAACCCTTTAGGTGTGTCACAGGAATTTTTTTGAATATTTAAAAAAAAATGAACATCTAACTTTTTTTCACAAAAAAAATACTTCAGGTTCAATTTTTTTTATTTTACCAAGGGTAACAGGAGAAATTGGACTGCAAAAGTTATTGTGCAATTTGTCCTGAGTACGCTGATACCTGAATTGTGGGGGGGGACGACTGTTTCGGCGAATGGCAGAGCTCAGAATGGAAGGAGCGCCGTTTGACTTTTTCAATGCAAAATTGGCTGGAATTCAGATCGGACGCCATGTCACGTTTGGAGAGTCCCTGATGTATCTAAACAGTGGAAACCCCCTACAAGTGACCCCATTTTGGAAACTAGACCCCCCAATGAACTTATCTAGATATGTGGTGAGAACTTTGAACCCACAAGGGCTTTACAGAAGTTTATAACGTACAGCGGTACAATTAAAAAATCATATTTTTTCCACAAAAATGATCTTTTCACCCTCAATTCTTATTTTTCCAAGGGTAACAGGACCCTAAAAGTTATTGTGCAATTTGTCCTTTGTATGCTGATACCCCACATGTGGGGGTAAACCACTATTTGGGCGCATGGCAGAGCTCGGAAGGGAAGCAGCGCCATTTGACGTTTTTGGCTGGAATTGAGATCGGACATCATGTCGCGATTGGAAAACCCCTGATGTACCAAAACAGTGGAAACCCCCCACAAATGACACCATTTTGGAAACTAGACCCCCTAAGGAACTTATCTAGATGTGTGGTGAGAACTTTGAACCCCCAAGGGCTTCACAGAAGTTTATAACATAAAGCCGTACAATTAAAAAATCATATTTTTTCCACAAAAATGATCTTTTCACCCTCAATTCTTATTTGTCCAAGGGTAACAGCACCCTAAAAGTTATTGTGCAATTTGTCCTGAGTACGCTGATACCCCACATGTGGGGGTAAACCACTATTTGTGCGCATGGCAGAGCTCGGAAGGGAAGCAGCGCCATTTGACGTTTTTGGCTGGAATTGAGATCGGACATCATGTCGCAATTGGAAAACCCCTGATGTACCAAAACAGTGGAAACCCCCCACAAATGACACCATTTTGGAAACTAGACCCCCTAAGGAACTTATCTAGATGTGTGGTGAGCACTTTGAACCCCCCAGTGCTTCACAGAAGTTTATAACGCCCGGGCGTGAAAATAAAAAATTCGTATTTTTTCCACAAACATGATCTTTTAGTCACCATTTTTTTATTTTCCCAAGGGTAACAGGAGAAATTGGACCCCAAAAGTTGTTGTCCAATTTGTCCTGAGTATGCTGATACCCCATATGTGGGAGAAAACTACTGTATGGGAACACGTCGGGGATCGGAAGTGAAGTAGTGACGTTTTGGAATGCAGACATTGATGGAATGGTCTGCGGGTGTCATGTTGCCTTTGGAGAGCCCCTAATGTACCTAAACAGTGGAAACTCCCCACAAATGACCCCATTTTGAAAACTAGACCCCCCTAAGGAACTTATCTAGATGTGAGGTGAGCACTTTGAACCCCCAAGGGCTTCACAGAAGTTTATAATGCCAGGGCATGAAAATAAAAAAATCGTATTTTTTCCACAAACATGATCAATTATTCCCCAATTTTTTTATTTTCCCAAGGGTAACAGGAGAAATTGGACCCCAAAAGTTGTTGTCCAATTTGTCCTGAGTAAGCTGACACCCCATATGTGGGAGAAAACTACTGTATGGACACACGTCAGGGCTCGGATGGGAAGTAGTGACGTTTTGGAATGCAGACATTGATGGAATGGTCTGCGGGTGTCATGTTGCCTTTGGAGAGCCCCTAATGTACCTAAACAGTGGAAACCCCCCCACAAATGACCCCATTTTGAAAACTAGACCCCCTAAGGAACTTATCTAGATGTGAGGTGAGCACTTTGAACCCCCAAGGGCTTCACAGAAGTTTATAACGCCTGGGCATGAAAATAAAAAAATTGTATTTTTTCCACAAACATGATCAATTAGTCCCCAATTTTTTTATTTTCCCAAGGGTAACAGGAGAATTTGAACCCCAAAAGTTGTTGTCCAATTTGTCCTGAGTACGCTGACACCCCATATGTGGGAGAAAACTACTGTATGGACACACGTCAGGGCTCGGAAGGGAAGTAGTGACGTTTTGGAATGCAGACTTTGATGGAATGGTCTGCGGGTGTCATGTTGCCTTTGGAGAGCCCCTAATGCACCTAAACAGTGGAAACACCCACAAATGACCCCATTTTGGAAACGAGAACCCCTAAGGAACTTATCTAGATGTGTGGCGAGCACTTTGAACCCCCAAGGGCTTCACAGAAGTTTATAATGCCCGGGCATGAAAATAAAAAAATCGTATTTTTTCCACAAACATGATCAATTAGTCCCCAATTTTTTCATTTTCCCAAGGGTAACAGGAGAAATTGGACCGCAAAAGTTGTTGTCCAATTTGTCCTGAGTACGCTGACACCCCATATGTGGGAGAAAACTACTGTATGGACACACGTTGGGGCTCGGAAGGGAAGCAGTGCCATTTTGGAATGCAGACTTTGATGGAATGGTCTACGGGTGTCATGTGCGTTTGGAGAGCCCCTGATGTACCTAAACTATTGAAACTCCCAACAGGTGACCCCATTTTGGACACTAGACCCCCCCACGGAACTTATCTAGATGTGTGGTGAGCACTGAACCCCCAAGTGCTTCACAGAAGTTTATAACGCTCGGACGTGAAAATAAAAAAATCATTTTTTTCCACAAAAATGATATTTTTGCCCCCAATTTTTTATTTTCCTAAGGGTAACAGGAGAAATTGGACCCCAAAAATTGTTTTGCAATTTGTCCTGACTAGGCTGATACCCTACATGTGGGGGTAAATCACTGTTTGGGCGCATGGCAGAGCTTGGAAGGGAAGGAGCACCATATGACTTTTTCAACTCAGAATTGGCTGGAATTGAGATCAGACGCAATGTTGCATTTGGAGAGCTCCTGATGTGCCCAAACAGTGGAAACCCCCAATTCTAACTCCAACCCGAACCCCAACACACCCCTAACCCTAATCTCAGCCCGAACCCAAGCCCTAACCCTAGCCCTAACCCTAACCCTAGCCCTAACCCTAGCCCTAACCCTAACCCTAGCCCTAATGGAAAAATGGAAATAAATACATTTTTTTAATTTTATTATTTTTCCCTAACTAAGGGGGTGATAACGGGGGGTTTGATTTACTATTTATGGCGGTTTTTATTTTTTGCAGCTGTCGCATGCTAAAAGACGCTTTTTATTGTAAAAATAGTTTTTGCATCACCACATATTGAGAGCTATAATTTTTCCGTATTTTGACCCACCAAGTCATGTGAGGTCTTATTTTTTGCGGGACGAGTTGACGTTTTTATTGGTACCATTTTCGGGCATGTGACATTTTTTGATCGCTTTTTATTCCGATTTTTGGGACGCAGAATGAACAAAAACCAGCGTTTCATGAATTTCTTTTGGGGGAGTGCGTTTACACCGTTCCGCGTGCGGTAAAATTGATAAAGCGGTTTTATTCTTTGGGTCAGTACGGTTACAGCGGTACCTCATTTAGGTCTTTTTTTATGTTTTGTCGATTTTATGCAATGAAAACTATTTTATATAAAAAATAATTATTTTTGCATCGCTTTATTCTGCGAGCTATAACTTTTTTATTTTTTCGCTGATGATGCTGTGTGGCAGCTCGTTTTTTGCGGGACAAGATGACGTTTTCAGCGGTACCATGGATATTTATATGCGTCTTTTTGATCGCACGTTATTGCACTTTTTGTTTGGCGGTATGATAATAAATCATTATTTTTTGCTTCGTTTTTTATTTTTATTTTTTAAGGGGTTCGCTAAAGGGGTTAACTAATGGGATAGTTTTATAGGGCGGGTCGTTATGGACGCGGCGATACCTAATATGTGTACTTTTATTGTTTTGGTTTTTTTTTATTTTCAAAAAATGAATTTATTGGGGAATATTTTTTTTTTTTTTACTAATTTATTTGGCGATTTTTTAAAAATTATTTTTACACTTTTTTTTAATTTTTTTTTTACTTTATTACATAGTCCCAGGTGGGACATCACTGTCCTGTGACAGATCGCTGATCTGTCACATCACAGATCACTGTGACAGATCAGCAATCTGTCACAGGCAGTGCACAAGGCTTCCTCATGCCTGCGCTTTGCAGGCACTGAGGAAGCCAGCTTCCTCCAGGCCCCCGAAGGCCCCTGTCGCCATCTTGGATCCGGGGGCCTGGAGGAAAGGAGTCCCCCGCAGCAGCGCTGCACATTGCGCTGCCGTGGGGGGCTCAGGGAAGCACGGAGGGAGCCCCCTCCCTGCCGATGCTTCCCTTTAACTCCCGGTACACCGCGATCATGTTTGATCGCGGTGTGCAAGGGGTTAACGTGTCGGGGGCGGTCCGTGACCGCCCCTGACACATAGTGCCGGGTGTCAGCTGTGATAATCAGCTGACACCCGGCCGCGATCAGCGGCGCTCACCACGTGGGCACCGCTGATCGCGCTAGACGTACTATCCCGTCCATGGGCATAGGGGCCCGGGTCCCATGGACGGGATAGTACGTCTGATGTCAGGAAGGGGTTAAAGGGCCACTTAATATGGTGGTAATAGTGGTTTCCTAAAGGAGCCACTCCTTGGCTGGGTCCTTCCCTGGAGGAAGATCTGGCAAGTCCCGTGTTTGAGACTCTTAAATGAGGCTCCACTGACTTTATTTGCATATTCGTATTTCCCAGGGAGCAATTCACCTAGGATTTCACTGATTGAGCGCCTTTGCCGGCTGCCGCAGTGTTTTCTTTGACTGTTCTCCCTGAGGTCAGTGATTGTTTCGTGATAATGACCTAAGGTTAACATCCTCAATCATCCGAACCTCCCATTCCCATCTCCAAGACTTCTCACGTGCTACATTAATTCTTTGGAATGAACTACCCAGGACACTTCTATTAACCCCCAATGCCCACAGTTTTAGTCTGGCTTATCGTTTCAATATACTTATTTAACTGTCCCTGTTTTATCCATAAAAGAAATTCTTCAAAACCAAGACCCTTGTATCATCTGTTCACACACCGTCCATACACGTAATAGCCCTCTGTATCCATACACATACTGGTTGGTGATCGGTTCATGCAGCATTACATGAACTTCCTATTTAATATTGATGGCTGGACCGTACATTATGAGAAATTGTTACCATCCACCTTTCGTGTCTCCCCCATTTACTCATAGATTATAAGCTGGTGAGCAGGGCCTCACTCCACTTGGTATCTGTTTATGTGATTATTGTTATGCCGTAATGTCTATTGTCTGTACAAGTCCCCTCTGAAATGTAAAGTGCTGCGGAATATGTTCGCGCTATAGAAATAAAATTATTATTATTACTCTCTATCCCTTCCACACACCATTATCAGGTTCAGGAAAGTCTCAATGTATGAACAGAAGTCTCCTTTGTTAATCTGTGGGATTCTTGGTCCTGGCCAGTGAACATTATCGGCTAAGGGTGGCCTGCATGGGCGCAAAGCCCTCATATCACCCACACCCCGCCAAGACCCATTGTTGCCCTCATATCACCAACACCCCACCAAGACCCATTGTTTCCTGTAAAGTGCCAGTATCACATGGTATCAGATATATCTGACACCATTTTAAATGCCATAATTAAAAGTGCTGAACAAAACATTTTCATGTTTCAGAAATTCACAGCCAATTTATCAGGAGTTTAAATACCATATGCTTCAATTAAGAAGATCAATTGTCACGTAAGACTCAATATAGTATTAGCAGTGCCAATGATTAATAACTACAGTATGTGATGTTTTGGCACATACATTGACTATAAGAGCCATACTCTGCTGGAGGTGAAGCATACTGGTTACTACTTACCGATTTGTGTCTGCATATTGTATCTGATACAAATGAATTGAGAAGATGGAAGGTAAATAACTAGGAGCTCTTATACTTTCCAAGTGTAACATTGCTTTTCATGGTTTGGCCTAAATAAAAGACATACTATACTGAAAACAGTGGTAGGATTGGATACCCACTGAGTGCCAGGTGCAATGTTGGAGCCAGCTCTTCGCGGAAATCAAATGAACAGTGACAGCAAAGAGAATTAAGTAAAAAAGTGAATATATTCCCATGTATTTTATTATAAATTACATTGGTCTAAGTCATTAAAGTCAGATACTACAGTGCACTGATTCTATCTTCCTGCTTTAATTATCAAGAGATGAACTAATAACAGTAGCTTTGTTTGCTGGAAGATGTGTTATATTCCAAGTCAGTTGAGACTGGCATAGATCCAACATATAAGGCTGTATTATAGGAAAGCTAACAAAATAAAAATGATGCCAGCAGTTTTTCCCTTAAAAGGGTCATCCAGGTTTAGTCACACTACATGCTGTGAGGATTCTCCAAGGTCGGCAGCAAGATTGAGCAGTCCTGTGGCCACAAGTGTGGGGTTTTGTATACTTTCAGCCACATTCCGACTAGACATGTCCAGCCACTTGTAATGAGCGAGGCAACACAAGTCTAGTTGGAATGTGATTGAGAGTTTTCATATCGCATATTTGTAGAAACATGACTGCTTGGTCTCTGGAGAATCTAAAAAGCGAGCTATGTGAGGTTTAATAAGTCTGCAGTCACAGAGAGAAACTGCAGACTTTTGTTAAAGACTTGTTTTTAATTGCCATCTTCTATTTGATACACTGTCTCGTATTACAGTTAAAACTGAGAAATGTATAAAGAAATCTTCTCTGTGTATCTCAAGAGATCATTTATGTCTTCCTTGACTTTTTCTCACTGTTCGGTGTATGGCTGTATGATAACTGGCTGCAGCAGAAGCCTTCCACTTTGCTCTATTTGAGGTAGGTCAAATAATAGCTATGCTCAACCTCCTTCGTCACCACTCAAAAATGATCAAATGGAAATTAACCCCTATGTTTTCAGCATGTTTTTCACAAGGCTGGCTGTTCCAGGAAAATGCTACAGGTACAGTGAGGACAACTATATTTATTAAATATTAATTTCTCTCCTTTAAGGATTATTATGGTACTGATAAGTTCTGCTATGGGTACCTCTACTGTCCTCCAGATCTCCACCAAAGCTCAGCAGCTCAAGATATTAGAACTTGGGGTTACTGCAGACCAGGCCATTCCCCTATTTGGTCCTGGAAACAGGAACATGTCTACAAAAAATCTGGTTAATGTGGAGGTTAAAACTAAGGCCTGAATTCATGAAGATTAATAATAATAATAAAAATAAATTTTATTTTTATAGCGCCAACATATTCCGCAGCACTTTACATTTCAGAGGGGATTTGTACAGACAATAGACATTACAGCATAACAATAATCACATACAGTAGATTATAACAAATACCAAGAGGAGTGAGGGCCCTGCTCGCAAGCTTACAGTCTATGAGGAAAGAGGTAGACACGAAAGGTGGGTGGTAACAGTTGCCCTGATTGTATGGACCAGCCATAATGTTAAGTGTGTAACAGTACAGACACAGAGGGCTAATGGATGCATAAAGCATGTGGGAACATGATGCTGGGAACCTGGTTATGGTAAAACTTTTGGCTCTGCCACACAGGGATAGGTTAGGTTAATGTGTTGAGGCGATAGGCCAGTCTGAATAAATGCGTTTTCAGGACACGCTTAAAATTGTGGGGATTGGGGACTAATCGTATTGACCTGGGAAGTGCATTCCAAAGAATTGGCGCGGCACGTGTAAAGTCTTGGAGACGGGAGTGGGAGGTTCTGACTATTGAGGATACTAACCTCAGGTCATCAGCAGAACGGAGGGCGCGGGTAGGGTGGTATACTGAAACAAGGGAGGAGATGTAGGGTGGTGCTGAGCCATTGAGGGCTTTGTGGGTGAGGGTAATAAGTTTATACTGAATTCTGGAGTGGATGGGTAGCCAGTGTAATGACTGGCACAAGGTAGAGGCATCGGTGTAACGATTGGTGAGGAATATGATCCTGGCTGCAGCATTCAAGACAGATTGGAGAGGGGAGAGTTTGGTAAGAGGGAGACCGATTAGAAGAGAGTTACAATAGTCGAGACGAGAATGAATAAGAGAAACAGTAAGAGTTTTTGCAGAGTCAAAAGTAAGAAAAGGTCGAATTCTAGAAATGTTTTTGAGGTGCAGATGACAAGAGCGAGCCAGTGATCGAATGTGGGGGGCAAAGGAAAGCTCGGAATCAAGTATGACCCCAAGACAGCGGGCATGTTGCTGGGGAGTAATAGTGGAACCACACACGGAAATGGCAATGTCGGGTGTATGTACATTAGTAGCGGGAGGAAACACAAGGAGTTCAGTCTTTGACAGGTTCAGTTTCAGATATAGTGAGGACATGATATTAGACACAGCGTTTAGACAATCGCCAGTGTTTTCTAGAAAGGCTGTCGTGATGTCAGGAGAAGAAGCGTATAATTGGGTGTCATCAGCATAGAGATGGTACTGGAAACCAAATCTACTGATTGTTTGACCAATAGGGGCAGTGTACAAGGAGAAGAGGAGGGGGCCTAGAACCGATCCTTGAGGAACCCCAACAGTAAGGGGAAGGTGAGAGGAGGAGGAACCGGCAAAAGAAACAGTAAAGGAGCGGTCGGAGAGATAGGAGGAGAACCAGGAGAGAACGGTGTCCTTGAGGCCAATGGAACGGAGCATAGTGAGGAGGAGCTGATGATCCACAGTGTCGAATGCTGCAGAGAGATCCAAGAGAATTAGCATGGAGTAATGACCATTTGATTTAGCTGTTAGCAGATCATTAGAGACTTTAGTGAGGGCAGTTTCAGTGAAGTGTAAAGAGCGGAAACCGGATTGGAGAGGGTCGAGAACAGAGTTTTCTGAGAGATAGCGGATAAGACGGGAATGGACCAGGCGTTCCAGGAGTTTAGAGATGAAGGGAAGATTAGAGACAGGTCTATAGTTAGCGGCACAGTTTTGGTCGAGGGATGGTTTTTTAAGTAGTGGATGTATGATGGCATGCTTAAATGAGGGAAAAATACCAGAAGAGAGAGAGAGGTTAAATATTTTAGTTAGGTGAGGGGTGACAGCAGGGGAAAGGGACTGGAGGAGATGTGACGGAAATGGGTCACTGGTGCAAGTAGTTGGGCGAGAAGATGCAAGGAGCCTGCTTACTTCTTCTTCTGTGACTGGTTCAAAATCAGAGAGTGAGTTAGATGCAGTGGGGGAGGGAGGACAGTGCATGATATGAGGGGATTTGGAGATAATTTCCTGTCGGATCTGGTCAATTTTTTCTTTGAAGTAATTGGCCAGATCATCAGCTCGGAGCTCCGTGGTTGGGGCCTGTACTCTTGGATTGAGTAGAGAATGAAAAGTGTCAAAGAGACGTTTCGGGTTATTGGACAGTGAGATGATGAGGGTGTTGAAATAGGTTTGTTTGGAGAGGTGAAGGGCAGTGTTGTATGTTCTAAGCATAAACTTAAAATGGATGAAATCTTCGTGTAGATTGGATTTTCTCCACAGACGTTCGGCGCACCTGGAGCACCGCTGCAGGAAACGTGTTTGCACCGTGTGCCAGGGTTGTCGCCGTCTGCGTTGTGGTGTTCTATTTATAGGGGGTGCAAATTCATCCAGGGCACTTTGAAGTGTTTCATTGTAATGCTTCAATGCAGAATCAGGACATGAGAGGGAGGAGATAGGGGCCAATGAAGACTGCAAGTTCTTCAGAAGTTTCTGGGTGTTAATGGCCTGTATGTTTCTATAAGTCTGGACAGTGGGGGTGACCTGAGCAGCCTGGCAGTTCTTTTTAGAGAATGAAAGAAGATTGTGGTCAGAGAGCGGGAGAGGGGAGTTTGCAAAATCATCCACTGCACAAAGCCGAGAGAAGACCAAGTCGAGGGAGTTTCCGTCTTCATGCGTTGGAGAATTAGTAAGCTGCGAAAGGCCAAATGAGGAGGTTAGAGATAAAAGGTGAGTAGCAGATGGGGAGAGGGGAAGAGCAATGGGGATGTTGAAATCTCCCATGATGAGGGTAGGGATGTCACAGGAGAGAAAATGTGGAAGCCAAGTGGCAAAATGATCCAGGAACTGATGGGAGGGGCCGGGAGGACGATACACCACCGCCACTCGCATGGAGAAGGGGGTGTAGAGTCTGACGGCATGGACCTCAAAAGAAGGGAAGACAAGTGAGGGTACTTGAGGGATAACCTGAAAGGTACATTTTGGTGATAGGAGCAGACCAACACCTCCACCAGCTCTATTGTCTGATCTTGGGGTATGAGAGAAGTGTAGTCCACCATATGAAAGAGCAGCAGCAGCGGTAGTGTCTGACTGCTGGATCCAGGTTTCAGTAAGAGCCAGGAGGTTAAGAGAATTAGAAAGGAAGAAGTCATGAATGAAGGAGAGTTTGTTACACACTGAGCGAGAATTCCAAAGTGCACAATTAAGAGAGACAGATGGCATGCAGGGAATATTAATAAGATTAGAGGGGTTTCTGAGTGTAGCAGTGGGGGGGTTTGACTTTCTATAACATGGGGGACCAGGGTTGGGAGCAATGTCTCCTGCAACTAGGAGAAGGAGGATAGAAAGAGTGAGCAGATGGTTAAGTGATTTGTGAGAGCGTCTCTGGTGTTGAATGGTGGGACTGGCTGGATCTGTGCAATTTAACAATGTGAAAAGAGCATGAGTGCTATACATAGGAGAGGAAAGAAGCGAGGGGCCAATATGGATGGAGTGTGGAGAGTTAATGCCAGGGCGGTGGATGTGTGTGAATGCAGCGGCCAGGATATAAATTACACAAATGCATATGGTATATATTTGTTGCACCCCAAATGTACAAGGAGTAGATGTATATAAATGTATTACCTGTCTCCTGCCCTGTCTAACTGCCATGTTATAACTGCCAGAAGTACTTTGATACATGTACTTCGATTACATGTGCATAAATGCCACCCCTGCATAAATGCTCCCCCTAGCTAGGTCTGAATATATAGGAGGTTAAGGCTAAGTTTTTTTTTTTTTTTTTCTTTTAGTTTTTTTTTTTTGTGGCTCTCTCTGCTCGTTAATCAATCACACTAAATTGAGACACCAGGACCCAATAAAATGTTGTGGTCAAATAAACACACGTCCAGCACTACATGGATCATAAAGCACTTTGAAAAGTTTCTTGACCTCACAACATAAGGGGACAAGCAGAGTAAGTTGAAAAGAACTATATACCAGATATAAGCTTGCAGAGTTGAAAACACATAGATAGCATTCAGGATTAACTGCTTGCTGACATTGAATGGAGACACAGGAGTGGATTCAGAGCAGAGATTGGAAAAGCTGGTTACCAGATATAAGCTTGCAGAGTTGAAAACACATAGATAGCATTCAGATAGCATTCAGGATTAATTAATTAAGATTGGCTTTCTGTATGCAAGTCTTATAGAGTAAGCATTTACTGCAGTTTTACTTACAACAAGATTGTTGACGGTCCCGATCCTACACTTACTATTATATCCATACTCGGCTCTGTGTGCACGCTCAGACAGGAGCTGGGAGCTCCTGTCTGCAGAGCTGCACACCTCTCTGTGTGGTTTTTGAACAATCGTTGGGGGTCTCAAGAACTGGAATTAAAATAGCATGTGCCACGACACAGCTGTCGGGTGACCCGGGACTCCTTCCCTGTCCCTAACAGTAGGGGGCATCCTAGCTCAACCTATTCTTACCCTTGCCTTATCTCCTGAGTCAGCCCTCCGTCTATTCTCTTACCCCACCCTGGGGAAGAGGGGTGCTACTGTGCACCGTAGTACACCAACCCGACAAACAAGGCAACACAAACAAGGGTTAACTGAAAACTTCAGGCATACAAAATATTCACTCACATATAACAGAGGAATGCACCAGGGCGTGGAGGTAGGAGAATAAACCAAAACAGAGAAGGATAAGGAATTAACACACATACAGACCAAGCAACAGTCACAGATAACTCCTCCAACTCTCCTCATATGAAAACCTCTCCCTCCGTTATCCATGCAGCAAATGCTAGCTCTGACAAGGATTTGCAACAGAGCCCAGATTATAAAGGGGAAGGGAGTGGCTAAATGAGCTCAGCTGCGAACACAGATTTCCAACATGGCCGATTAACCCCTGTTCTGCCAGAAGGAATAAGCACCATTAAAATGAAGGTGAAGTGCTTCTTCTCAGCGCCGGAGTAGAAGCAATCAGACGCTGTGGTCTTCTGGCTCCACACTGTCGCGGTAACCTCGTGACCGCATGCATGTAAAATATACAAAAAAGTTCTAAATGTTTACTTACTCTTTAATGAAATCTATTACCAAGTTTTTGATACCTAATCTCTAAGCAGTATAATGTAGAGACAAATACCGTGATTCCAGTGATGTGTCACTTCCTGGGATACTTAGTGTATTATTTTACTTTTCATATAATTACTCTCTTATTAGCAGATTACCCCTAGGGAACTACTTTGTCTGCTTCCAGGAAATCTAACCCCACCCCCACCACTGATTGGCTGTTTTCTGCCTATGCACAGTGTACACAAAAAAGCTGCCAATCAGTGATGTGGGCGGGGTTATACAGAGCTCAGCATTTAGAGAACTGTTAGATCTGCAGCAGAGAAAAGTTATAAATCAGAACTGCAACAAGCAGTAAAGTAAGTGACGCATTACTGGAATCAGAGTTTCTGCCCTACATCATGCTGCTCTCATATAGGGTAGGAAAAACTTGGTGACAGATTCCCTATAATGATCAGAGTGCTGGAGTAAGATGTGCCAAATTCACTAAGATAGATGTGCCTCTTAAAGAATTTGGTGCTTCTTACATCTGCTGTGCACCTCCGCCAGAAATGTTACTCCAGTCAGGGACTGGTGTAATTTATGCAATTTTTGTAGCATAAGTTATCATTAATTTGTTGGGCGAGCTATGCCACACTTGGACATGTTGGAGATGTAGTCAGAGTGCAACTTGCCAAGGGTTAAAAGAATGCATCTTTACATAGGCCTCTGGGATCTTTGTGATTAGTATTGGTACTTATACAAACCTGTCTTTAATTTAAATGGAGTATGATTATTTATTCATGAGCATGCAATTTCTTTTGACAAAGATTGATGTAATTGTTCAAAATAAAACCTGTGACCAGCCTTCACAAACATCAATATGGCTTGTCTTTATTACTAATGGGTTAAAAGCAATTACTTATGAACCGACTGACATGTTAAAGAACCAGAAGCAGTGGAGACGTAAATGAATAGGAAAAGATTGTGATATCCCCTCAAAGCTTCAGTGAAATTCATATTGTGTTGTACTGGCTTTCTTAGGTAGGCCTCAATCATGCGTGAGTGATTTTACCCGTGACTCAAAATTGGACATGTCACTGTGATTTTGTGTGGACCACTCAGTCCACGAAAATACACAGACATAACAACAACCCCACAACCCCATAGACTATAATAGGTACAAGTTCACAGATAGAACTTGTAGGAAAAAGACTGACGTGTGAATGAGCCCATACTGTGATGAAAGTGTAGGTATAAGAGCCATTCTTATAGAGCTTCAAAGTCATTGATCCATGAATAAGTAGATTATTCGTAACCTAAATCGAAGAAATCAAAGAAACCTCCAGCTCCCAGGAATCATTAAAATCAAAACGTCTTTGATAAGAATTCCACAAAAATATGAGCAAGACATAAGTGATCCGAAACGCGTTGCATCTCTACAACAGTGTCTTGCTCATATTTTTGGTGAATACTTACTAAAGCCAGCTCTATTTTATGAAGAAGGATCATAAGTGATCTGAAACGCATTGACGCTCTGCACCAGTGTCTTGTTCATATCTTTTTGGTGAATACTTACTAAAGCCATCTTGATTTTATAAAGAAGGATCATAAGTGATCTGAAACGCGCTATATCTCTATACTAGTGTTTTGTTCATATCTTTTTGGAATACTTAATAAATAAATCTGTCTCAATTTTAATGGATTCAGGGAGCTGGATGTTTCTTCGATTTTCTTCCTATTACACACAGACCATGTGATCCGTGGATCAGCTGGACCTTTTATTTTTTTCATTATTGGTAACGTACACCAAATTTTAGTATCAAACATAAATACAGATATACAGTACTTAGTACAAAATAGTTCATGAGATAGAGACCATACAAATCACATATTTGCATTTTACAAAGCAAATCCAGCTTAACCTATGCCAAGCTTACAAAAACTGTAGAGGAATATTAGTTGTTTTTATCTGCACTGTTGGTGAAGTCCCGTAAGAGGGATCCAGGTCAGTTGAGGATTCAAATACTGCGGTTTTATTATCAACGGGTTTCATGGTTACATCCTGAAGAAGTTTGATAACTTCGAAACGCGTCGATAATAAAACCACAGTACTTTAATCCTCGTGTATCCTAGACTCTTCTTTTTGCAGGAATTCACCAGCAGTCTAGAAAAAACACCTAATATTTCTCTACAGTTATCTTGTGGTTTTGCGACTCTTGGTTCTCCAGCAGCTGGTCTACTAAAACTCTGAAATTGTTGTGAGCTTTAGAACCTCATCAGGTGAGCAAGCACTCCCTACTATCATACCTATTGCTATAGGTTAAGACCCTATTGTGATTTCTTGCTCCCCAACTTCTGTTGATAAGCTTACAAAAAGTGTCAGAATTAATTATACAGTGTTGCAAGTATTAGGCCTTGTTCACACTGAGCTTCTGTAGTGTGTTCGGGGGTTCCAAGCGAATCAAACTCACAAAGCTGTCCCCCTGTCTATCTTTTCTAATACTGAAGATACTGGGTTGCTGAGAGAACAACAGGCTGCTCACACTGCTATCCACCCTGTCTGTCTAATCTAATGCTGGAGGTACCAGGGATGTTGAGGTAAGACGGAGCTGTCCACACTGCTGTATACACTGTCTGAATAAATACTGGAGATACCAAAGATGCTGAGGTAAGAAGAGGCTGCTCATACTGCTGTCTACTATGTCTATCTGATCTAATACTGGAGATATCAGGGGTGCTGATGTAAGAAGAGGCTGCTCACACTGCTGTACACCCTGTCCATCTGATTAAATACTGGAGATGCCAAAGATGCTGATGTAAGAAGAAGCCAATCCCACTGTTGTCTACCTTGTCTGTCTGATGGAATACTAAAGATACCAAGAGTGTTGACATAAGAAGAGGCTGCTCACACTCCTGTCCACCATGTCATTTTTTGTAAGTCCAGATCACTGCATAGTAGTTAAAGGGTGAAAGCCAAAGCTACTCCTGGGATCTGGGAAACTAGTGGCTTCCGCCAAGTCTGTCCATGGTAGCCATTTTAACACTGCCAGACGACCATCAAGATACCCATATTACAATTCAATGCTCATGTATAAAACAGATTGCATACAGATGGCATACTTATAACAATAGAGATGAAAAATCGTCCCTTTTTTGGATGAAAACCAAGACAAGTTATTTTCATATGGTCATGTATCTTAGCCTTTAAAGAGTAGCTAAACTTTTTTTTATTCAGTCATCCTCCAGTCACTGCAAAGTTATGAATTTTTGTAATATACTTCATTACCTTATTTTACTTCATTGTCTTCTAAACACTAAGCTGCAGTTTTGTTTTGATGCTCATTTCATGCCCCTTTAGAAGCTCCTTTCAATTGTTGCTTGGCAAAATCAATAAATAATTTTGTAAAAATGGGACTTTCCCCGTCTGAGAAGGAGAATGCAAAGATGCTCCGACATGGAAAGTCCCATGCTTTGAGTATTTGAAAACAATGTATGGATCTTGCGGAGAAACAATTGAAAGCATATTCTAAAGGAGCATGAAATGGACATTGAAATAGCAAAGCTTTTAGCAAAGAAGAAAGCAAAATAAGGTAATGAAGTATATGGCAAAAATTTGCAATATCTAGAAGATAATTCAAAGAAGAGTAATTAATTTTGCTTTTAAAGAAAGAAGCATATGTTTATCTTAGTGAATTTTTTTTACTGGATGTCTGTCTCTGATGAATGCCATCCATCAGCTATCATCATAGGCCCTCCATGAAAAAATATAAATAATAACAGAAAAAAAGTATATATTTTTTTAACTGAATGGGATAAGATCATATAGAATTGGGATTAAGACAAACCGTAGACTGGACACATTTGTAGGTAGCAATAATATGGCAGTGTGAGACCCAAGAGTGTGGGTTTGTTCATGCATGGCAGATTTGTTGCAGAAATTTCTGACTCCTTTATGTTTGAATGCAGATGTCGAATGCATTTCTTTTTCCACATGAAAGCTACGGTAATTGCATCTGTAATTAGGCACTTTTTGGGTGCTTGTCTTGACTATGTCGACACCCTGTCCTGAAATGGGTGCTGTGCACCCATAATTACATTATACTGACTTAATTTCTTAATTAATGTTGCTCATCACTTACACATATCGTAAATGCCACAGATTACAGGATTTAATCATAGGGTAAATAGACTAATACGATAATAAGGATCTGATTGGTTGACTCAGCCGCAGCACGAGTTGTGGTTCACTAACAGTGATTCACATTGATGTCCTGCTCATGATGCATCTGAAGGCGTTCCAGCCTGCTGGGAAAAGCTTCTTATTCTGGTGACATCAGGGAATGTCTAGTACGTTGTAAAGAGAGATGAAAGGGGGTAGCACGTAGAATCGGGCTGATGTGCAGCATAAAAATATCATGTTTTCTAATTTGGTATACAGCCTTCAGAAACTGATGACCTCGCAAGTGATGCTCCCCTTGAAATGTTCAGATTTAGAGTATTTAAGGCCTCTGTATTACAGATCTACACTATACAATACCTATTGCCATCTATGAATCCCCGTATACTGAGACATACAGATTTTCCCTTAGAAAAATGCAAAGCCTCGCAAAGTGACAGCGTGTGCCGTTATACAAAGCCCATACAGAGGTTTTATAATGTGACAGAGACCTTAGGGGGAGTGATATAGAGGATGCTCTCTTCTGTGAATATGTCATCAATTACTTCAATTTGTCACATGCTTAAATGGGTTGGGCAGATTGAAGATGAAAGTCTGCAGTCAGTCTATGTGACTTCTGCATCCTCACAGCGAGCACCCTGCACACTGTCAGGATTCTACGGTGTTGCTGTTGAGAGTGGGGGATCACGTGAACCACAAGTATGTGATTTACATACATGTAGTCACATCCCAACTAGTTGTGTTAGGCTTCAACCAATTCACTTGCATGGAGTGACGCCACTCACGTCTAGTTGGAATGTGGCAGGAAGTATGCAGATCGCATATCTGTGGTCACGTGATCACCCCATTTTCGCCGACGTCACTGGAGAATCCTGACAGTGTGTGATGCACACACAGTGAGGATTCATAAATCTGCAGTCAAATAGAGTGATTGGAGGACTTTCACTCCAAACCTGGACAAACCATTTAAGGTAGTCAATTAAAGCACATCCATTGCCATTCTTTCTTTCACGACTTACAGGTTGGTTGGTGACTGAGTCCTGAGACCTCCACGGATTGCTCAAAAATGTGCTCTGTAGAGTGCTGAGCTCCAGCATGAGCATGCACAGAGCATTACATGGGATCAGTAGTAAGCCTTTGTGTTGTACAAACAGTAAAAAGAACAGACTCATGGATTTTCCATTACGCTTGTACAATGCTCTGTGCATACGCTCATGTAAGAGCTTAGCGCTTCTTCCTGCAAAGCAGCGCTCTGCAGAGAAGAATTTTGACCAATCAGTGAGTCTCAGGACCCGAATCCTGACTGAGCCTTAGGGATGGACATATTAATGAGAAAAAAATACAAATACACCTTACACTTTCAAGAAGGAATATACAGCCATTCTGACATAGATTATCAAAGAAACTACACCTGCTTCATCAGGTCTAAACAATCTATTTAATAATGTTAGCAGTTTGTATTGTCAAATCTGGTGACAGATCTGCTATAATAGGGTCACTTCTATCAAACTTCAGATCCAGTCAAATCTGTAATATGATCTCATACCATTATCCACTCTCTACTGTTCAATGTACTGTTTCACCAAGACAACCTCTTCCCATGATGTGGAGCTGGTCTAATTGTAACATGCTACGTATAGGCAATTAATTTTATTGGTTGCATTATTTAAAGGGATTGTCCAGTTGGGAAAACAAACTATACGAGAATTTTAAATTGACATTGAGAGTCTTCTGTTCACGTCTATCACTTGGCCGGAGAGGTGAGCGGATATGAAGGGCATCTCTCTCTCTGGAGAACCTGTTCTTCATAATAGAGACAATCTATATATAAGAGCAGCTCCAGTTTTCCCTGAAATTGCACTTCAACACCCAAAACAAATTATTGCCTATCCACAAGATACTGTAGGTGATACTTTGTTGATCGGTAGTGGTCCCACTGTTGGAACCCACACTGTTGTTGTGACTTGCTGATCAACGGTTCTCCCACTGGGGGCCCACACACTTGGCCATCAGGGCACAACTGCCCTTATTGGGGTATGGGGCCCGGGGAGCAGAAGCAAAGAGTCCGGGTCCCCTCCTGTTTTGCTTCTGCTCACCGAGCCCAAGATTATTTATAATATATTGTGCGCTGAAGCGCCGCCAGTGGCCAATGGACCTTTCCTTGAGCTCCATGGCCATCAAAACAGAACGGCAGAGCAGCTCAAAAGGAGCTCCCTCTGTCATCTCAGTGACGTGAAGGTGACTGCGCCTACGCGATCACATCATCATGCAGGCACCAGCATGTACGCACACCAGGATACCAGTTGTGGAGCTGCAGGGGATCATATGAGAGGTAACTATAAAAAAACTTTTTTTTAACAAAATGAATAAAATGGGTGTAGGGGGAGCAAATGTTGATGAATTGAGGGTGGGGGACAGAGGACAATTAGTGATGATGTATTGAGGGTGGGGACTGGGGACTGTAAATGATGATGCATTGAGGTGGAGGAACACAAATAATGATGAATTCGGCATGGGGAGAGCAATTGATGAATTAAACATACAGGTACATTTCACAAAATTAGAATATCATCAAAAAGTTAATTTATTTCAGTTCTTCAATAAAAAAGTGAAACTTATATAGAGTCATTACAAACAGAATGATCTATTTCACGTGTTTATTTCTGTTAATGTTGATGATTATGGCTTACAGCCAATGAAAACCCAAAAGTCATTATCTCCGTAAATTAGAATACATTATAACACCCACTAGAAAAAATTATTTTAAAATCTGAACTGTTGGCCTACTGAAATGTTTATTCAGTAAATGCACTCAATACTTGGTCGGGGCTCCTTTTGTATCAATTACTATATCAATGCAGCATGGCATGGAGGCGAACAGCCTGTGGCACTGCTGAGGTGTTATGGAAGCCCAGGTTGCTTTGACAGCAGCCTTCAGCTCCTCGGCATTGTTTGGTCTGCATCTTCCTCTTGACAATACCCCATAGATTCTCTATGGGGTTAAGGTCAGGCGAGTTTGCTGGCCAATCAAGCACAGTGATACTGTTGTTTTTAAACCAGGTATTGGTACTTTTGGCAATGTGGACAGGGGCCAAGTCCTGCTGGAGAATGAAATTTCCATCTCCAAAAAGCTTGTTAGCAGAGGGAAGCATGAAGTGCTCTAAAGTTTCCTGGTAGATGGCTGCCCTGACTTTGGTCTTTATGAAACACAGTGGACCTACACCAGCAGATGACATGGCTCCCCAAACCATCACCGATTGCGGATACTTCACACTAGACCTCAAGCAAAAGATGCCACTTGCTATAGATAGATCCAAAACACTGATGAAACTCAGATCCGAAGCACTGATGAAACTCGGATCCGAAACACTGATGAAATTCGGAACTGAAACACTGATGAAACACGGATTCTTTTTTGTGTACATGAAAAATCACCTATGTCTGAGTGAGGTTTAAAAATGGTTCCACACATTTCAGCAAAGTGGACCCTAAATGCCAGGAGGCATTTAAAGCGATAAAGCCAGCAGCTCGCTGATGGTCAGCCTTATTCCAGCGCCAGATCAACAATGCCACCAATTCCTGCTCTCAACGGCTTGTGCCGTATACATCAGCAAAGCCACTGAGCTCAGTGATTGGTTGCAGTGGTGATGTGCGCTGTTGACGTAATGTCACTGCTGCAGCCAAAACACAGTCAGAGTCGAAGGTGAAGCAGAGGACGGTTTGTACCAACTGGCTTTATCATTTTATATTCCTGCCAACATTTAGGGTCCACTTTTCCTGAAAGTGTAAAACCCCTTTAAGATTTTAAATCTTTAATGTGTATATTAATAAACAAAGCATAATAAAATATTGTGATATGAAGAGCACAAGATGATACACAGCTGCATATAAACTGGCCAACAAAAATATGGGACAAACGCTAGGATGGAAATAGCAGACTGAAACTGGGAAATCAGTAATAAAACCTGCTTTAGCAAAAAGGAGGCTCGTATAACGAAGTTAGAACCCATCGGCAATCAAAATAAGCAGATAACAAGGTTAGCGACCACTGAAATCATACAGCCAGTGCCTGATACATGCTGTCCGTGGATCAGACATGTATCCGCTGTCAGGTTCCTTTTAATTGCCCACTTCATTATTGCTTTTGTCCCTTTTTTTGCCCAGCCTTTGTTCATTTTAGCCTATTTTTGATTGCCACTAAATTCTTTTAATTTGCACCTCTTTTTAAAGTCTACTTTATGTATCCTTTTTTTTATGTTCGCCAATGTTGTTGTGATTTTTGTTTCCCAGATATTTGCGTACGATTCATCAATTGAGATGTTTTTTAATTTTGTGCAAAATTCATAAACAATTTTTGGTGCGAAAACCAAACAATAGAGTGCAGAAACATGGGAGAACTTAAATGGAGTTTTATTATGCTTTATTATAATGATCAGATTTATAACTTTTCTTGTCTCATCGGTTATCTGTCGATCTTCGATAAAGCCTAATTGGTCTTTGTGAATGATCTCTGGAAGAATTTTTTTGAGTCTGTTGGCAATTATTTTTGAATAGATTTTTACATCAGAATTTATTAGTGAAATAGGTCTATAATTCTTTACAAATTCAAGGTCACCTTTGGACTTAGGATCTAATGTGATAGTAGCCTGCAACATTTCTGGGGGCAACTCACCATTTTTCGATGCTTTATTTAAGACTTCCACTAAATGTGGAGCTAGAAGAGGTGCAAAATGTTGGTAGTATTCAATGCAATATCTATCGGGGCCAGGAGATTTTTTTGTTTTTAGTTTTTTTATGACTTCCAGAACTTTAAGTTCAGTGATAGGTTTACTAAGATACAATAACTGTTGATCGGAGATTGTGGGCACTTTAATACGGCATAGGAACTTGTTAATTTTTTGTTTAGTGAGTTGTTGTATTTCCTCATCAAATTTAAGGCTATACTAATTTGTATAATAGTCTGCAAACACGTTAGATATTTCTTTAAGATGTTCTCCTATGGATCCTTTATGCTTGATCCTGTTAATTCTATTTTTAACTCTAATTGATTTAAATTTTTGGGTCGTTAATTGGGTCGGGGTTCGAGTCCTGTTTTCCCTTTTTCCCGGTCTGGTCATGAAGGGATTAACCTTTCCCAGCCTCAGTCTGAGTTTAGGTCTGCTATTTATTGGCGCTGCTTTCTTCAGGCGATGTCGGTTATAGTTCCTGCTTAGGGATGCTGTAGCTCAGGGGTCCCCAACCACCGGTCCGTGGCCCAGGACCGGGCCGTTGCAGTTCTGTTGCCGGTCCGTGGAGCCATGGCTCAGAATGCTGGACACAAGGGGAGCTGGCGGCTGTAGCACTGTAGTGACAGCTGCAACCGCCAGCTTCCAGAAGACATCGATATTCACCCTCAGTTCCAGCATCCCTGTCATGTGCGGCAGCTTCATCCAGTGCTGAGTGGTGATGTAGTACCGCTTATTAAGGTCATGAATATGGACGCGACTCCACTCCCATAGTCGTGGCGTCCATATTCATGACCTTAATGAGCGGTACTACGTGACTGCTCCGCACAGGAAGCTTACGCGCCAGGATAGAGATGCAGGGAAGTTCAGCGACGGTGTTAGGGTAAGTATGATGGGGGAGGACAGTGGAGCGGAGCCATGCATACAAGGGTGTCGCTGTCTCCCATCACCCCTAGATGGGATTGTCTTGTTGCAGGAAAACAAGCCTAGTGCTTCCACTGATACAGGGAAACAAGCCCGGTGCTCTCACTTATTCAAAACCTATGGTGAGGCGAGTCACATTCACATTATAAATGTTATAATTAAATGATAAGTATGCACTACTAAACTACAACCCTGTCCATAGCCCCGCCCCCTTATGTCCAAAGCCCCACCCCTGTCACACCTCCATCCCGCCCTGCCGGGCCATGGAAGAATGATCTTGCTTGAAGCCGGTCCCTGGTGCAAAAAAGGTTGGGGACCACTGCTGTAGCTGACTCTGATTGCTCTGATTTGTTCTGCTACGTTTGCTATCTGATCCCGAGTCTCTGTTTTCCCCTATTCCTGTCCTGACTCAGTGTTTCCTTTTAGTGTGCTGACTCCCTGGTTTTGACTTGGCTTGCATCCTGACCTGCTTCTGTCTTTTGTCTTTGTCTTATCCGCTTCATACCGTTGCTGATTGTCTGGTTTGTCACTAAACTTTGAGTTTGCTTATTCTTTTGGTACTGCGCTACAGTCTAGGGATTTGACCCGGCTAGTTTGACTACTCTGCTGCTACCTGTGGTAGCCTTGCTACTGCACTGCAGGCCAGCTCTGTTTAGGTGCAGGCCTGCTTCCACTCTACTGCCTTCTTGTGGAGCCTTCACCTACCTGCATCGCAGCAGCATGATAGTTGGTTTGTTAAATGAAGAATAATAATTAGTTTTCATAATTCTAGCAAATTTGTCATATTCATTAAATAGGGCTGATCTTAATTCAACTCTAATTTTGAGGATTTCTAAATGTATACTCGGTGAAGGAGATGGTAATTTCTGTTGGATATATTTATTTCTTAACTCTAATTGTAACTTATGTATTTTTTCTTCTTTTTGTTTTTTTGTTAATATAGGAGATATGTGAAAGAAAGCCTCTAATTAACGCTTTAGTAAAAGCGCACATATTGTCAGTTTTATTTTCAAGAAAATAATTAGATATGGCCATTTCAATTTTATCTTTAAGTTTTGGTGTATGAATGAGGTAAGAGTTACATTTCGAAAGAAAACTGGACTTGGTCTACCTAACAAAATTTCACATAAAATTGGAGAGTGATCAGAAAACAACCTAGGAAGAATCTTTACTTTTTTGAATTTAGATACGGATAAAGGATCAGTTAAAATTAAATCTATTCTTAAAAAGGTTATGTGAGCTTCAGAATAGAAAGTATATTCTAAAGAAGTATTTAAACATCTAAAAACATCTAGGTACTCCTGTTTTTGCAGCCAATTTTTTTAGTGTAGGGAAAGACCCCCCTTGTAGGGGAGGAAGAGTCTATTGAACCATCCGGAACTAAATTAAAGTCTCCCAGTATTAACCCCTTTCTGACATCAGACGTACTATCCCGTCCATGGGACCCAGGCCCCTATGTCCATGGACGGGATAGTACGTCTAGCGCGATCAGCGGCGCTCACGTGGCGAGCGCCGCTGATCGCGGCCGGGAGTCAGCTGATTATCACAGCTGACACCCGGCACAATGTGTCAGGGGCCGTCACGGACTGCCCCGACATGTTAACCCCTTGCAAACACGATCGCGGTGTACTGGGGGTTAAAGGGAAGCATCGGCAGGGAGGGGGCTCCCTTCGTGCTTCCCTGATCCCCCCACAGCAGCGCAATGTGCAGCGCTGCTGCGGGGGTCTCCATCCCTGCAGGTCCCCTAATCTTTGCAGGCACGAGGAAGTCTTGTGCAGTGCCTGTAACAGATCGCTGATCTGTCACAGTGATCAGTGATCTGTGATTTGACAGATCAGCGATCTGTAACATGACAGCTATGTCCCCCCTATGTCCCTCCTGGGACAATGTAATAAGGTTAAAAAAAAAAAAATGTGTAAAAATAATTTTAAAAAGATGGCTAAATAGATTAATAAAAAAAAAAAAATATTCCCTAATAAATTCATTTTTTGGAAAAAAAAAAACCCAACAATAAAAGTACACATATTTGGTATCGCCGCGACCGTAACGACCCGCCTTATAAAACTGTCCCATTAGTTAACCCCTTTAGCGAACCCCTTAAAAAATAAAAATAAAAAACAAAGCAAAAAATAATGATCTATTATCATACCAGCGAACAAAAAGTGCAATAACGCGCGATCAAAAAGACGCATATAAATATCCATGGTACGGCTGAAAACGTCATCTTGTGCCGCAAAAAATGAGCTGCCATACAGCATCATCAGCGAAAAAATAAAAAAGTTATAGCTCACAGAATAAAGCGATGCAAAAATAATTATTTTTTATATAAAATTGTTTTCATTGCATAAAACCGACAAAACATAAAAAAAGACCTAAATGAGGTATCACTGTAACCATACTGACCCTAAGAATAGAACTGCTTTATCAATTTTACCGCAGGCGGAACGGTGTAAACGCACCCCCCAAATGAAATTCATGAAACGCTGTTTTTTGTTCATTCTGCGTCCCAAAAATGAGAATAAAAAGCGATCAAAAAATGTCACGTGCCCGAAAATTATACCAATAAAAACGTCAACTCGTCCCGCAAAAAATAAGACCACACATGACTCGGTGGGTCAAAATACGGAAAAATTATAGCTCTCAATATGTGATGATGCAAAAAGTATTTTTACAATAAAAAGCGTCTTTTAGCGTGTGACAGCTGCCAAACATAAAAACCGCCATAAATAGTAAATCAAACCCCCTGTTATCACCCCCTTAGTAAGGGAAAAATAATAAAATTAAAAGAAAATGTATTTATTTCCATTTTCCCATTAGGGTTAGGGCTAGGGTTAGGGCTGAGATTAGGGGTGTGTTGGGGTTAGGGTTGGAGTTAGAATTGGGGGTTTCCACTGTTAGGGCACATCAGGTGCTCTCCAATTGCAACATGGCGTCTGATCTCCATTCCAGCCAATTCTGCGTTGAAAAAGTCAAATGGTGCTCTTCCCTTCCAAGCTCTGCCATGCGCCCAAACAGTGTTTTACCCCCACATATAGGGTATCAGCCTACTCAGGACAAATTGCAAAACAACTTTTGGGGTCCAATTTCTCCTGTTACCCTTAGGAAAATGAAAAATTGGGGGCAAAAATATCATTTTTGTGGAAAAAAATGATTTTTTTATTTTCAAGCCCGGGCGTTATAAACTTCTGTGAAGCACTTGGGGGTTCAAAGTGCTCACCACACATCTAGATAAGTTCCGTGGGGGGTCTAGTTTCCAAAATGGGGTCACTTGTGGGGAGTTTCAATAGTTTAGGTACATCAGGGGCTCTCCAAATGCACATGACACCCGCAGACCATTCCATCAAAGTCTGCATTCCAAAACGTCACTACTTCTTTTCCGATCCCCGATGTGTGCCCATACAGTAGTTTTCACCCACATATGGGGTATCAGCGTACTCAGGACAAATTGGACAACAACTTTTGCGGTCCAATTTCTCCTGTTACCCTTGGGAAAATAAAAAAATTGGTGACTAAATGATCATGTTTGTGGAAAAAATACAATTTTTTTATTTTCACGACCGGGCGTTATAAACTTCTGTGAAGCACTGGGGGGTTCAAAGTGCTCACCACACATCTAGATAAGTTTCTTGGGGGGTCTAGTTTCCAAAATGGTGTCATTTGTGGGGGGTTTCCACTGTTTAGGTACATTAGGGGCTCTCCAAAGGCAACATGACACCCGCAAACCATTCCATCAAAGTCTGCATTCCAAAACGTCACTACTTCCCTTCCGAGCCCCGACGTGTGCCCATACAGTAGTTTTCTCCCACATATGGGGTATCAGCGTACTCAGGACAAATTGGACAACAACTTTCGGGGTCCAATTTTTCCTGTTACCCTTGGGAAAATAAAAAAACGGGGACTAAAAGATCATGTTTGTGGAAAAAATACGATTTTTTTTTATATTCACGCCCGGCCGTTATAAACTTCTATGAAGTACTGGGGGGTTCAAAGTGTTCACCACACATCTAGATAAGTTCCTTAGGGGGTCTAGTTTCCAAAATGGGGTCACTTGTGGGGGGTTTCCACTGTTTAGGTACATCAGGGGCTCTCCAAAAGCAACATGACACCCGCAGACCATTCCATCAAAGTCTGCATTCCAAAACGTCACTGTCATGGTCCAGTCCGGAGTTTATCTTCTGCTGTCTTCACTCCGGACTGGTCATGCGGGGGTTAATCTCCTCAGCCTCGTTCTGGAGCTAGCTGGGCTATTTCAATCCCTCACAGCCTGCTGACCAGTGTTAGTGATAGCTCAAGCTTGCAGTTTAGAGCCGCTGACCCTTGTACCCTGGTGATCCTCCTGCCTTGGACTGATATTCACGTGTATGACCCGGACAGATTTCTGACCCCGTCTCTTGGTATTCCTTTCTGCTGTTATGTTCCCTCTCTGGCATCTGACTCCCTGGCTTGTACCCCGACCACGTATTTCGTCTCACTTTTTGGACCCTGTGCTCATGCTCTGGCTTTCTGACTCTCGGCTTTGGTATTTTGACTACGTGTATTGCTGCTCCTTCTGGTACGTCTGCTCCTGTTAGTTTCTGACTCGGTTCGTCTGACTATTCTCTCTCGTTACCTGTGGCACCTGTGCTGTTGCTCAGGGTTGCTGCTCTTAGTGTATAACCTCTCTTCCCTCACCAGCTCCCCCTGGTGGAGGTTTCACTACAGTCACTACTTCCCTTCCAAGCCCTGATGTGTGCCCATTCAGTAGTTTTCTCCCACATATGGGGTATCAGCGTACTCAGGACAAATTGGACAACTGTTATGAATGAGTCACCGTAGGAGGCAAAAGCAGAAATACAAGCTAAGTCCAGAAAACCAGAGAAGTTGGCAACTATCAGATTGCAGACCCCTGAACCTATCAACACAACTAGCAGTAGCCGTGGGGGGTTCCTACGATGCCCTAGACCCCTCGATCACAGCTGGAGAAATACATAGGCCTAAAGAAAGAAAGGGGAAATCTAAACTGCCCCAGAGCAGACCCCAAAGCAATAGGCAGCCCCCAACATATAATGACGGTGAAGCAAGATGAAAATACTAACACAGACAGAAAGATAGACTGAGCAAAGACAGGGCCCCAAAACTACCTAGATAGGAAAGGACAGGAAGGCTGCTGTCTGCAATCTGCCAAAACCCTATCAAAGACATAAGCCAACCAGCTGATATGAAAAAGGCCCTGAAGCAGCTAGGCTTCAAAAACTGAATCAGCACTCAGGTATTTTCAGAAGACAGAGCTAAATGAATTCAGCACACCCCAGCAGGGAATGGCAGAAATCCAGAAAAACAAAGCAAAAACAAAGTCAAAGCACAGAAGCAAAAGGCCGAGCAGCAAACTTAACTTTGGAGGAGCAGGAATTCAGACTGGTCTCCAAGGATCCCACAGAGAAATCACCCGCAGGGCAGAAGGGCGTCGGCAGCCTTATATCTAGTCCGTAACTCCACTCAGCCAGTCCTCATCATCAGGCTCAGGTGTTTGACAATCAGGCTCACTACCTTTCTTAACCAGAAGAGGGAGTTCCTCGGGCCTCAGTAATGAAGGGGAAAATGAACTCACAACAGTACCTCCCCCTTGAGGAGGGGTCACCGAACCCTCAACTACGCCACCAGGGCGATCAGGGTGAGCCCGATGAAAGGCACGCACCAATCGTTTGGCATGAATATCAGAGGCAGAGACACAGGAATTATCCTCCTGACCATAACCCTTCCACTTAACCAAATACTGGAGTCTCCGTCTAGCCAGACGGGAATCCAGTACTTTCTCTACCTCATACTCCATGTTACCTTCAACCAATACAGGGTCTGGAGGTGCCACCCCCGGAACAACAGGTTCAACAAACCTCTTCAACAAAGATTTATGGAACACATTATGGATTTTAAATGTGACAGGAAGAGCCAAACGAAAAGAGACCGGATTAATAATCTCCAAAATCTTGTAAGGTCCAATAAATCTAGGCTTAAACTTAGGAGAAGCCACCTTCATAGCAATATTTTTTGATGATAACCACACCATATCACCAACCTTAAACTGGGGACCAATGGTCCTATGTCGGTTGGAAAACCGCTGGGCCTTCTCCTGGGAGAGAGATAACTTATCCACCACTTGGTCCCAGATCTGGTGCATTCTCTCCACCACAGTGTCAACACCTGGGCAGGCAGAGGGCTCCACCTGCCCTGAAGAAAATCGAGGATGAAACCCAAAGCTATAAAAAAAAGGTGACATCAAAGTGGCAGAACTAGCTCTATTATTCAAAGCAAATTCGGCCAAGGGCAAAAATGAAACCCAATCATCCTGATCAGCAGAAATAAAACATCTCAAATATGACTCCAAGGTCTGGTTTGTTCTCTCTGTCTGCCCATTGGTCTGAGGGTGAAAAGCAGAGGAGAAGGACAACTGAATTCCCAGTCTGGAACAGAAAGTTCTCCAAAATCTAGACACAAACTGGACTCCTCTGTCAGATACAATGTTCTCAGGAATCCCGTGCAAACGAACCACCTGTTGTAAAAACAGGGGCACCAACTCAGAGTAAGACGGCAACTTAGGGAGTGGTACAAGATGAACCATCTTAGAGAACCTATCACAAATCACCCAAATAACAGTCATCCTCTGAGAGACAGGCATATCAGAGATGAAATCCATTGAAATATGGGTCCATGGCCTCTTGGGGACAGGCAAAGGCATCAACAACCCACTAGAGCGAGAACACGATTTAGACCGGGAGCACGTCCCACAGGACTGCACAAAATTCCTGACATCACGAGACAAGGAGGGCCACCAAAAAAATCGACTCACCAGATCTCTAGTACCAAAAATACCTGGATGACCAGCCAAAGCAGAGCAATGAACTTCAGACATCACTCTCTTCTTCCACTGGTCAGGAACATACAACTTTCCACTGGGACAACGCTCAGGTTTGTCCTCCTGGAACTCTTCCAGAGCACGTCTCAAATCGGGCGAGATGGCAGAAAGAACTACCCCTTCGCCTAAGATGGTAGCAGGCTTGGTCACCACAGGAGAATCAGCAAGGAAGCTCCTAGAGAGGGCGTCTGCCTTGACATTCTTTGTTCCAGGAAGAAAAGAAACCACAAAATCAAAACGTGTAAAAAACAAGGCCCACCTAGCCTGTCTAGGGTTCAAGCGCTTAGCCGACTCTAGGTAAATCAAATTCTTGTGGTCAGTGAGGACCACGACTTGATGCTTAGCTCCCTCCAACCAATGTCTCCACTCCTCAAATGCCCATTTCATGGCCAACAGTTCCCTATTCCCCACATCATAGTTACGTTCAGATGGAGAGAACGTTCGGGAAAAGAAAGCACAGGGATTCATTTTAGATGTTACAGGATCCTTTTGGGACAAAACAGCTCCTGCACCAATCTCAGAAGCATCCACCTCTACCTGGAATGGAAGTGAGACATCAGGTTGCCGCAAAACCGGGGCGGAGGTGAATCTTCGCTTCAGCTCCTGAAAGGAAGAAACAGCCTCCGGAGACCAATTTAACACATCAGCACCCTTTTTAGTCAAATCAGTCAATGGCTTGGCAATACTAGAAAATTTTGCTATAAATTTCCGATAAAAATTAGCAAAACCCAAAAACTTCTGGAGGGCCTTCAAAGAAGTGGGCTGAACCCAATCGTGAATGGCCTGTACCTTCGCCAGGTCCATTTCAATAGTTGACGGGGACAAAATAAATCCCAAAAAAGAAATCCTCTGTACTCCAAAAAGGCATTTAGATCCCTTGACATACAGGGAATTCTCCCTCAAGATCCGGAACACAGTCCGAATATGTTCCACATGAGAATCCCAATCCTTGGAGAAGATCAAAATATCATCCAGATAGATAATCAAAAATTTATCGACAAAATCTTGGAAAATATCGTTCATGAAGCACTGGAAGACAGAAGGGGCATTAGTGAGCCCAAAAGGCATCACCAGGTACTCAAATTGTCCCTCCGGAGTATTAAACGCCGTCTTCCATTCATCCCCATGCTTAATGCGAATAAGATTATACGCCCCCCTGAGGTCAAGCTTGGTAAACCAGCAAGCACCTTTAACTCTGGAGAATAGATCAGAAATCAGGGGTAACGGATACTGATATTTAACAGTAATTTTGTTGAGGGCACGATAATCAATACAAGGTCTTAATGATCCATCCTTTTTGGCTACAAAAAAAAAACCGGCACCTAAGGGTGACGAGGATGGTCTAATATGACCCTTCTCCAATGCCTCCTTAATATAGGATCGCATAGCCTCGTGCTCGGGTACAGATAAATTGAAGAGCCGACCCTTGGGAAATTTACACCCCGGGCTCAGTTCAATTGCACAGTCATAACTCCTATGAGGAGGCAGAGACGCAGACTCATTCTCACTAAATACATCATAAAAGTCCGCCAAATAATCAGGAACATCATGCGACTGAGGAGAGGTGGAAAACACCGGAGCCTCACTAAGGGCACACCGACAACCCCAACTCACCACAGACACAGATTTCCAATCCAAAACTGGATTATGAATCTGTAACCAGGGAAACCCCAGAACAATAGTATCATGCAGATTATGCAACACCAGAAATCTGCAATTTTCTTGATGGTCTGGGGCGACCCGCATTACCACCTGGGTCCAAAACTGGGGTTTATTTTTAGCCAAAGGAGTAGCATCAATTCCCCTCAAAGGGATAGGCGTCTGCAGAGGTGTCATCGGAAATCCACAACGTTTAGCAAAATCCAAGTCCATTAGGTTTAGGGCTGCTCCCGAATCCACAAAGCCTTGGCGGAAAATGTGGACAGGGAGCAGATCAGAGTAATAGCCAGAAGAAACTTAGATTGAACACCCCCAACAGAAACCGTGTGTGCAAAGCGTTTCTCTCGTTTGGGACAGACAGAAATAATATGCGAGGCATCTCCACAGAAAAAACACAACTTATTACACCTTCTGAACTCCTGACGCTGCTCTCTGGAAAAAACTCTATCACATTGCATAGGTTCAGACATTTGTTCAACAGGTGGCAACATCTCTCGTGCAGCTTTGCGTTCGCGCAAACGCAGATCAACCTGAATGGCTAATGACATAGAATCGTCAAGACCAGAGGGAACAGGAAATCCCACCATAGTATCTTTTACGGCTTCTGACAACCCCTTCCGAAAGAGAGCAGCCAAGGCATTATCATTCCAGGTAGTAAGTACTGCCCACTTTCGGAATTTTTGACAGTACAATTCTGCAGAATCACGACCCTGGCTCAATGCCAGGAGGGTCTTTTCAGCCTGATCAATGGCATTAGGTTCGTCATACAACAACCCCAAAGCTTGAAAGAATGCGTTCACATTAGTCAGAATAGGATCATCTGGTTTCAAAGAAAACGCCCAATCCTGGGGATCGCCACGCAGCAAAGAGATGACAATTTTAACCTGCTGCGCGGAGCTCCCTGACGAGTTAGGCTTCAAGGCAAAAAATAATTTACAATTATTTTTGAAATTCAAAAATTTAGACCGATCCCCAAAAAATACATCAGGTGTAGGAATCTTTCGTTCAGCAGCATGTGAATGAGCAAGGTAGGCGGAAATTCCCCGCACTTCCGCAGTGAGCTGCTCCACACGATCAGACAATTGCTTTATCTCCATTGAGAGAAAAAAAAAATTCCCCCTACGGCCTCAGAGATATAGAGGAAAAAATATACACACTTTTTTTTTTTTTTTTTACAATTCTTTCCTGCTATTGAGCACCCTAGAATCTGCGGTATGGTGGGTGATTCTGTTATGAATGAGTCACCGTAGGAGGCAAAAGCAGAAATACAAGCTAAGTCCAGAAAACCAGAGAAGTTGGCAACTATCAGATTGCAGACCCCTGAACCTATCAACACAACTAGCAGTAGCCGTGGGGGGTTCCTACGATGCCCTAGACCCCTCGATCACAGCCGGAGAAATACATAGGCCTAAAGAAAGAAAGGGGAATCTAAACTGCCCCAGAGCAGACCCCAAAGCAATAGGCAGCCCCCAACATATAATGACGGTGAAGCAAGATGAAAATACTAACACAGACAGAAAGATAGACTGAGCAAAGACGGGGCCCCAAAACTACCTAGATAGGAAAGGACAGGAAGGCTGCTGTCTGCAATCTGCCAAAACCCTATCAAAGACATAAGCCAACCAGCTGATATGAAAAAGGCCCTGAAGCAGCTAGGCTTCAAAAACTGAATCAGCACTCAGGTATTTTCAGAAGACAGAGCTAAATGAATTCAGCACACCCCAGCAGGGAATGGCAGAAATCCAGAAAAACAAAGCAAAAACAAAGTCAAAGCACAGAAGCAAAAGGCCGAGCAGCAAACTTAGCTTTGGAGGAGCAGGAATTCAGACTGGTCTCCAAGGATCCCACAGAGAAATCACCCGCAGGGCAGAAGGGCGTTGGCAGCCTTATATCCAGTCCGTAACTCCACTCAGCAAGTCCTCATCATCAGCCTCAGGTGTTTGACAATCAGGCTCACTACCTTTCTTAACCAGAAGAGGGAGTTCCTCGGGCCTCAGTAATGAAGGGGAAAATGAACTCACAACAGACAACAACTTTTGGGGTCCAATTTCTCCTGTCACCCTTGGGAAAATAAAAAAATTGGTGACTAAAAGATCATGTTTGTGGAAAAAATACGATTTTTTTATTTTCACGCCCGGGCGTTATAAACTTCTGTGAAGCACTGGGGGGTTCAAAGTGCTCACCACACATCTAGATAAGTTTCTTGGGGGGTCTAGTTTCCAAAATAGTGTCATTTGTGAGGGGTTTCCACTGTTTTGGTACATCAGGGGCTTTCCAAACGCGACATGGTGTCCGATCTCAATTCCAGCCAAAAACGTCAAATGGCGCTGCTTCCCTTCCGAGCTCTGCCATGCGCCCAAATAGTGGTTTACCCCCACATGTGGGGTATCAGCGTACTCACGACAAATTGCACAATAACTTTTAGGGCCCTGTTACCCTTGGAAAAATAAGAATTGAGGGTGAAAAGATCATTTTTGTGGAAAAAATGATTTTTTAATTGTACGGCTGTACGTTATAAACTTCTGTGAAGCCCTTGGGGGTTCAAAGTTCTCACCACACATCTAGATAAGTTCCTTGGGGGGTCTAGTTTCCAAAATGGTGTCATTTGTGGGGGTTTCCACTGTTTTGGTACATCAGGGGTTTTCCAATCGCGACATGGTGTCCGATCTCAATTCCAACCAAAAAAGTCAAATGGCGCTGCTTCCCTTCTGAGCTCTGCCATGTGCCCAAATAGTTATTTACACCCACATATGGGGTATCAGTGTACTCAGGAAAAATTGCACAATAACTTTTACGGTCCTGTTACCCTTGGGAAAATAAAAATTGGGCGTGAAAAAACCTTTTTTGGAAAAAATATGATTTTTAATTGTACCTCTGTACGTTATAAACTTCTGTGAAGCCCTTGTGGGTTCAAAGTTCTCTCCACATAACTAGATAAGTTCCTTGTGGGGTCTAGTTTCCAAAATGGGGCACTTGTGGGGGGTTTCCTCTGCTTAGGTACATCAGGGGCTCTCCAAATGTGACATGGCGTCCGATCTGAATTCCAGCCAATTTTGCATTGAAAAAGTCAAACGGCGCTCCTTCCCTTTTGAGCTCTGTCATGCACCGAAACAGTGGTCCCCCCCCACATATCAGGTATCAGCGTACTCAGGACAAATTGCACAATGACTTTTGAAGTCCAATTTCTCCTGTTACCCTTGGTAAAATAAAAAAAATTGAACTTGAATTATTTTTTTTGTTAAAAAAAGTTAAATGTTCATTTTTTTTAAATATTCAAAAAATTCCTGTGACGCACCAGAAGGGTTAATAAACTTCTTGAATGTGGTTTTGAGCACCTTAAGGGGTGCAGTTTTTAGAATGGTGTCACTTTTGGGTATTTTCTATCATATAGACCCCTCAAAGTGGCTTCAAATGTGATGTGGTCCGTAAAAATAAAATGGTGTTGCAAAAATGAGAAATCGCTGGTCAACTTTTAACCTCCTAACAAAAAAAAATTTTGGTTCCAAAATTGTGCTGATGTAAAGTAAACATGTGGGAAATGTTACTTATTAAGTTTTTTGTGTGCCACATCTCTGATTTAAGGGCATAAAAATTCAAAGTTGAAAAATTGCGAAATTTTCAACATTTTTGCCAAATTTTCATTTTTTTTCACAAATAAACGCAAGTTGTTTGAATGAAATTTTACCACTAACATGAAGTACAATATGTCACGAGAAAACAATGTCAGAATCACCGGGATCCATGGAAGCGTTTCAGAGTTATTACCTCATAAAGGAACAGTGGTCAGAATTGTAAAAATTGGCCCGGTCATGAACGTGCAAACCACCCTTGGGGGTGAAGGGGTTAATATTATAGTTCCTTTTTTAACCTCTTGAATTTTTTTTTCTAAGTCATCAAAAAAGCGCATCTGTGCTTTATTAGGGGCATAAATATTAACTATTGTTAAATGATTATATTAATTAGGAAAACTATTATTAAATATCTACCTTCACTGTCTGAATATTCATTGATTAATTCAAATGATATGGTGTTTTTTTTTTATAAATATAGCCACTCCTGCTTTTTATTATATATATTTAGTGATTTGTATACAGTATATGTGGATAATTTCTAATTTCTATTTTAGGGTGTCCTTCTCTAGCCAATTTAACTTCAATATCATTGATAAGATTAGACTTCATAATTCTTATGAAAGGAGCCAAGCAATTGCTAACAATTATTATGCATCTTATTATAAGAGATGGGAATCTTGGCTTAATTTTACTTCTTGAGCATCTTATTGTATTACTTCCCTCCAATTTTAAATTGACCTGACCATTTGAGCTTGAATATACTATTGTAAACCCCTAACCGCTTTTGAAAGAGACATGCAGATTTTAGATGCATAGGTTAGTGTTAAATCTTTCTCCCATTGATCTGTTGAAAATGTTTGTTTTTTTATCTGATTCTCATTTTATCATATGGGGGATTTTAACAAATAGGGTGCTCTTATTGAAATAATCAGATAAATTCGTAGTATTCCAAGGGAATCTATTGTTTGGGTTTCCCAATAGTAAGTCAATTCTTTCCAAAAGTGGATATCTGCTTCCTGAAAGGTTTTGAATTGCTTCCTTAACAAGTGAAATTTTCTCATGTTTTATCCTTATTGTCTTTGTGTGGCATTCATTATTTTCGCATGCATTTTTTTTCTCTGAAGGAATGTTAAAACATGTGGAAAGTAACATGTTTTTATTAAAATGTAGCACTACCCAACAGATCCGTGAGACACGGATTCAAAATAGAAGCAAATCTTATCTCTTCCGTTTTGCATGTGTGTTTCAAGGATCTTTATAGACATGAAATCAGAATAGGATCTGCTCAGAGTCTCCCACTCGGATCTGTGTTTTTCACACTTGGTCTGTGTGTATAGATCCATGAAACGTTATGGTTCTTTGTGCTAAAAACAGACAGCACACGGACGTGCCAAGCATCAATGTGTCAGCACCTACATAATTTGTATACTTCTGGCCACATTCCGACTAGCCGTGTCCGGTTTAGCTTCTGGCCACATTCCGACTAGCCGTGTCCGGATTAGCTTCCGGCCACATTCCGACTAGCCGTGTCCGGCTTAGCTTCCGGCCACATTCCGACTAGCCGTGTCTGGCTTAGCTTCCGGCCACTTTCCGACTAGCCGTGTCCGGTTTAGCTCAATACACTTGCATTCAGTGAGACTGCATACGTCTAGTTGGCACACGATCACATGTATGCAAATGACATACTTGTGGTCATGTGCCTGCTGCTCCAGGTGCCAGAGAATCTTCACAGTGCGCAGTGTGTGCAATGAGAGGATCCACAAGTCTGCAGTCACACAGAGTGACTTCAGACTTGACGCCTAAAGCCGGACAATTCTTTTAAATATATGAAACACCTAGACAATACCAGCGTAAAGGGTCTATTAGTAGCACAACACAGGTGAAGTGAGTGGTAGACTAAGCCTGTTAGAGATCAGCTAATATCTACTATGGAGGAGTCGTGCAGATCTCTTCTCCTTTCACCACATACAGATATGTATTTCTCACCTTTAGAAAATACAGTACTATCAGGAGAGAAACATTTCTCACACTTCTCAATAAACTGTCATGAGTGAGACAAACTGATCGCCTCCTAGTACACAAACCCAGATAAGTGTCAGTGTGAGCAGAGCCGCAAGAAAATTCACAGGTTATTATATTGCACAAAGAAAAGAAAATATCTGTCTCATATGCCCCATTAGGTAGAAAGCTCATCATTCTTACTAACGAGGCATCCAAGAACATACCCCTCCACTAGGGCCGAGCTATAGGGGGTGCAGTGGTATACCCAGCCCTGAAGAATGGAGTAGACCCAAAGAGCCCTCTGTCATAGAAGGAGACCAGTACGACACACGATAGTTGGGGGGGCCATGTTACCGATTTGTTATCGGGTCCCAGTAGCTTCATGTTACACATCAGCCTCATTTCTCTTACAGAGCAGTGCATGGGGTTTAAATAAGATGAAGAGAAGGTTCACCCCAACTATTTCATTTTCTAAAAGAAAACTTTGACCTTGATTACCTCAGACACAGATCTCAGACTCAATTCTGCATGTGTCAGCAGGGCCATGCACCATGCTTGAAAGGTTGTCTCGTTTTCTGGCAATTTTAATAATTGTAGGAGCATCTAATTCACAGATGGACAGTGAATACAGGTAGTTCTCCAGGGGCCAGGAATTGAGGACATGTTCATGGTTATAGGGGGTGCAGTTACACCTGAACCCTGGAATCTAGAGGGGCCCAGAAGTTCTCGTTGGCTAATATGAGAAGATCAACACTATTAAACCAATATAATAGTTGGGGGCCCTGTTTGAGATTCTGCATTGAGTCCTAGAAGTTTTGAGTCACACCACCAATTGAGATGGGCCATAGGACTTTTCCATCAGGCAAAAATTTCAGACCACATCTATAGACCCTAAAAGGTGTCACAAGTCACAAGACAAGTAAATGTGCTATAATTAGCAGTTTCCTGCCTATGCACAGTACACAGAGAAAGCTGCTGATTGGTGGTGTGGCAGGGTTATACAGAGCTCAGTATTCAGAGAAACAGTGTATCTGCAGCAGATAAAACAGGGATTCCATAAAAATGATGGCAAGCAGAACAGTGAGTGATAAATTGATGGAATCAGGTCTCATCCCCTATATCGTGCTGCTCTCAGACAAGCAAAAACCTGCTGACAGATTCCATTTTAATAAAACATTATTTATGCTACGAATCATTAGTGGAGCTTTTTCCTTCACCACACAGGCGCCTACTCGATAGTAACATGAAATAACCAATGAGTGCTTTTCTCTGTACTTATTGTTTACTGATTGCCCAGACCCACATCTTGCATATGGGAGCCTGCAGATTATCACTAGAGGACTAGTAACACTGCTGTCCTGTAATCCACCATACTCATGAACTCAGCATTACCCCACGCACACCTCTGATTGGCAGCTTTCTGCCTATGAACGTGTACACAGAAACCTGCCAATCAGTGGTGTGGGCGGGGTTATACACACCTCAGCATTCAGAGAACTGCTAAATCTGCAGCATATAAAAGTGTGATTTTACCAAAACTGCAACTAACAGCCCATTAAGTGATATATCGCTGGAATCAAGACCTCTGCCCCTACATCATGCTGCTATCAGATGGGGTAGCAAAAACCTGGTGACAGATTCCCTCTAAGCTTTTCATATGTTGAATATGTCACAGTTTCACAGCTGTTACAGTAAAGACTCCCTTTTCCTATTATAAAATAAGCAATAATTCCTCCAGTCAGAGGGGGCACCTTTGTGCTTTTTAATCAATACAAGCTCAGAAATTACCAAATGATCACAAATGTCTCCAAACTAGTTCAAACTAATTTGCTCTTTCCTTATAAGTAACAATTTTCATGTCATTTATTAGCTCTGCAGCCATTTTTTTTGCCCCCAACAATGATGGTTCTGTAACAGTATTGGTCTTCTAACATGGGCCCCTTAGGCAACCAAGGCTCAGGTGCGACTGCAACCCCAGCACCCATTATAGTTATGCCCCTGGCATATAAGTACTCTGAGCCGTAGGGAGTATATAGGAGTGCAGGCTGACTAGTTTTTGAGGACTATATAGTGGTGTGTGGGGTTGAGAGAGCCACAGGATGTCACAAGTCTATTGGTGGTATATAGGCACATACAGCCTCTACTCTGGGTTCTCCAGGCCTTCGCTTTAAAATTACATTAACAATGTTATTTCTATAGGGCTAACATAATTCTTAGCATTTTACATTTCAATAGATGCTGGAAACTGCAGCAGGAGTGAGGATCTGAGGGTTTCTCAGCTGCAGTCATCAGAAGTCACCATGGAGGTCTGGGTTGGATGAAGAAGAAAAGTGAGTCATCAAAGTTAAAAGGACTCTAGTAGGCAATCAGGTACTTCAGGATAGGGCAGGGTAAAACATTTTCAATGTTTGACTTTAGCTGGTGCTCCCTTGCTCTGAAATTTGTCTTTTATTCATATTCAATTTAGTTTTGCAAGTGCACTAGTTGGCAGACACAGACCACGTCTTTAATTCTGCCCTCCTTGTCTGTCAATCGAGAAGTGACGGGGGGAGGAAGCATAGAGGAACTACAGATATGACCAGCGAATTTCAGAGAAATAGGGCAGATAGCGGCGAAACAGGTATCCCCGGAAATTTTCTATACTGATCTATCCTGCAGTACTTCGGATTGCCAAGGGTAAGTGAGACTGGCAGATTCCCTGTAAGCAGATCTACCAGGGGTGTAACTACCACGGTCACAGCAGTCGCCACTGCAACCGGGCCCGGGGGGAGTCAGGGGCCCGGCAGGTCAGACCATATCTCCCAACCGTCCCGATTCTCATGGGACAGTCCAGTTTTTGACCCCCCTCGTGTCCTGCCCAGGAGTCTATTTTTCCCGCACTGCACTGAGCCACTACGCCCCCCATGCACCCCATCCTCGCCCTCCCACAGAGACCCACCGCACTGACAGCAGCAGCAGCCCCTCACAGCCTGCAATTATGTCGCTAGGCTGTTTTCTCTAATGTGTGCACAGGACCTGTGATGAGGTCACAGGAGGGGAGAAGTCAGGGGTCACATGATCAGGGGCGTGTCTGCAGGACTCTGCTGTGCTGGTTGTCATGGTGTTGGATGAGGTGAAGTTTATGTGTGGGGTCAGGAGGGGTTTACAGGGTGGATGTAGCGGAGCTGTGTGTGTACAATTTTGGACGGAGCGGAGCCGTGTGTGTACGAGGTGTATGGAGCGGAGCCGCGTGTGTACGAGGTGTACTGAGCGAAGCCGTGTGTGTACAAGGTGTACGGAGCGGAGCCGCGTGTGTACGAGGTGTACGGAACGGAGCCCCGTGTGTACGAGGTGTACGGAGTGGAGCCGCGTGTGTACGAGGTGTACGGAGCGGAGCCGTGTGTGTACGAGGTGTAAGGAGCGGAGCCGCGTGTGTACGAGGTGTACTGAGCGAAGCCGTGTGTGTACAAGGTGTACGGAGCGGAGCCGTGTGTGTACGAGGTGTATGGAGCGGAGCCGCGTGTGTACGAGGTGTACTGAGCGAAGCCGTGTGTGTACAAGGTGTACGGAGCGGAGCCGCGTGTGTACGAGGTGTACGGAACGGAGCCCCGTGTGTACGAGGTGTACGGAGCGGAGCCCCGTGTGTACGAGGTGTACGGAGCGGAGCCCCGTGTGTACGAGGTGTACGGAGCGGAGCCGTGTGTGTACGAGGTGTATGGAGCGGAGCCGCGTGTGTACGAGGTGTACTGAGCGAAGCCGTGTGTGTACAAGGTGTACGGAGCGGAGCCGCGTGTGTACGAGGTGTACGGAACGGAGCCCCGTGTGTACGAGGTGTACGGAGCGGAGCCCCGTGTGTACGAGGTGTACGGAGCGGAGCCCCGTGTGTACGAGGTGTACGGAGCGGAGCCACATGTGTACGAGGTGTACAGAGCGGAGCTGTGCGTGTACGTAGTGTACGGAGCGGAGACGTGCGTGTATTTTGGCATGGGGTAGGCCCCATTTGAAAGTTTGCATCAAGGCCTATAACTTTGTAGTTACGCAAATGAGATCTACTATATGGCCACTGTATAATGGGATCATACAATACCTTACCGCAGCCTCCATTTATTTATCCACACCCTTTACAGACAAATATTACAGCTACTAGCTGATTTTACTGCCTCCAGGACACATGCTGCTTGCAGAATATAATTACCCAGATGAATAACTTTACATTTATCCGCATTAAATCTCTTTCACTACGTGGATGCAGAACCGCTTAGTTTGCCTTTCATTTTGGAACATCTTCCACGGGCTATATTACTTTTAGGCTATGTGCACACGCTGCGGTTTCACCTGCGGGTTTTTTCCCGTGGAACCGCAGGTGAAACCGCAGGTAAAGTGACCTGTGGTTTTCCTGCGGTTTGGTCTGCGGTTTTGCCCTGCAGTTTCACACCTCTACTATGTTAAAGGTGTGAAACCACAGGGGAATCCGCCGAAACAATTGACATGCTGCGGAAAAAAAAACACAGCAAAACCCCGCGGAAAAAAACGCAGCGTGAGCACTGCGGGTTTGAAAACCCATAGGGTTACATGGTACTGTACCATGTCTGCGGAACTGCTGCAGTTCCGCAGGGCCAAAACCGCAGCGGAACCGCAGCAAAAACCGCAGCGTGTGCACATTGCCTTAGCTTTTCACATAGGAAGCTAATGAGATAATCCACAGTAATTGATCCACAGATCCACACACAGTCTTTCATCATGTCAGTGTATGGACCAGGCAGTGGCCAAAATTTGGATATAAATCCCCGTATAAAGCCCTCAGTTCCCAGATTTCATCCCTTTGTAATGCACATTAGAATATGACCCTCTCTAATTTGAAATGAACCATCATGCCTTTCACCGCTTCCCCCTGCACACTCATCCAAATATAGGTCACTAGGATGGCTGGAACACTGTCTGTCATATTTGTAATCACAAAGAACAAGAATACTTGTCTGCGTCATTTCCCATAATCATACGGTGCCGTGTACAACTGGCAGGTATGGCGTGTATTATGTTACACTCCAGAATTACACTTACTTTTTTGGGTTGCAATATACAGCAAAGTGTTTTTGTGCTGTATACGTCTTATCTATCTGTGCACTGGATTTGAGAAATTATATTCTAGGCTGGAATTTTTATTAACGGAAGGCAGCACTGCAGGCATTGAATAACCTTAATTCTTCCCGTTCTTCTGGCATCCTAGAAAGGCCAGTTAGTGTGTTTGATCTCAAGACCCACATATGAAGAGATAGCAGCCTGAGCTTTCAAATCAATAATTACAATAAATGTAGCTGCTATTATAATAATTCCAGAGGGTGGTGATTAATTGCTCAGCGGTTCAGAGTCTCAGTCACAGTTCCCTGGTATCCCACTGGGGTCAGCAGCAGGAAAGGCTGGTAATACATAGAATTTAGCAGCAGGCTGATTGGGGGTTCTTCCAAAGTCATGGCAGAGGGAGAAAGAGAGAAAATATCAAGCAAAGAAGCAACTAGATTATATGTACATGTGTATATACAGTATGCACATATACACACATATATTTATATACACAGTACATGCATGCACACACCTATATACATATATATATAAATATGCAGTACGTGCATATATATATATTCACACACAAATATATTGTAGTAGATTGGCTCACTCAGCAGCTCAAAGAGGTAGTCACAGCATTCAAATTTTCAACTGGTTTATTAAAAACATGAACTGCATAAACCAGTGCAAAATTAGGTAAACAAACAAGGCTCTTCTGGCAAAACGGGAAAAGCAAAATGGCATACAGTACTGTCTGTGTGGCTGCGGGAATCCGCCCGATCAGGGGAACAAAAATAAAGTTCAGTTCTCTTTAACACGGGCACAGCTCTGGGAATCTCATCTCCAGACACACCAAACACTGAATGAGTCCAACGGCTCCACATTTAGTTTCTGGATCACACCTTGGAGTGGAGATATGGTGAACAGCCTCCCACCCACTCTTCACTGTTCACAAAAACCAAGCCCGTAGTAAGGCCGACTAAGCCCTCTCAGGATTTATTATGCTGGAGCATTCCCCAGGATCATATCACTGAGGCTAACATCCTGAGTGACACATACCTCCCCTCCGGTATTTTATCAGTGACCTTCTCACATATCCCCCCTCTGCCCAAAGACGGGGGGTTTTTGACCTACAGGCACAAAACAGGGAAGTCTAGACAGGGCAACTGCATTACCGTGTAGTGTCCCAGGCCTATGCTCTACACAGAAGCTGAAGTCCTGGAGCGCTAGAAACCACCTAGTCACCTGGGCATTCTTCCTTTTCCTTTCGCTCATAAATCTCAGGGGCGCATGGTCTGACACTAGCCTGAACTTTTGGCTTAGCAGGTAATACCTCAGAGTGTCAATTGCCCATTTGATGGCCAAGGATTCTTTCTCCACTATAGCATAATCCTTTTCACAGGAGGAAAGATTCCTATTTAGGCATAGGATTGGATGTTCCTCACCATTTATTTCCTGGGACAACACGGCTCCCAATCCAATCTCTGAAGCATCTGCCTGGACCACAAACTCCTTACTGAAGTCATGTCGGACCATGACAGGCTGTTTTCAAAGGGCGAGATTCAACTCTTGGAATGCCATCTCAGCTTCGGAAGACCGCTTGGCCAGCGACGTCTTTGTGCTTTAAGGAGGTCAGTAGTCAGGGGTGCAGCTATCAGGGAGAAATTTGGGATTAATCACCAATAGTATCCCACAATACCCCAAAACACACTAACTTGTTTATATGAGATCAGTTGGGCCAATTCTGGATCACCTCTACTTTGTTCCCTTGTTGCTTTATTTTGCCGCTTCCAAAAATATAGCTTAAATATTTTGGCCCCTCCTTCTTCAGCGCATTCAGTACCGCCTATACCTTCTACAGATGACTTCCCCAATCTGACCTGAAGATCACAATATTGTCCAGGTATGCTGCGGCGTACTTCTTGTGAGGGGCTAGGATCTGATCCATGGCCCTCTGGAAGGTGGCTGGGGCTCCTTGCAGCCTGAAAGGCATTTTGGTGTATTGAAAACAACCGTCAGGTGTAGAGAAGGCTGCCTTCTCCTTGACACTTTGGGACATGGGAATTTGCCAGTATCCTTTCGTTAAGTCAAGGGTGGTGATGTACCTGGCTGATCCTAGCCTCTCAATTAGTTCATCGACACGGGGAATCAGATAAGCATCGAACCAGGACACCACATTTAGCTTTCTATAATCATTACAAAAGTGCCTTTTTACAACGGGCTTCGGCAATAGAACAATGGGACTGGACCAGCTGCTCTTCATTCTCTTCGCCTCCTTCAAAATCACCTCGCTGCCAGCTCCATGAACTCGATATGGCTTTAGGTTTACCCGTATATGCAGTTCCGTCAGGACTTAGTGCTCGACAACCTGAGTACGTCTAGGCAAGTCTGAAAACAGGTCTGCCACCCTGACATCCGAGACCTTGGCTTTGGGATTGACCTCTAGGCACGCAGATTCCACCAATTACCTGTTGCGCCATGGCTTAAGCAGGTTGACGTGGTACACCTGGTAGGGTTTTCTTCTCCCTGGCTCCCTTATTTTTGACAGTGCGAATCAGCACTAACACCCGATCTCCACGGCTAATCTGTCTCAGCTTTGCCAACCGATTGTATACTCTTTCATGGGCCTCTTGTGTTTGAAGAAGGCTCTCTCTCACAGTTGGCATCACTTCCGCTATCCTTTCCTGCATCTGGGCCACATGCTCGATGATGCTCCAGTGGGGTGCTTCCCATGTCTCCTTTGCAATATCCAGAAGTCCCCAAGGGTGCCGGCCATACAACAGCTCAAACGGTGAAAATCCCATAGAGGCCTGTGGAACTTCCCTAATAGAAAACAGCAGATACGGGAGTAGGCAATCCCAGTCTCGGCCATCCTTCTCCACGACCTTCATGAGCATGGACTTAAGAGTTTTCTTGAACCTCGCCACCAGGCCATCTGTCTGGGGATAGTACACAGATGTCCTGAGTTTTGCAATCCTCATCACTCTGAACATGAAAGGAGTTCATTGGTCTGTCAGGATCTCCTTTGGCAGGACCATCCGGGAAAAAATATGGACTAGCTCTTGGGCTATACTCCTGGTGGAGGAGTTTCTCAGTGATACAGCCTCTGGGTACCATGTTGTGTAGTCTATGACCACCAGGATACATTGTTGCCCTCTGGTAGACTTAACTAAGGGTTCAACAAGATCCATGACACTTTGGTAAAATTGGACTTCTATAATGGGTAATGGCACTATGGGACTATGGGAATGAGAGACTGCGGTAGTAAGCTGGCAGGTGGGACAGGACCAGCAACAGTGAACAATCTCTCTGTGACATCTAGGCCAGTAGAACCTCTGAAGGACCTGCTCTTAGGTTTTGTCTATGCCCAGATGCCCACCCTGGACGTGAGAATGGGAGAGATCTAACACCCTACGCCTATTGGACCCCGAGTCTAACAGTTGCTCTATTATTTTCCCCCTCATCTTACTAACCCGGTATAGCAAGTCCTCGTGTATGGCAAAGTATGAAAACCTGTTGTCAGCCCCTGACTCTTGAGAAACCACCTTTAGAACAGTAACAATATCAAATGCTCCTTTTAATGTTAGGTACTTTATTTGAGTAGTCCCAAAATCCCTCAACTCAGGAATATCGGCCTCCTGGGTCACTGTCTCATCTTCGTTGCCAGCAAGTCACACAAGGGGAACTAATCTGCCTCTCACTGCAATGGAGATTCTTTATGGTCAAACCTGCTCTTATCTGAGTAACTTGGCACAGCTGCCTTTCACCATAAGCCACAGAATAAGGAAAAGAGCTGCGCATAGCTGGTCTTTACCTACTCAGACCTCATGGGACTCAGTGCCACAGTTTGTTTTTATGGTTACTCTGGTGACAGGGTAGACCTTGGTATCCCCGTGAATACAGTGGACGCTCACAAGCTTTCCGGGGATCAAGTGGTGAGGGAGTCCGGACACCAGACTCCTCAAGTCTGAGTCGAGACACCAGTACTCTGGACATTGTCTCTAGACATGCCTGAGGCCCCTCACTCGAGTGATAGTCCACGCTGCAGGCCAGATAGGCAAAATGTGAACAGCGCCTCCCTATGCTGCAGTCCATCTGTTTGGTGGTCATAGGACAACGAACAACTATGTGTCTAGGACCAAGATACCTCCAACAAATTAAGTCATTACCAACAGGATTTGGCAATCCCTCAGTGGTCCCTTGGCACCTTGGACTCCCCCCAATTGTGGTTCTATTACCCTTCTTTTGAGAGTCAGGCTGATTTTGGTACCCCAGTACGGTGGTGTGACAATGACTGGTTTCCTTAAGGACATCTCAACCACCTGATACCTTTCCACTAAACCAAAAGGTCATCCGCATTCCGGGGGTCTCACTAGGCAACCTAGGTCTGCACCGGCCTAGGAAGGGAGTGGATAAATCTGTCAATAACAACACTCTTGACCATCTGGGCTGGGGTCTAGGACTCTGGCTGCAACCACTTCTGTACAAGATGTAGCAGGTTGAACATTTGGGAGTGAGGGGGTTTATCACTGCAATACGTCCAGTGATGGACCCTTTGTGCTGTGATGGACACAGTCACTCCTGAGCGTGCCAATATTTCAGTTTCTAATTTGGCATACTCCTGTGCGTCCTGTAAGGCCAGGTCATGATAAGCCTTTTGGGGCTCGCTAGTTAGACGTTGGGACCAATGTTAATCACACATTTATGGCATGTTTTATTGATTCAACTATATTTCCTAGTTTATTGCTTGGATAATATAATTGAGTAAACGATATGGCCGTGTTATCGTGTTATTTTTGCAGAGTATGATCTATTTTATGTATGGGCAACATATGGCACAGCATAAGAGAAGGTATCAGAAGATACCACGCAGCGCTCCAATAAACCTAAAGTTGGCCCTGGTCATCTTTATACATGGTTTTTACTTCCCACGGGGGGGGGGGGGGGACAGGTCTCCTAATGGTGCAGAGATGACTCATATAGAGCATATGGTTAGAGAACTGGCAAGTCCACTATATGTGTGATTGCTAGTCACCAACCATACAAACCAATGGTCTCATAATCCATTATGCTTTTTAAAATTATCTATAGGGGTATAGTTGCATAGGTTCCTTTCCCATTTTGGCATTCATCCTCATCATTCTAGACATGTTGGATGTGCCCACGTGATCCCTTAAATTCTTTATTCTGTTCTACCACGTAGTTGTGTTTCTATGTGTTGGTAGAGACCCTTTGACCCAAGGGGGGGCTATATAAAATCTACACTCTATAATCCAATTTTCCAAATCTACGGTATGTCTGTAGCGGAAAAAAAAGAGGAAACAATGCGTCCCAGTCGCAGGGCCAGAACCTGGAGACCATTGCTGTTTTTTTGTTTGCTTTTTTAAATTTATTTTTACTCCAGCTCTCATTTTGCTGGTCTTATAGCTTTGTCACAATGTACTGATAATTCAAGAGAAAATGGAAAGAAATGAATTCAATAAAGCTGCATAACAGATTAATTGCTGCCTTCTTTGTGATTTAATATTGCACTTATTTGCTTCACTGTCATAAATGAATTTTACTGGCAAAATAGTCATTAGGCAGTCAATAAAAATGGGCAGAAAATAAAGTCAGTCGTTTCAAGTAATAAGACAATAGGTTGCTTCCTCTAATGTGCAATGAAAAGACGCTCATATATCTTACTAATGCATTCATTTTTTCTGTTTCTACATTCTTATTATTTAATATTTAAGAGAGATATATATGCACTTAAAGACATATGTAAAGAAACGAACTAATATTTTATATGTAGACCCTGTAAAAAATATAGTGCAAGGTATCGCTTATAGTGCCAAGGTGTTTTTTTATTGGTTACTCTCTATTGATATGGCACGATCATGCTTTGCAGACAAGGTACTTATATTCGCTCTTGTTCCTAGGGGCTTACAATCCAATTATATGATTTTAGACACAATAGAGGCAATTCATTTTAATGATCACTGTACTTTCCAACATATTGAACTCATTTGATAATGTGATAGACAATCTACAAATCAATATACTTAAAAATGATGATGTCTTACCCCCATAAACTCATGGTAAACTGCCAGCCACTAGGTGCCTACCTTCCATCTAACATGCTGTCCGCTATCTCTTGTCCTGTGTAATCCATTGGAGCAGAGATGCTGAGATGGATTACAGGAGTTCTGGGAAGGTGCGAGTTTATGTCCCAATACTCCGGCTCTCCTGCCTGTCACACTAGGTACCAGCATAACAGAGAGGCAGGTTTTCAGTTTTAGACTTGCAAGCCATTAAATGGTAAGAGCAATGAGTAAATAGTTCCAGCACCGATAGTGTTGGCAGAATGCTGTGAAAGGAAGTTCCAGCACCTATCATATTGGCAGAGTGCTGAGAGAGGAAGTTCCAGCACCTATAGTTATGTCAGAATACCGATAAAGAAGAACTAGCCATTGTTTGCAAAGTATGGAAATAAGCTAAAGAGACAAAATCTAAGAAAAAAACAAGCGTAATGTACAGTGTGTGCAAAATGCAGATTTTTCCTTGCTTGGATCTCAATGCCGGACCCCACAGGTGTTTCAGGACAGTATTTATTACCCCCTGAGATACTTTGGTTACTAATAAAGATGTATGAGTAACATTGATGGAAAAAAGTGTACCATCAATTTTGAGCTTCCGAATGATATTCAGAATAAAAGTCTACGGCCCTTTTGGATTCCCTCCTATATAGTGATGCTCCCGAACAAGCTCTGTAACCAGTATTGCATCCCAGACCCATTTATTTTACTGAATAGGTCTATACTGGTTATTATACTCAGTAAAAGAGCTGAATGGGCAATTGGTTTATTAAAGGGAATCTGTCCCAAGCTATGTAATATGAGAGCAGCAGAATATAGGGCAAGAGACCCTGATTCCAGCGATGTGTCTCTTACTGTGCTGCTTGCTGCAGTCTTGATAGAATCTTTGTTTTCTCTGTTGTAAACGTAGCAGTGCTCAGAATGCTGAGCTATGTATAGCCCTACCCATAACACTGATTGGCAGCTTTATGTGCTCACTGTACAATGTCAGCTAGATACCAATCAGTGGTGGGGGTGGGGTTACACATATTAGCTCAGATTAGCTGGACTGCCACTCATGTGAGACCTAGTCAGGCAGCGATAATCTCCTGCTAATAAAACACTGATTGTACTGAAACTACAACAACACAGCCTAATAAGTAATACATTCCTGGAATAAGGTTTTCCTGCCCAATATTATACCACTTTAGGATTAAATATCAAAAACCTGCTGACATATTCCATGTAAAAAATCTCTTTTCTAATTATTGGTGATCATGTTCCCTCCTTTTGACTTGACATTAATGGCCTATTTCACAATCCATCAATATTACTGAATAAATTTTTAAAGAGGATCTTTCACCAGCTTTTACTATACAAACTGTTTACCTTATTATATGGAGCCAATGAGGCCAGTGTACTTACTTTGAACATCTAAGTCAGAATGGCTGAACTCATAAAAGAAAAATAAGAATTACACGGGTATTCTGATATGGATTTTCAAAGTAAGCACACCATGATTATCAAGTCTTAGAGAACTATTTATTAACGTATGCAGTTTGTACTATGGAATCTGGCAGAAAATTCTCTTTAAAGAATCACTCCCATCAAACTGTTTATCCTCTTAATATATTGCAGTCATCATATTATACAGCACTGTGTACTTACAATTTCTCATTTTGGCTTTCTACCCAGCTAATTCTTCTCTTTTCCATTAGGTTTATGACCACCTGATTAATCACAGACTAGGGGAATCCTTCTAAGCCAGTGGTTCCCAAACTCCAGTCCTTGCGGACCCCAACAGGTCATGTTTTCAGGATTTCCTTAGTATTTCACAGGTGATGGAAGTATCATAAAGGCATCAGGAATTCTCTCACATGTGTAACACTATGGAAATTTTGAAAACATGACCTGTTGGGGTCCGCGAGGACTGGAGTTTGGGAACCACTGTTCTAAGCTCTATGTAGAAACAGGAGGTCAATTTTCTCTGCATGAGTCATCACTGCAAAAATCCTTGATGGGGGGGAGGAGGAAGCAGCTTGGTCAAGAGTTAAAGAGGGGGGATGACTCATGCAAGGAAAAGAGACGTCCTGTTTCTACATAGTGCAAAGAGAAGAATTAGCTGGGTAGAAAGGAAAAATGAGCAATTGTAAGCACACAGTGCTGTATAATATGAGGATAAAAACTTTGATGGTAGCGCTTCTTTAAAGACTGTGTGATTTGGGGAACTCATGGCCTATTTGGCGCCACCTAGCTTTGTGATGTGACGCCCATGTATTACACAGTTTCCTAGCATAACAATAGGATTGCATATGACTGTGGTTAGCCAGCTTACAGCTATAGTAAGCTGCCTTCTCGTCAGCTGGGGCTCCCTGGCATAGCTGGTGGGTTATATGCGAATAGCACATTTGTATATGAGTGCCTCCCTTTACAGCTGTGACTTCCACATTGGTAGAAAATCTGAACTGTCAGCATGAATCACCATTTGCAGAGGCACTTTGCATTCTACAAATGATGAGGCAGAGAGGGTCGGCTTAAGCGCACAGCGGGAACAGGACTCACACTGGCAGCACGAATCCCTTGATGTTAGGGATGATGTGTCGGGGGAGGCAGTGCCACTAGGTTCCTATCTCCACATGTAATTTAATAAGACAAAAAGGTAGGAGGTGGGAATCTATTAAAAGCAGCTCAGGAAATAGCAAAATGTTACCAATCTTGAGTTATTATTGTAAATGGTTTTTTTTATTAACCCGATACATTTGCATGTGTCATAAAATGTATCGCATCAAAAGAAACATACAGTATTTATAAATACTGTGATTGTGATCGCCCTGAGAGGGCCAGAGACACAGGAGAACAGGGGTCCGAGCTATGATGAATGGTGTGTAGGACAATCACTATCTGGCTCCTGTTTGCAATGTGCTGACTATGGGAATCCTACACCCGGGAGAGCCTAATCATAGCAAAATGTGTTATTGGAGGACAGGTGTTATAGGGAAAGCCTTTGCCTCATTTTCTTAGAAGAATACAACGTTTACCCGAGGCACAAAGTCTACGGGAAACAGGATTCTTTACCTATTTATTACCGGTTGGTATGTGAAATACAACTGGCTGGGTTTATTATTAGCTGACACCATGTAAGGCCTCATTCAGACCCGCATGTTGTATCTGTTTTGTTTTTTTTGCACAGATACAACATGTACCCATTATAATCTAAGGTGCTAGTCACGTGACTGTGTTTTTCAAAGACCGTGTGTCCATGCAAAAGACACGGAACAATGCCCTTTTTTGTTTTCGGCAACACAGATGAAATGGGCCAATATATGTTCATGGGTCCATGAAAAACATATCCGTGTGCCGTCCGTGTGCTGTCCATGTTTAACATTGTAAAGTATAAAAGAAGCTGTCATTTCTTTCTTTTTTATCCATCTGTGAAAAACAGTGGTGACACACTGATGGTAAAAACAGACACACGGATGACACACTGATGGTAAAAACAGACACACGGATGACACACTGATGGTAAAAACAGACACACGGATGACACACTGATGGTAAAAACAGACACACGGATGACACACTGATGGTAAAAACAGACACACGGATGACACACTGATGGTAAAAACAGACACACGGATGACACACTGATGGTAAAAACAGACACACGGATGACACACTGATGGTAAAAACAGACACACGGATGACACACTGATGGTAAAAACAGACACGAATGACACACTGATGGTAAAAACAGACACACGGATGCCACACTGATGGTAAAAACAGACACACGGATGACACACTGATGGTAAAAACAGACACACAGATTACACACTGATGGTAAAAACAGACACACGGATGAGACACTGATGGTAAAAACAGACACACGGATGAGACACTGATGGTAAAAACAGACACACGGATGACACACTGATGGTAAAAACAGACACACGGATGAGACACTGATGGTAAAAACAGACACACGGATGAGACACTGATGGTAAAAACAGACACACGGATGACACACTGATGGTAAAAACAGACACACGGATGAGACACTGATGGTAAAAACAGACACACGGATGAGACACTGATGGTAAAAACAGACACACGGATGACACACTGATGGCAAAAACAGACACACAGATTACACACTGATGGTAAAAACAGACACACGGATGAGACACTGATGGTAAAAACAGACACACGGATGAGACACTGATGGTAAAAACAGACACACGGATGACACACTAATGGTAAAAACGGACACACGGATGACACGCTGATGGTAAAAACAGACACACGGATGATACGCTGATGGTAAAAACAGACACACGGATGACACGCTGATGGTAAAAACAGACACACGGATGACACACTGATGGTAAAAACAGACACACGGATGCCACACTGATGGTAAAAACAGACACACGGATGCCACACTGATGGCAAAAACAGACACACGGATGCCACACTGATGGTAAAAACAGACACACGGATGCCACACTGATGGTAAAAACAGACACACGGATGCCACACTGATGGTAAAAACAGACACACGGATGACACACTGATGGTAAAAACAGACACACGGATGACACACTGATGGTAAAAACAGACACACGGATGCCACACTGATGGTAAAAACAGACACACGGATGCCACACTGATGGTAAAAACAGACACACGGATGACACACTGATGGTAAAAACAGACACACGGATGCCACACTGATGGAAAAAACAGACACACGGATGCCACACTGATGGTAAAAACAGACACACGGATGCCACACTGATGGTAAAAACAGACACACGGATGACACACTGATGGTAAAAACAGACACACTGATGGTAAAAACAGACACACAGATGACACACTGATGGTAAAAAAAGACACACGGATGACACACTGATGGTAAAAACGGACACACGGATGACACACTGATGGTAAAAACAGACACACGGATGACACACTGATGGTAAAAACAGACACACGGATGCCACACTGATGGTAAAAACAGACACACGGATGACACACTGATGGTAAAAACAGACACACGGATGACACACTGATGGTAAAAACAGACACACGGATGCCACACTGATGGTAAAAACAGACACACGGATGCCACACTGATGGTAAAAACAGACACACGGATGCCACACTGATGGTAAAAACAGACACACGGATGCCACACTGATGGTAAAAACAGACACACGGATGACACACTGATGGTAAAAACAGACACACGGATGACACACTGATGGTAAAAACAGACACACGGATGCCACACTGATGGTAAAAACAGACACACGGATGCCACACTGATGGTAAAAACAGACACACGGATGCCACACTGATGATAAAAACAGACACACGGATGCCACACTGATGGTAAAAACAGACACACGGATGCCACACTGATGGTAAAAACAGACACATGGATGACACACTGATGGTAAAAACAGACACACTGATGGTAAAAACAGACACACGGATGACACACTCATGGTAAAAACAGACACACGGATGACACACTGATGGTAAAAATGGACACACGGATGACACACTGATGGTAAAAACAGACACACAGATGACACACTGATGGTAAAAAAAGACACACGGATGACACACTGATGGTAAAAACAGACACATGGGTGACACACTGATGCTAAAAACGGACACACGGATGACACACTGATGGTAAAAACAGACACACAGATTACACACTGATGGTAAAAACAGACACACGGATGCCACACTGATGGTAAAAACAGACACACGGATGACACACTGATGGTAAAAACAGACACACGGATGAGACACTGATGGTAAAAACAGACACACGGATGACACACTGATGGTAAAAACAGACACACGGATGACACACTGATGGTAAAAACAGACACACGGATGAGACACTGATGGTAAAAACAGACACACGGATGACACACTGATGGTAAAAACGGACACACGGATGACACGCTGATGGTAAAAACAGACACACGGATGCCACACTGATGGTAAAAACAGACACACGGATGACACACTGATGGTAAAAACAGACACACGGATGCCACACTGATGGTAAAAACAGACACACGGATGACACACTGATGGTAAAAACAGACACACGGATGCCACACTGATGGTAAAAACAGACACACGGATGACACACTGATGGTAAAAACAGACACACGGATGCCACACTGATGGTAAAAACAGACACACGGATGACACACTGATGGTAAAAACAGACACACGGATGCCACACTGATGGTAAAAACAGACACACGGATGACACACTGATGGTAAAAACAGACACACGGATGACACACTGATGGTAAAAACAGACACACGGATGCCACACTGATGGTAAAAACAGACACATGGATGACACACTGATGGTAAAAACAGACACACTGATGGTAAAAACAGACACACGGATGACACACTGATGGTAAAAACAGACACACGAATGACACACTGATGGTAAAAACAGACACACGGATGACACACTGATGGTAAAAACGGACACATGGATGACACACTGATGGTAAAAACAGACACACAGATTACACACTGATGGTAAAAACAGACACACGGATGACACACTGATGGTAAAAACGGACACACGGATGACACACTGATGGTAAAAACAGACACACGGATGACACACTGATGGTAAAAACAGACACACGGATGAGACACTGATGGTAAAAACAGACACACGGATGAGACACTGATGGTAAAAACAGACACACGGATGCCACACTGATGGTAAAAACGGACACACGGATGACACGCTGATGGTAAAAACGGACACACGGATGACACACTGATGGTAAAAACAGACACACGGATGACACACTTATGGTAAAAACAGACACACGGATGACACACTGATGGTAAAAACGGACACACGGATGACACACTGATGGTAAAAACAGACACACGGATGAGACACTGATGGTAAAAACAGACACACGGATGACACACTGATGGTAAAAACAGACACACAGATGACACACTGATGGTAAAAACAGACACACGGATGAGACACTGATGGTAAAAACAGACACACGGATGCCACACTGATGGTAAAAACGGACACACGGATGACACGCTGATGGTAAAAACGGACACACGGATGACACACTGATGGTAAAAACAGACACACGGATGACACACTTATGGTAAAAACAGACACACGGATGACACACTGATGGTAAAAACGGACACACGGATGACACGCTGATGGTAAAAACAGACACACGGATGACACACTGATGGTAAAAATGGACACACGGATGATACACCTTTGGCAAAACCGGCACATAGATGAGACATCTATGGTAAAAATGAACACACGAACATTATAATGATGACATACTGATGGTAAAAACAGACACACGGATAACACACTGATGGTAAAAATGGACACACGGATGCACACAGATGACACACTGATGTAAAAACAGACACACGGACCATATAATGATGACACACTGATGGTAAAAACGGACAAATAGATGACACTAGCGGTAAAAACGGCACATGGATGACACAGATGGTAAAAACGGACACACACATAACACACGGGTGGTAAAAACAGAAACAAACATAGCACACAGATGGTAAAAACAGAAACACACATAGCACACAGATGGTCAAAACAGAAATACACATAACACACTGATGGTAAAAACGGACGCACGGATGATACACTGATAGTAAAAGCTGATACACGGATGACACATGGATAACACACTCATGGCAAAAATGGACACAACGATCGTAAAAACGGACACACGAACCATATTCTGCAGGTAAAAACAAACACACGAACCATATACTGAAGGTAAAAACAGATATACGGCCCATATACTGATGGCACCCTGATGACACCGGTTCCATTTTTTCACATATGTATACGTATATTTACTGACCTGAGATATAAGGGAATATCATCCCCATATAGGTGACAATGCAGCAGCTGTCGGCTGTCCACTATAGCTGACAACTTGCTGTATCACAAATGATCGGTGTTGGCACCAGCCCTATCTCTTTAACCCCTTAGTTGCTGCTGTCAAAAGTGACTACATCAAATAAATGGTTAAAATATTGTGGGGGCTTCCGCTTTAATGTAATTGACACACCGAGATCATGATTGTGTGGTCCTGATGTTTGCCATAGCTGTTCATGGCCAAATAGCGGCCTAGAGTCTCCCGGCTATAGCGGTCAATTCAGAAGTTACTGACATTTAGGTGGTAAACAAACACTTGTTCATTCCGGCTATACCACTTTGCATTAATTCCTGAAAATCACCTGAAGGGTTAATAAACTACCTGACAGCAGTTTTCAATATGTCAGGGGGTACAGTTTTTAAAATGGTATCATGTTTGGGGTTTTCCAATATATAGCACCCCAAAAGTCACTTCAAACTTGGATAGGTCCCTCAAAAAAATAAATTTTGTAAATTTCCTTGAAAAAATTAAAAATTATTGCTGCATTTTTAAACCTACTAAAAGGCTAACAAAATAAATTAGCGTTTTAAAAATGGTGCTGATGTAAAGCAGACATGTGGGTAATGTTATTTATTAATGTTTTCTGGGGTATGACTATCTGGATTAACGGGATAATCAAAGTTTGAAAATTGCAATTTTTTTTTACATTTTTGTCAAGTTTCTGGTATTTTTTTTTATAAATAAACACAAAATAAATCAATCTAAATTTACCACTATCATAAATTATAATGTGCCACGAAAAAACAGTCTCAAAATCACTGGGATTTGTTGAAGCGTTCCACAGTTATGACCACATAAAGTGACATTGGTCAGAATTTAAAAAATTGGCCCGGTAACGAAGGGATTAAACACAGCTGTGTGAATGAGGTGTTAATCATGCATTTTCCTGATCCACACTATGCCAAACTCTACAAGGTACAGAACAGAGTATGAATTCAAACGTGAGATTCAGGCTGTGTGCCCACGTTGCGTTTTTTTAAGCGTTTTTGATGCGTTTTTCGGGGTCAAACCGCACCAAAAACGCTTAAAAGAAGCATCCCATTCATTTTAATGCATTTTGGCCTTTTTGTGCCAATGGATGCGTTTTTTACCACTAAGGAAACGCTTAGCGGTAAAAAACGCAGCATGTTCATTAATTTCCGCTTAGGTCTGCGTTTTTGGCTATTTCCTATAGCCCAGAAGACGAGCGGAAAAAACGCATCAAAAACGCGCGTTTTTTCCGCTAAAAACGGGGCAAAAAATGCTCATTTTTTTCTGCACGTTTTCTGGGAAGGAGACCCGTTCCCTGAGCGTTCAAAAACGCTACTGTGGGCACATAGCCTCAAGACATGAAGCTAAGCACAGCCTCTTATGTAAAGTCCCATCGAAACACAAATTTGTAGAATTATGATCCATTCTATATCGGCCAACATAGTTCCTTTCTGTTTTATTCATGCACAGCATCAGACAAAGGCGTCTTGGGGGATGAAATAATATAATAAGTCACCACCTGTTTTTCTGCTATCCCAGCACTTTAGTCACAGGCTCTTCTTGGCATGAAAAATGGATGTAATTGGAAATATTAGTGGACGTCTCACTTTCTCATTGTCTTGTTACTCCCCTTGTTCAATCAAACTTGTTCCAATATATTGAGTATAGAAAGATTTACTCCAGTTATTCCAGGGTTAGGGCACTGTTGTATCCTTAGACGCTCTAGGATACAATCTGCTACACAAGATATGGGTGCAAGATTACTAAAGTTGGGGCGATGGACATTTTTTTCACCATAAGTTTTTAGGATTCTGCCTCATAGGATGTTTTATTTTTTTATTATGGAGCAAAAATAGGCTGAAAAGGATGATTTTTTTTCTAGTCTTACAGATGATGTTACTGTGTTACTAATGCCCAAAAAAATGACATTATCCCATTTCAAACCAATTATATAAGCCAGCTAATAAGTGAAATTACTTGTCTAAGAGCAATTTTCACATTTGTAAGTGCAGTGGAGGTGCAGAGCCATCAATTTCCAATTATGAGATTATTTATTGCTTTAAAAAGAACCTGTCAGCGGGCTTTTACACCCCAAAGTAATGTCATCTATATAAAGCCGCTGATATGTTGATTAAATCCATTCCTTTGCTTTAGAAAATCTTCAATTCCATTTTTGAGAAATCCCTTGGCAAATTTTTATGCAGAGGAGCCACAAGTGCATTAGGGTGGGCTCTGCGCTTACAGCTCCCTGGCCTCGCTGGGGTGAGAGATAAAGAAGAACCCAAAGATCACTGTTGCTGGCATCGTACAAAACGGCGGATTTTATGTGTGAAAAATCTGCGCATAAAATCGGCACCAAATGCACAATGTGAGAATGTAAGTGTAGTGTGGAACAGAATATTTAGAAAAAAAATTGCAGATTTTTTTGGCAATATTTCTCTTTCTATGTTTTTTGTCAGCAAAAATACAGTGATCATACTGTAAGGCACGATTTAATTTTCACACTGCTTATTTTTGGAAAAATGCAAGTATTCTATTTTACTTAATGGATGCAGAAATGGGTCAGAAAATCTGCAACATTTAAAGCTCACCAAAAGCTTTCCGTGGGAACGCAGCCCAAGTCATCTGTTCATTTTTTTATGGTGGTGGTTTTTTGTTGTTTGTTCAGTATTTGTTTTACCGATAGTGCCACAGAGGTAATTTTTACAGCATCTTTTCTCTGTACTTTAATCTATAGTAGCGAGTGGATTCATGGCAGGCTTGGAAACTATGAAGCAGTAAAAAAAACGACGGCAAAACTGACAACTAAGCTGCTTCAGGAAAAAGACTGCTGCGGTTTTTCTGAAGCAACTTCACTTAGAAAAACTTGACGGAATAGAGGCAATGTGTGTACATACCCCAAGAATGAACATGTGACTTCATTTAACCACTTCACGATTTCTGAACCCTTAGGCTGTGTTCACACATTCAGTATTTGGTCAGTATTTTACCTCAGTATTTATAAGCCAAAACCAAGAGAGGAACAATCGGAGGAAAAGTATAATAGAAACACGTGACCACTTCTGTATTTATCACCCAGTCCTGGTTTTGGCTTACAAATACTAATGTAAAATACTGACCAAATACTGAAGGAGGCCTAAAGTGGCTGAGAGAAGTAGCAAAAGATGGAACATGTCATTTTTACATTGACCGTATTAAGTGCTCATTTTTTACGGTGGGTTTACGGTTCTTTTTCAGACGAGTTCCTGTAAAAGGCGTTGTGGGCACATACACTTTGTTGGTTTCTTGTTTTTCCAAAAAACAGAGCATATTCTATGAGTAGCATTTTTTGTCATTGCTTTTATTCCTACTGGTTTCAATATAAAACAGGGTAAATGACTGTTAGAAAAAAAATTACAGCACAAAAAAAATTTGGAACTCTAAGGGTGTGTGCACACGCTGTGGATTCTGCTGCGGATCCGCAGCGGTTTTGGACCTGCAAATCCGCAGCAGAAGTAGCTGCGTTGTACAGTACCTTTATAGCATATGGGAATTGAAAACCGCTGTGGAATTTTACGCGCGGATTTGCTGCAGTTTTCAATCCGCAGAAAAATGACATGTCAATTCTTTCTGCGGATTCCGCTGCGGTTTACCATCTCCTCCGCTGTAGAGTTGATAAACCGCAGGGCAAAACCGCAGGCTAATCCGCAGATAAACCGCAGGTCTTTTGACCTGCAGATTTACCTGCGGATTTTGCAAAATCAGCGCTGATCAATCTGCAGCAGAATCCGCAGCGTGTGCACACACCCTTAGGCCACATACACTCGAGTATTTTGTCAATATTTTACCTCATTATTTGTAAGACAAAAACCAGGAGTGCAACACTTCTGCATTTTTCACCCAATCCTTGTTTTGGCTTACAAAAACTGAGGTAAAAAATCGGCAAATACTGAACGTGGCCTAAAAAATTTCTGCATGAAGGAAAAGAATAGTTTTTTTTTTTACTAGAAACAGAACCACTCTGTGTCTACAAGCTTAGGCCCATCCACTTGCAATATCGGCCTTGGAAGAAGAGTGGCGCTCGTAAAAATAAGCAAACCCTTATGTCCTAATCTCAGACAGACCCAGTGAATGGGGATCAAGAAGTCAGGTAATTTGTTAGCAAATTCTCAATATTTATACACAGTAAATGCCCTTATGTTGTAACTGTGGCAATATTAAACCCGGCCTAATGATCCTTGTTTAATTTCTGCTGCTTGTTACTGAGTTGCAGATTTACTTTATTATTATTATCATTTTAATTAAACTGAAATGTTTTGCTTGCGATGACAGTATTTTTTTCTTGTCTTGTTAACAACTCTTTGCTGTGTATGGTACATAACCTCTATATGGGGCATAGAAAGAAAATGGCGTCTCCACCACTGCTCGATTCTCATAGATGCTGGAGTCCTCAATATGTCCTACACACAGGAACATTCATGCTGATCTATAAGGCCACATGCACACGTTCAGTATTTGGTGAGTTTTTTACCTCAGTATTTGGTCAGTAATTGGAGAGTTTTTTACTTCAGTATTTGGAGCGGATTTTTACCTCAGTTTTTGGTCAGTATTTGGAGATGCTTTTTACCTCAGGTTTTGTTCAGTATTTGGAGAGGTTTTTTACCTCAGTAATTGGTCAGTATTTGGAGAGGATTTTTACCTCAGTTTTTGGTCAGTATTTGGAGATGCTTTTTACCTCAGGTTTTGTTCAGTATTTGGAGAGGTTTTTTACCTCAGTAATTGGTCAGTATTTGGAGAGGATTTTTACCTCAGTTTTTGGTCAGTGTTTGGAGATGTTTTTTACCTCAGTAATTGGTCAGTATTTGAAGAGTTTTTCACCTCAGTATTTGTAAGCCAAAACTCGGAGTGGGTGATGAATACAGAAGTGGTGACGTATTTCTATTATACTTTTCCTCCGATTGTTCCACTCCTGGTTTTGGCTTCCAAATACTGAGGTAAAAAACTCACCAAATATTCAACGTGTGAAGATGGCCTTACCCTCCCTGGCCCCGTCCAGCATAGGCTATGGACTAGACAAGGGAGAGATCAGCCTTTCATTGTGGAGAGGCAGCTGTTGTAGACATCTCAGAGGCACAGACAAAGGCAAAAGCATTTTACTAGTGACAGAAATCAGTCGTAGACTTCCATCCACTGATTAAAACAAGGCGATGGACATTTCTAGAAGATTCTGGATTCTAAAGTTATTGTATTTCATGTCACCATAGTAACTTCTTTTTTATCATTTGCAAAGTGGCTTCATGCGGTAGACGGGTGAAATATTACATTATTTTGCACGTTAATAAGATCTCAACGTTGTTAGGCTGTGTGCCCACGTCGCTTTTTTTTAGCGTTTCCGCCGGCTCAAACGCTGCAGAAATGCTTAAAAGAAGCTTCAAATTAATTTGCATGCGTTTTTGGCTTTTTGTGCCAATGCATGCGTTTTTAACCGCTCAGGAATCACTTAGCGGCTAAAAACGCAGCATGCTCATTAATTTCCGCATTGCTGAGCGTTATTAGCCTTCCCCAATGTTCCCAGAAAACGCGCGTCAAAAAACGCATCAAAAACGCACATCTTTTTTTGCAAAAACGCGCAAGAAACGTGCGGAAAAAGACGTGCGTTTTCTGGGAAAGAGATCAGTTTCCTGAGCGTTTGAAAACGCTAACGTGGGCACATAGCCTCAAAATGTCGTCTTATCAGGACAACCCACATCCATAGACACTATTAGACACAATGTTCACAGGTTTTGTTTTTGCAGTGTTTTTTTGCTGCTTTTTTTGGTGCATGTTTGCTGTGGATTACGTGTTTCATTTGTCTAAATTTACTTTTAATCATCAAAAATGCAGCAAAAATGCAGCAAAAAACACATTGCATTTTTGCAGTGTTTATACATTTTCTCATTGCTTTTAATGAGTTAAAAAAATGCTGAAAAAAGCCTGAAAAAATTGACATACTGCAGACTGATGATGGGGAATGACAATAGCAAACTGCATATCTTTTTCATTAGGTCGAAACTATCCTGTCTGACTGTGTTTGCAAAGGATGACTGCTTAAATTCTCCTTCACGCTTTTTTATTTCAGGTCTGCTTAAATCCTTGTAAAGATCCCCATAACTTCAAGTGGTTTAGGTGTTATTTCTTTTATTTCAACATATATCGGCCAATAAAATGCTGCATTTTCAAAAAATAGCAATGACTATAACAATTGAACACAAATGGCAAAAATCAACTATTGGGGCCACACCTTTGAATCAAAGGACCCACCAAGACTGAAAAATGCTGCAAAAAGAAGCACAACTCTGTACATGAATCCTGTTGGAGTATAGAACAGCTGCAGGCTTATGTTGGAGGGACTCTGTAGAGCAGATAGTGCTATGGTAATATTGTACTACATGTATGACCTCTTTGTTGTGTCTTGTGGTTTATTTCAGTGCTGTCGTGTAATCCTCAACGTACTGATGATTCTGCTGAAAGCTGAAATCTGCAGCAAATCCACTCTAATAACCATAGATTTTTATAGACTGTTACATAGGTTTGAGGCACAAAGCAGAATTGCCATGGACCTAAATTCAGAGAAACGACCTTGTCAGGTCCAGGAAAGATATATATCTTTGTACCGTGTTAGCCAGTAGATAGAAGAATATTTAGAATTTAGAGTCCTCAGTGGTTGATACCTTTTAATGGCTAACTGAAAAGATGGCAACTAATTGCAAGCTTTCGAGACTACGCAGGTTTCTTCATCAGGCTAGACTAATACAAAATCTGCAGAATAACATATTTATACACAAGACAGCACATAAATAACTCAATAGATAAGACAAGTGATGTGAAGCTGAATAGTCATTGTTGGAGAGAGATAAGCATAAATATTGGAGCAGTTCATAGATAAGTAGTGTGAAGGTTTTATTGCCCTCTGATTGCCGGTCTGGTTCTGTGTTGTGATGACCCTAGAAGGTCTGAGGGGCAAATTCCTTAATTGATGTAAAAAAGACATAAGTCCATGTGACACATTAATACCTGCACTGAATGTGTCAAAAGTTTTCATAAATTTGTACTCAGAGATTCTTTTCTCTCTCTGAGACTTGAAGTTACCTTTTAATACAAGTAATTTAATGTCATCCATCTAATGTGGTGTACTTAATTATTTGTACTAAATGTCCTACTGGGGGTCTGTATGTGGGGGAGACCGGGCAAAAACTGAGAACAAGGATGAATTCTTATTGCCACACAATAAGAGCAAAAATAATGGATCTACCTGTGGCAAAACATTTTGTTTCCCTGGTCATAGCATGATGGACATTAAATTACTTGTATTAAAAGGTAACTACAAGTCTCAGAGAGAGAGAAGAATCTCTGAGTACAAATTTATGAAAACTTTCGACACATTCAGTGCAGGTATTAATGTGTCGCATGGATTTATGTCTTTTTACATCAATTAAGGAATTTGCCCCTCAGACCTTCTGGGGTGATCACAACACAGAACCAGACCGGCAATCAGAGGGCAATAAAACCTTCACACTGCTTATCTATGAACTGCTCCAATATTTATGCTTGTCTCTCTCCCACAATGACTATTCCGCTTCACATCACTTGTCTTATCTATTGAGTTATTTATGTGCTGTCTTGTGTATAAATATGTTATTCTTCAGATTTTGTATTAGTCTAGCCTGATGAAGAGACCTGCGTAGTCTCGAAAGCTTGCAATTTGTTACCATCTTTTCAGTTAGCCATTAAAAGGTATCAACCACCGAGGACTCTCAATTCTAAATATTCTTGTCAGGTCCATAATTCCACAAATCTGTGGCAACTTCTCTGAAATCATTGTGTTGTACCTCTATTATTACCCTTAGGGCTCTTGCACATATTCATATTTTTGGCCTGAGTGCGATCAGACAAAACATCAGATCGAACCTAGACTAACCTAGACCTCAAGGACACCGTTCTCTCATGGTTCTCCTCCTATCTCTTTGACCGCTCCTTTACTGTATCTTTTGCTGGTTCCTCCTCCTCTCACCTTCCCCTTACTGTTGGGGTCCCTCAAGGATCGGTTCTATGCCCCCTCCTCTTCTCTTAGTACACTGCCCCTATTGGTCAAACAATCAGTAGAATTGGTTTCCACTACCATCTCTATGCTGATGACACCCAATTATACGCTTCTTCTCCTGACATCACGCCAGCCTTTCTAGAAAACACCGGCGATTGTCTAAACGCTGTGTCTAATATCATGTCCTCACTATATCTGAAACTGAACCTGTCAAAGACTGAACTCCTTGTGCTTCCTCCCTCTACTAATGTACCTATACCCGACATTGCCATTTCTGTGTGTGGTTCCACTATTACTCCCCAGCAACAGGCCCGCTGTCTTGGGGTCATACTTGATTCCGAGCTTTCCTTTGCCCCCCACATTCGATCACTGGCTCGCTCTTGTCATCTGCACCTCAAAAACATTTCTAGAATTCGACCTTTTCTTACTTTTGACTCTGCAAAAACTCTTACTGTTTCTCTTATTCATTCTCGTCTCGACTATTGTAACTCTTTTCTAATCGGTCTCCCTCTTACCAAACTCTCCCCTCTCCAATCTGTCTTGAATGCTGCAGCCAGGATCATATTCCTCACCAATCGTTACACTGATGCCTCTACCTTGTGCCAGTCATTACACTGGCTACCCATCCACTCCAGAATTCAGTATAAACTTATTACCCTCACCCACAAAGCCCTCCATAGCTCAGCACCACCTTACATCTCCTCCCTTGTTTCAGTATACCACCCTACCCGCACCCTCCGTTCTGCTGATGACCTGAGGTTAGCATCCTCAATAGTCAGAACCTCCCACTCCCGTCTCCAAGACTTTACACGTGCCGCGCCAATTCATTGGAATGCACTTCCCAGGTCAATATGATTAGTCCCCAATCCCCACAATTTTAAGCGTGCCCTGAAAACGCATTTTTTCAGACTGGCCTATCGCCTCAACACGTTAACCTAATCTATCCCTGTGTGGCACAGCCAAAAGTTTTACCATAACCAGATTTCCCACATCATGTTCCGACATGCTTTATGCATCCATTAGCCCTCTGTGTCTGTACTGTTACACACTTAACATTATGGCTGGTCCATACAATCAGGGCAACTGTTACCATCCACCTTTCGTGTCTACCTCTTTCCTCATAGACTGTAAGCTTGCGAGCAGGGCCCTCTTTCCTCTTGGTATTTGTTATAATCTACTGTATGTGATTATTGTTATGCTGTAATGTCTATTGTCTGTACAAATCCCCTCTGAAATGTAAAGTGCTGCGGAATATGTCGGCGCTATAAAAATAAAATTTATTATTATATTATTTATTAATATTAGTCTATCGGGCTGTGCACACGTCTGATATTTTCATTGTATAGTCTCTATCCGAGGAAAAAAAATGCAGCATGCAAGAGATTGGTCCCATACTTGTATAGCACTTAGCCATACATGTCAATGAGTGGATGGAAAACATTGGACTGCAATCAGATAACATCTGAGTGCAGTCCGATTTCCAAGGACTGACAGAATAGAGATGGAGATTTTTTTTCTCCATCTTCTCCTCATCCAAGAGAATCGGATCGAACTGTGTGGACACTCCAATCAAACTATGAGCAGAGTTTGATCAGAATGTCATTTGTGTAACTGACCCGATTTTCTCGGATGACAAAAAAATACGCTTGTACCTAGCCTTAAATTGAGCGACATGGAGGACATTGTTCTTGTCAGTAGGGTGTGTTCTTCGACAAGAACTGGACAACATTGGAGCTTGTAGGCATATGAACCTTACAAGCGAGAATGCTAAAGCCCAGTTGTCAATTTTTTAAACATATTTCCCAGAGGAACAATAGAGCAATGGCAGTATGCGATGTCCTAAGGAAAATCGGTTCCAGAATTTTTATTCTACGGGTAATTTTGGTGTTTAGTAAAATCGACATGTCAGGTGAGCAGATGTAATGCAAAAAGATGGCTGAGGATGAGGAGAGCAGGTAGACTGTGACAAACGGAGGGGAGCTGTGCTGAGATAGTGACTTGGCACTAAGAAAGTGGCAATGAGAAAAAAAGAAGTGAGAGGAGGAATACTAAAACAGCCTTATGCATTTATAATAAGCCTTGACATAACCAGTGTAAAATCTCTCCACACTAAAATGCCACGTAAACAAGAATAAAGCCTCCAGTGCTCACACATAGCCCTGTTTCATCTTGGATGGTCGCTGCAGATTCTTCTGGTTTCATTCGTTATGAGCAACTTCGATTAGCTCATAACGATTAGAATCAGATTAGCTTTTTTTTGCATTGATGTATAAACTACATAAGCTAGATTAAGATGCTCAAATTTATTTTTTTATATACTTTAAAATACCATTTAATGTATGAAATATAGAACTCTGTCGATATAATCCAGTAACGACAATGTAGACTTTAAAGGGAGCCTGTAATTAGATTTCTGCTGCCTGAATCACAAGCAGAATGAATCAGTCTGGCTTCATGGTTGCAACCTGGTATGTTTAACTGCAGCGTTTCAGAGAAAACATAGTTTGAAGAGACGGTTTGGGACCATAGGGAGACACCCGACTAGTCAAGTGAGGCCACTAGATAGCTCCTCCCATTGCTACCGTTGATGCAGTTGGGAAGATGGGTGGAGAAGAGGCTTGGATTCATGCTGTTGCGGTTCAAGCAGCAGAAATTTAATGAAAGGTTAATTTTAAGATCTATCACTATCACCTATTCACATTATAGGTGATCAATGTTTGACTGGGAACCTCTGTACTAGAACCCTACTGATGGCTTTGTGGTGAGGAGGATTTACAATATATTATTAGCACACCAAAGAAGTACTTGTCCGCACAGCAAAGAATCCACAACACTGTTGTATGCCAATTAAACCATATTCACATGTTCAGCGGCTATTGCTCCAATGGAATCTAAGTGCCTCTTCAATAAGACAAACAATGCGAATCCAACAGAAAAAAAAAAAGAAGCGGATGGCACTCACCAGTAAAATTCACTGATTATTCCAAGGATTAAAACATTCACGTTGGGAGGATGGGAGCGGGAGTGGGAGTGCAGGAGACGATGGCCGTTTTGCGCTAGAGTTGCGCTTCTAGAAGCGCAACTCCAGCACAAAACGGAAGTCGTCTTCTGCACTCACGCTCCCATCCTCCCGATGTGAATGTTTTAATCCTTGCAATAAACAGTGAAATTTACCGGTGAGTGCCATCCGCTTCTTTTTTTTCTTCTTGGATTCGCAATATATTATTAGCTAAGTGTGCGCTACTATACTACTCTATGGAAGTTACAGAAACAGATGATGCGCTTACTAGTTATTTTTCTTCTGTGCATAAATTAGACATTTTAATAGCTGTAATTCCTCTTCAAAGCTTAAAGGAGTGGTCCAAAACTAACATTTATGTTAATCCTAAATATATGTCTACTTAATGTCACAATATAATCTCTTTTCTTATATACTTTAACTAAAAAGTCCCTATCATTACCTCACTAGTAAACTAACTGCTTTTTTAAACAACTTCATCCTGTTTGATGAAGCTTTGCTTGAGAATCCCAGTGCATGCTGGGACACTCAAAGGAGACATCATCAGGGGGCAGAGACTGCCTTCACTGCCTCAGCCTCTGCCCCACCCTGACACAAAGCATCATCAGTGATTTCATTTACGGTTGCAGGACTGGTCTCTTCGCTATGTTCTCTCCTTACAATGCACACTGACACTGACAGTGCACTCTCTTGCTGGCTCCTCATTTTCTCATCAGAGCCGACGAGGGAGCGCACTGTCACTGTGCATTAAAAGAATATTGCACTGTGACAAGAGCCTACTACACATATGTTGGAATTGACAGCTGAGGCATGCTCAGTAGAACAAGGGCTAGACCAGCCCCTGAAAGAGGCATCACTGATGATGCTTTGTTTCAAGATGTGGACAAAGGTTTAAGCAGTGACCACAGCCTCCGCTCCCTGATGATGTCTCATTTGAGTATCCCAGCATGCTATGGGATTATCTAATGAAGCATCATCAAACAGGAGGAAGGTGTGATGTAAAAAATAAAGCTGTATTGTAGGGACATAATGATAGGGAATTTTTAATTAAAGTACATTAGAAAATAGATTCATGTCTGACATTAAATAGACAGACATTTAGGATTAAAATAAATGTTAATTTCGGACCACCCCTTTGAACAGATTGAAGCTATTTATGAAGTCCAAAATAAAGATTGAAGAAAATTATGTTTTTAGCTGAAGAAAAGGACAGATAACAGCTACACGGATCCGATGGGCAGAAATGGACACACCATTAACTAGGCAGCAAACAAGAAAGGACATTTGGGAAAATTAACAAAGATCAAAATTAAATGCAAAAGAATACCAGCAATAATCTTGATCAGATACCCATATCAAATGGCAACTCAAATGCAGCAATACAAACAAGGAGAAACAATGAGTATATGTTGCCACAATTGTATCAAAAAATGTCTATTATTTATTAACAAAATATTATGCAAAATTCATGATAAAATACAATACATATCACAATGGTTACATGGGTTTTTCTTCCAATGTCGTGACTAAATCCATAGGTATGAATGACCAAAGGATACAAGACAGGATAAAATTTGCTGAGAATGGCACATATAGTTAAATGTTACCATTACATATAAATTCCATATATCTCCATAGTGGAAAAATGTGCCAACAGATATAGTGAAACAAGAGAACTTCCCAATAGTGACTATCGCATGTCTACCAAACACTATACCGCTCCATATAGACAGTATGAGATGTGAACATAAGGGTTAATACAACAAAGGATAATTACCCATAAGTGTTAGAAGGTCCCGTCTTGACCCAGGTCACATACCCAGACACGCGTTTCGCATACACAAGATATCGCTTCCTCAGGGATATGTAACCATTGTGATATGTATTGTATTTTATCATGAATTTTGCATAATATTTTGTCAATAAATAATATACATTTTTTGCTACAATTGTGGCAACATATACTCATTGTTTCACCTTGTTTGTAAAGATCAAAATTAGCATGATATAAAATAACAAAAAGATTATTATTACTATTAGATAGCAAAGTATGAAGGTGCAATGATGAAAAATATATGCTGTTTTCCAGAAATGGTGTCACTCCTTTCCTTGGATGTGCATGGCATTGCATTGGGTGTGCCTGATACTAGACACAGACCATAGCATTCAATCAAACATCTGATATATTTGTGCAGAGAGAATAATCTCTAGTTTTGCATATATTTAATGAAAAAAACTAGGTGGACTCTCCCTTCAAATTAGTAGGTTTCGCCAAGTCATCCACAGCTATTGCTGATGGTTTCATAAAGTGTCCCTAAGCGGACAGTGGCAATATGTTGGTCCACCTGTCTTTGGTGGAATCGGCAGAGAGGCCTACAGCGATCCTTCTTATTAGGGCATAAACCAGAAGTTACATCATCATAAACACTCTCGAGGGACTCGAAGAAGTGAAGGAGTGAGGTTTATTTGAGATCACCAGGAATCATACCCGCAGGAATCAAGCCCACACATTTCAGTAATAAACATTAACACCTTAACCACTATATCGCAACACCTCCTCTCTCTTACACTCCCGAGATCCTTGACTTGTTAAATTGAGCTTTTTCTCTTTGGATCAAACCTCTCTCTTGACAGCGTTAAGGAAATGATGGCTGCTTTGGAGTTTTCTCCTGGAATGAAGTAGTTAACAAACAACTAGGTGATTTACACCAACACACTAAGTGTAGACTGTTGATGGGAACATGCTAGGAGTGGGTTGAAGATAACTAGTGCCTAAGGGTGTTCAAGTCTCTCATTTACATTTATCAATTTTCCTTCGCCGTTGACTAGCAATGGCAATAGCGAAGTTTTCAAACTGTTATGACCATAAGATGGATGTTTACACCATCGTAACATACCATTGACACCACCTATGCATCCACTTACTTTGCAAGCAGATTTCTAATATCTTTTATATTGCAGGCAAAATGTCTGACTTATTAGCAAGAACAATGGGGCCCATATTCTGTTCCTTCAGCTATCTGTGTCCACCTCTGTATCCATCTGTATTGATCAGACAGCTATGGAAAGTGGACATTTTCATCCCCTCATGTATTAGACGTTTCTGATTTTATAGCTGTCTGTTGTCAGAGGACCACTAGATGACTACAAGCTGCTGTAAAGGCTTGTGCAGACATATAAACATGATGGCTGCACGGCAGCACACAGAGTTTTGAACGTAATGCCACTTTTTTTTAATAACATGAATTGTGTTTGTTATTTTGTATGGAGAATGATTAGAGATGAGCAAATCATTATGACACAAACTGAATTTGCTTTTAGGAATTCGCTAAACCCAGGAAATTTGAACAACTTGCAATTTATTTTGTGCAGATTGGTTTAAATGCACATTGACATTTTACATATTATAAAACATTGCATCAGCAAGACAAGGTTCACATGTCCTCTGGCTCGGCTGCATAGGATTCTCCATAATTCCTTGCAGTTATCAGATCACATAGTATAGCACAGCCAACTAGGCAATTACAGCCTGTATAAAAGCAGAAGCAGGGAATGCAGCAGTAATTTTGTGGTGAATCTGGATGGTGAAAGGAAGTCACAACTCACTGCGTAGGCCTGTTTCACACATCAGTTTTAGTGTTCAGTCAAAATCCACTAAAATGGCAGATAGCGGATCCGTTCCTGAACTGACCACAACGTTTGTCACCGGACCGTTATTTTAACGGATCCGTGAAAGGAAGAATTTTAAAGGAACCGCTGCCTGGGGAAGGAGAGAGAGAGAGAGAGAGAGAGAGATTTTCCAGCCGCCAGAACAGAGTTTAGGGTTAAATTTCCGGCTGTGTGAAGTCTTTCAGTCACGCACAGTGAGAAGTGCGGATCCTGCCGCCCGAAAAAACGTTACATGCTCCATTCAGGCATGTCGGCGGACGTCAAAATTTTGGCGGATCCGCAAAAAAACGGATCCAACAGATGGCCATCCGTCAAGATCCGCCGGTAATGCAACTCAATGGGGAAAAAAACGGATCCGCCAAAAAAAATGGCGGATCCTTTTTTTTTGCAAAATGGCGGATTTTGACTGATGGACAAAAACGGATGTGTGAAACAGGCCTTAGCCATAGAGATAGGTAAAGAAAGCCTTAAAGCTGTGAAGAAACCGTACGGATGCTTTGTGACAAAAGTGAAGAAGATTAGGAACAGGCTGTTAGTTACCATCGATTACCAGCTGATTCCCCATAGCCATATACGTTAAGGCCATTTTGACATGACGAAGGGTTTGTTTGTGTTATAGAGCTTGAAAGCGGTATAATACAGACAGTCCTAGGAGTAGGAGACCTCAGAGTGTAAAGGCCCTTTTACATTTAGCGATGCACCAGCGATCCAACCAGCGATCCGACCCGGTCAGGATCGCTGGTGCATCGCTAAATGATCGCTAGTGAGCTTTCATACAGAAAGATCTCACAGCGATGCAGCAGCGACGCAGCGCACGATACTTACCATTCACACACAGCGATCCTGCGTCCTCCCGCCCGCGTCCAGCGTCGCTCGTCGTCACAGCAGGAAGTCTCAGCAGGAAGCGCCCGACGAGAAATGGAGCCGGACATTCTCGCGCGATCAGCGATGGACAGCGGGGGAGCCGGTCGTTGGTAAGTATCACACATAGCGATATCACTAGCAATATCGCTATAACGTCACAAAACCATTGATTTTTTAGCGATATTGCTAGCGATATCGCTTAGTGTAAAACCCCCTTTACACACATCATTTCAGAGCAGTTGGAGATTTTGCAGTACTTTTGATTTGCAGTGAATCAGTTTATGGATGATCAAATTTGCAGGAACAATTTAGCGCATTCGAACGTGAAAAGATTCAGTCATCTCTAGAAATTATCTGAAGATAAGGAACATTTTGGCAAGATTTGTCTAAGAAAGGGGATAAACCTGAAAAAATTAAGAAAAAGGTTTTTGTAGTTCATTAGAGATTAATTTACCTAGTTAGCACAATCCCTTTCCCTAATGTTGAGCTCATATTGTATCTTGGACCCCTGCTCAGACTGGAGTTTCTTGAACAAACTACACAAAATTATTATCAAGAGCTCTTTACATAGAGTAGACACATGGGGTATATCATTGGGATCAAGGTCTTATAGGTTATCATCAAGATTTAATAGCAGCTGCTAATGTCTGCAAGTCCATCAGCTGGAGGAGGGTCTGGTGTCAAATGGTACTGCCCCTTGTTTGGCATCTGCCCACTTCTCCTGACATATGAGGTTTTGTATGAAGTTGGCTCTTGTGCTGAGCCTGCTCCATACCCAGTGGGTGCCAGCTGTTTTACATGACAGACACCCGCCGGTAATTGTTGCGATTGACTCAAGCTATGATTGCAGCAGTTTATCCCCTTGGATGACATATTGAACAGAGTCCATGGTATCTAAGTGATTAGATGGGCAGGGCCCTCTATCATCCTGATTGGGCCCCTTCAGTGCATGAACCTTATGGGTTGTTTAATGACAGTCAGGAAGCAGATGGGAGAGCCCCAACTCAGACTTTTACTATTGGACCCCTGAATTTCTATGTATGCCCCTGTCTATTAGGTTGTATGTAAATAAATTCATGGCAAATAGGGTCCTTTATTGTGGCATATGGATGTGAAACCTGGAAGATAAAGAAATAAGACAGAAGAAGAATCTGCAACTTCAAAATGTGGTGCTGGAGAAGAATGATATCAATACCATGGATGGCAAGAAAAAACAAATTAATTTTAGAACAAATCAAACCAGACATATCACTTGAAGCAAGGATCACCAAGCTACCACTTGTCAATTTTGGACATATCATATGAAAAGAGCAATCACTGGAGAAACACATCATGGTCGGAAGACTAGTAGCAACATGGCGTAAAGGAAGACCAGCAACTCGATGGCTTGATACTATCAGGATAACGGCAGAGAAGACTATGTTGGACCTATCTAGGCTTTCTCAAGATCGATCTTCCTACAGATTGTTCGTCCATCAAGTCGCGATGGCTTGAGATCGAGCCGAAGGCCATTAAAATAATTAAAAAAAAATTGTGTCAAACCTTTGGCCCAACTGGGCTTCCTATGGCACTTTGATCTACAGGGGACATATAGTATTACTGTTAGTATAGGGACCATGTTTTATATGGCTGCTCCAAGTACAATACTGCTGATTCCTTTTCCTGCTTTTGTCTCAACAAGCATAATGCAGAAAGATTCTGATAAACCTCGCCTCATTTCTTACATGCTCTTATGCCCCGTGGCATTGAATTCACATTTACATGCAAGGAAAAAAAAATTAAAATTTTACTGTATTCAGCCTATAAACGCTTGGTGACCAGTGATCATCTTAATTATGTCAGTATGAATGTGACAGGTGGTTATGAAAAGGAAGGCATCGCGAGTCTGTGAAGGACACAGGGGGTCAGTTTAGTAAAAGACTCTGTTAATATTTTACAGCAGGGAGCATTTGTTTTTTTAATAAAGTATCCATCCCTTAGTCCCCAGCTCAATTCATCTCCAGTCTGAAACCAAAGGCAGAGAGAGGAGAGGATCTGGAAGGTGAAGCAGAGAGCTAATCTAGGAAGAGGGGATGAATATGCTATGAAATGAAAGCAAAAATTAGATCAAGATGAAAATATCGTGGACACGGAGTGCAATGGAGAGAGGAAGAGACTAAACCAATATTCTGATAGATTGCCATCCTATAACTGAGCTGCCTATAATTCCTGTCCCTCTTTACAGCCCGTCCTTACAGCTCCATGCATCATATAACCTCTTCGAGTGTGACATGCTTCCCGCCTAATCATGTCCTATAACTCCAAGTAACCGCTTATAAATTTCACTGCTTTTCCATAAAGATCATTCTATATGACATTTCCTATATGTCAATAACCATAATTGTTTCTTATAAATCTTCCCAATACATAGTTGCCAAGTGTGCATTATTTTCGATGATACGCTTTACAGTTGGTTGGGATAAAACCGCAATAAAATATTATGATCATGTCTGAAAGTAAGTACGAGGATGTCAGCATTTGGTGGGAGAGGACTAGAGAGGGTCACCTGATTAGTAATACTTACTACGTAAGGCGGCATTATCAATCAGATTTCCATTGGACTAAGCCTGGCTCAATCAATCAGTTAATATTTCTTCAATATGGATGCATGGGGATGGGTAAATTAAGGTGTGAATATACAGTATCATGCTTCATGTATCATACAAGGGCGCAAAAGGAACTTAGTCCCATCACACCAGGCATAAGTGCTGGACTGGGCCCAAAACATCTTCTGCTACATAAGACGACAACATTATAAATAACAAAAAGAAAATAAATCCGTCAATTCACTATAGTTAGTGCACGGCCACTTTCCTTAGTAGAATTCCATTATATGTCCACAAATGCCAGTACAATGTTCCAAAATAAAAATAGAATCTTTTATGTCTTCACCAACATGTTAAAACATTAAAATAATCAGTTAGAGAAAAAAACATAACAGGGACTGACTTGTTTCTGACCATATGGTCACCGGCGCACCACCAATGGCCGCAGGCCACACCACAGTGGCCCGTGAGCTCGGGTGGCCTGGTGTCAGCACCCACCTGCACAGAATGATGGAAGAGGGGCTCCGGCCGTCAGTGCGAGCAATAATGATGGAGGAGGGAGCGTCAGCAGATGCTTGCACCCCGATCATTCTGCCTCGACGTCTGACATGTCAAAGCAGTGGTCACAATGACGACATCAAAGCGTGCCGGCTGTTCTGACATGTGCGGCACTTCACACTACAGGCTCAGCAGATCAGAGCATCAGGTGGAACGAGGAGGGGTGAGTATTGTATTTATTTATTAACATCGGTGACTAGTGGCCATAAGAGAGTATGGAGGACCATCATCATGAGGAGTGTATTTTATTGTATGAAGAACCATGAGGGTGCATTATATTCCGTGGAGGACCATGAAGTCTGTATTATACAGTATGAAGGACCAAGGGGGTGCATTATATTCTGTGGAGCACCATGCGGGTTTATTATACTGTATGGAGGACCACGGAGTGCATCGTATTGTATGGAGGTCCGTGGGAGTACATTATATTGTATGGAGGACCATGGGGATGCATTATATTGCATGGAGGACCATGGAGGGTGTATTATACTGTATGGAGGACCATGGGGAGAGCATCTACTATATAATTGTCTAATTCTGTCTGTCTGTCAGTAACGGAAATCCCGCCTCGCTGATTGGTCGCAGCCGTTAGGCTGCAACCAATCAGCAACAGTCGCTTAGTCGTTGCGGCAATACGGCCGCATTGCTTATTGTACAGGCACATTACAGCAGTTAAAGGCATCACTGCTGCGTCGCTCATTACACAGGCACAGTCCTGTACATATTCTAGAACAGGGTTCCCCAACTCCAGTCCTCAAGGCCCACCAACAGATCGGGTTTTCAGGATTTCCTTTGTATTGCACAGGGGAAGCAATTATCACCTGAGCAATACTAAGGAAATCCTGAAAACATGATCTGTTGGTGGGCCTTGAGGACTGGAGTTGGGGAACCCTCTTCTAGAATACCCGATGCATTAGAATCGGGCCACCATCTAGTTATACTATATGGAGGATTATGGGGGGCACATTATATTATGTGGAAGGCTATGTGGGGCCATTATAATTAGTGGTGAGTGAGTGTTCATGGATAAAGTGTTATCTGAGCATGCTCGAGTACTAATAAAGTATATTTGGGGGTGCACAAAAAATATGTTCGAGTCCCCTTGGCTGCATGTCTGGTGGTTGTTCAACAGTCACAACACATGCAGGCATTGCCTGTGTATTAGGCAATCCCTGTCTGTGTTGTGGCTGTCGAACACTCGCTCAACACTAATTATAATATCTGGAGGACTATGTTGGGGGCCATTATACTGTATGCAAGAAATTATACAGTGTGAAGATTTCTGTGGGGTCCAGCATACTGTGTGGGGTCCATTATACTATTTGGAGGGCTAGTGCTGGCCATTATACAGTGTGGGGCTATTACACTATGTAGGCCCATTATACTGCATGGAGGGCTGTGTGGGGGTCACAGTTGGGGGACCATACTGTGTTGAAATCACCATACTTTGCCTTGTGAGTTGAGGAGGGGTATAGTTGGGTCATTATGCTGTGCACCTAGAAGCTAATGTGAAGGAATTCACCATGGGGGTATCATACTTTAAAGGGGCAATTAAAGTGGAATCTAGTACTTCAGCAGAAGGAAAATTGCTATGTAAAGACTGGAAAGCTGTGAGATATGCTCTTCTGTGACCCCGACAATTATTTTATATTTATTTTGGAGGCAATTAGAAATTCTGTTTTGGGGCCCCAAGATTTCTATCTATGCCCCTTTCTTTTGGTCCTTATTCATAATGGACCGATGCATTTCTTACCATATGGTCCTTATTCGTAGAGGACGGACGCATTTATGACCATATGGTTCTTATTCATAGAGGACTGAAGCGTTTATGACTATATGGTTCTTATTCATAGTGGACTGACGCGTTTATGACCAGATGGTTCTTATTGCCAGTGGACTGATGCGTTTATGACCATATGGTTCTTATTCACAATGGACTGACGCGTTTATGACCATATGGTCCTTATTCATAGGTGACTGACGTGTTTATGACAATATGCTTCTTATTCATAGTGGACTGATGCGTTTATGACCATACAATTCTTTTGCTTAGAGAATAAGGACCATATGGTCAGAAACGCGTCCGTATGCCATGAATAAGCAGCAAATGGTCAGAAATGCATCAGCCTCTTTAATGTTTTTTTTCTCCAAACCGATTATGCCATTGTTTTTAAAGTGTTGGTGAAGAAATAAAATATCCTATTTCTATTTGGAACATTGTGCTGGCATTTGTGGACTTACGATGGGACACTATAAATTATACATGGTCAATGGAGATCGTGTTAAAGATTCTATATTAGGGCATATGAACTTCAAGTTTTACCTCTATATCAAACATAGCACGTGTCTGTACAGTATTTGTACATTATATATATATATATATATATATATACTGTATATATATATATAGTACAAATATTTGTGCAAGAGCAATACAGCTAAGAATGCAAAGAGACAGAGGTGTTAATAATTTATTTTTATCAACTAACAAAATGCAAAGTGAATGAACAGAAGAAGAATCTTTATCAAATCAATGTCGGGCGGGTGTGACCGCCTCTACCTTCGAAACAGCATCAATTCTTCTAGTTACGGTTTAAAAAAAACTAGGGATTTTGTAGGATTATATTCAGGTGTGAGCATAACCAATTATACCAAACAGGTCATAATAGTTATAATTTTCACATATAGATTGAAACACAGTCATTAACTGAGAGTTAAACTGTGGAAGAGGCTTAAACCTGGGTGAGGAACAGACAAACTCTGCTGCAAAAGTGAGGTGACAGTGTCATGATCTAGGTTGGGCTTTAATATTTGTCATCTCTTGCCCGACCTGGTCATGAGCGGTTTAACACTTTTTGGCCTCCCTTTGGTGTGTGATCGGTTATTTCTTCCTGTTGCTGTCTGCAGACCATGTCAGTTATAGTTCCTGCCTCCGGCTTGAGCAGCTGACCCCGTTGTGCCCTGGTTTGTCCTTTGCTGTCTGACTCCCCATGCCTGCCCTCTCCCTGTACCTTGTCCTGACCTAGTTATTCCCCTCCCTGTGCATGGATCCCTTAGTGTTTGACTTGACTTATATTCTGACCTGGTTCCCATCTCACATCTTAGATTTCCCACTCCTGACTGGCTCCGACCTTCTGGCTTGCCTCTGACTTCGCTTTTATTCCGCCCCTTTTGTACTGCGCTCTCTCCTCCTGTTACCGACTAAACTTTTATGACAATTCTACCATCCCCATGCTGTGGCCTTGTGGCTGCCCCGCAGGTCTACGTAGGTGGTGTGCGACTCTATCGCCCCCTGGTGGTGGTTACACGGTCTCACTCCGCGGCCCCGTGATAGACAGTTTGTCATAGGTCATACAGCATGGCAAGACTGAACACAGGAGGATTTGCGCAAGGCTACCTCTATGGAAGTTCTGTGGTTAGTTTTCTAATATGTCAGCTCCTTCAAAAACTGTGTGCAAGTATACCTAAAAGAATTGATGCTTTGAATTCAAAGGGCGGTCAAACTAAATAGTGATTTGATTTAATTTTTCTTTTGTTTATTCACGTTGCATTTTGTTAATTGATACACAAATTAGCAGCATTTTTTCCACACCTAACTTAAGTTTTTGTACACTGTAACTGTGGCGCCCCTGAGGCTCAGTCGCCACAGAGGTACTGCACCTTCTCCTAAGGTGTGGTGCCCCACCATCCAGGTAAGTTGGGGGCTCCTGACCACGCTCCAACACTCGCACCCCACACAATAGATTAGTTCAGCAAAACCACATTGCGGCTCCTTGCTTAGAGAGAAGCAGAGCACCTTTGGTGGTTCCCTACTTGGAACACTAGATGTGCTAGGAGGTGGGTGGAGTTGAGAATACATAAAAGAGCGGGATGTTTAGGATTACAGGTCAGTCAGTAGGTCAGTCAGAAGGAGCGCAGGAGAGAGGAAGCCACTCGGAGAGGAGTGGGATCCCTGGAAGAGGGATGGAGGAAGGAGTGCTGCAGCTGCCTCAGTGACCTGAGCCAGCTGGCACGGGAAAGGAAAGAAGGAAAAAGACATTGAACTGAAGCCTGAGCTTCCATAGGAGAGAAAGACAAGTACAGAACGTAGGAGTAAAAGGGAACACAGAGGACGTGGGTTAGAGGAAGAACCCTGCCTAGAAGTTCTAAGCGCAAGGCCGGGGCCCGGTCCCCGAGGTTGTATGGACACTAATGGTAGTGCAGCAGACACCGGTGGAGTAGTGGGCTGTAAATGCACTACTCCCATCTAAGACTTGAGGGCACAACAGCAACACGGATAGAGAGCCGGGACTTAGGAGCAGAGAGTCCCCGAAGCAGGCTACAGCTGTCTGCCGTGCAAGTAGAGTTCTTGGGAACATCTGCCAGGAGGAACTCCAGTGTAACTCAGTACTAGGAGATCTTCACACTTAAAGGCGCTATAGAGGAGACGTTCAGAAAAGGCACATAAGTTGGCGGAGCGTGGAAGGGAGCCTTCCATCTTGCCTGGGGGTTGACTGAGTCCCTGACCCGGAGGACACGGCACAGAAGCGGGCACTACAGACTGAGTAAAGCTTTGGAACTACATGCCCTGGTGTCCTCCATTCCTTCCTGCGTCAGTCCACCTGGCACTGCTACATCCACCTGCGCCAAACACTACACCATCTAAGTGTCTCCACATCTACACTGCCCTGGGACAACAGCCCTGCCTGTGGAGGGCTATAACATCATTGCTGTACCACACCATCTGTCCCGGAGGATCTGTCTGCAGCGTCGGCTTAACACCTCCCTTACCGAACACCACAGGTGGTGTCACGAACTATTCATCTAACTACATTCCACCATTCACAACTTCCCCTATTACTTGCTTGGGTGCCCAGGGCCACGGTCCGGGTCACCGCTGCTGTGACACATCCCACTGATACCGGCCTGGTACCGAGTACCCCACAGCCCTGGGAGAGCGACCAATAACTAGGTAGATACTGTAGACAGATAGAAGAAGCAGAAGCTCAGTATCCTAATAATATAAATGCAAAAAAGCAGGCAGCACACTGTAGGAATATAAAAAAGTGAACAAACTTTTAATTTTCCATGTGTGCAAAAAAAAGCCTTTATATATAGTATATAGCATTATACTATATAGAGGATTATAGGGTGCAGTATATTAAATGGAGGACTATGGGTCAATTATATTATATGGAGGGCTATGTTGTGGCTATTATAATATATGGAGGTCTATGTGGGGGCAATTATAATATTTGGAGGGCTATGTGGGGGCAATTACAATATTTGGAGGATTATGTGGGGGGGGAAATATAATATTTGAAGGGCTACGTGGGAGCCTTTATCCTTTATGACGGGCTATGGGGGGCATTAAATATTTGGAGTGCAATGTGGGAGCATTTATAATTTAATATGTGGAGGCCATTACACTGTAAGCAAGCAATTACACAGTATGAAGGTTTGTGTGGTGTCCATCATACTGTAATGAGGGCTGTGTGGGGGCCATTATACTGTCTGGAGGGCTGTGGGGGCTATTATACAATATGGAGAGGTGTGAGGCCATTATACTGTATGTAGGCCCATAAAACTGGATGAAGGCTGTGTGGGGGACACAGTTGGGGGATAATACTGTGTTGAAGTCACCATACTTTTCCGGGGGAGTAGAGGTGGGGTACAGCAGTCATCTGTGCGTGTGGAGTGGAATTCACTGTGCGGGCTCATATAGAGCCGCCTGTGTGGCACTTTTGTTTGCATCACACTTTATGGGTGCAAGGAAGGGGAACCTAGGACTCCAGTAGGAGCAAAATCACTTTGTAAAGGCTGCAAAGTTGTGAAATATGCTCTTCTCTGATTCCGCTGAATATTAATTACTTTTTTTGGTTGGGGAGGTGATGCCCAATTAAAACTTCTGCTATGGGGCTCCATGATTTCTATGTACGCCTCTGGATACATAGATAAATAAGTACAGTAGATAAATACATAGATAATAGATGATAGATTGATTGATAGGTAGATACAGTGGATAATAAATAGACAGGTAGATAGATAATAGATAGATAACAGATAGATAGGAGATAGATAGTTAGATAATATATAAGTAGATAGAGAATTAAGCATCCTGTCGCTGTTTTATAGCTGAATTCTAAGAACTGTAGCTCAAAAGTACATTCAGAAATTAAAAGAGGCTATGTATATGAGGAACACAAAATATCAGTTCTGGTAATATATTGGGGTCGAACTTTTGCCTATGTAGTAGCTATTACTTATTAGTTTTAATTCCTTTTTAATTGCCCTTTTGAAGAACTACTCCAGCGCTGTAGTGATAGAATCATAGAATCATAGAATCGTAGAGTTGGAAGGGACCTCCTGGGCCATCTGGTCCAACCCCCTGCTCAAAGCAGGATTCGCTAAATCATCCCAGTTAGATGTCTGTCCAGCCTCTGTTTGAAGACTTCCATTGAAGGAGAACTCACCACTTCTCGTGGCAGCCTGTTCCACTCATTGATCACTCTAACTGTCAAAAAGTTTTTTCTAATATCTAATCTGTGTCTCCTCCCATTCAGCTTCATCCCATTGCTTCTAGTCTTTCCTTGTGCAAATGAGAATAAAGTTGATCCTTCTACAATGTGACAGCCCTTTAGATATTTGTAGACAGCTATTAAGTCTCCTCTCAGTCTTCTCTTTTGCAAACTAAACATTCCCAAATCCTGCAACCTTTCCTCATAAGACAGGGTTTGCAGACCGGTCACCATTCTGGTCGCTCTTTTCTGAACTTGCTCCAGTTTGTTGATGTCTTTTTTAAAATGTGGTGCCCAAAATTGGACACAATATTCCAGATGAGGTCTGACCAAAGAGGAGTAGAGGGAAATAATTACTTCACGTGATCTAGACTGTATGCTTCTGTTAATACATCCTAGAATTGCATTTGCCTTTTTTGCTGCTGCATCACACTGTTGACTCATATTCAGTCTGTGATCTATTAGTATACCCAAGTATTTTTCACATGTGCTGTCACTTAGCCCTATTCCTCCCATTCTATATATGCTTTTTTCATTTTTATTGCCCAGATGTAGTACTTTGCATTTCTCCCTGTTAAAAACCATTCTGTTAGTTGCTGCCCACTTCTCCAGTTTATTTAAATCTTTTTGAATCCTCTCTCTCTCTTCTCTAGTATTAGCTATCCCTCCTAGCTTTGTGTCATCAGCAAATTTAATCAGTTTACCCTCAATTCCTTCATCTAAATCATTGATAAAGATGTTGAACAATACAGGGCCCAGGACAGAGCCCTGTGGTACCCCACTTGAGACATTCTTCCAACTGGATGTGCAGCCATTTACGACCACTCTTTGGGTCCGATCACTAAGCCAGTTATGAATCCACCTAACAGTTGCCTTGTCCATTCCATACTTAGTCATTTTTTCAATAAGGATTGTATGAGAGACTTTGTCAAATGCTTTGCTGAAGTCAAGATATACTATATCTACAGCATTTCCTTGATCCACCCAATCAGTAATACCATCATAGAAGGAAATTAAATTAGTCTGACATGACTTATTAGTTACAAACCCATGCTGACTCTGTTTAATCACTTCATTCTTATCCAGGTATTGACATACATGTTGTTTAATAATTTGTTCAAAGACCTTTCCTGGTATAGAAGTCAGACTCACCGGCCTATAGTTGCCTGGGTCCACCTTCTTCCCCTTTTTGAAGATAGGAACAACATTTGCTCTTCTCCAGTCTTCTGGGACTTCTCCTGTTCTCCAAGAATTTTCAAAGATTATGGAGAGGGGTTCAAAAATTTCTTCTGCTATCTCCTTCAGTACTCTGGGGTGTAATTCATCTGGACCTGAAGACTTGAATACATTTAGGTTAGCTAAGTGTTTCCTCACTATCTTTCTGTTTATAGATATCCTGGATTCTTCTATTCCCTTAATAGGACAGTGAATAACAGTTGATGTTACATTTCCTTTCTGAGAGAAAACAGATGCAAAATAGGAATTTAAAAGTTCAGCCTTCTCAACATCCTGTCTTACCATTTCATCATTTTCATCCTGTAAAAATCCTATAGCATCTTTGACTTTTCTTTTACTTTTGACATATCCCCAAAATCCTTTATTATTGCTTTTGACATCTCTTGCAAGCCTCAATTCATTTTCAGCTTTAGATAATCTGATTTGTGCCTTGCAGGTTCTGCAGACAGCATTATATTCTTCTTTAGATATGCCTCCTTCTTTCCATTTTATAAACATTTTTTGCTTCCTTTTTAGCATGTGCTTAAGTTCTGTGTTCATCCATCCTGGTTTCCTTAAATGCTTCCTAGTCTTCCCTCTTTTCGGAATTGTTAACAACTGTGCTTTGAGAATTTCATTTTTCAAGATTTCCCATCCTTCCTGGACATTTTTGTCTTTAAGGATATCCAGCCATTGGATCCCTCCAATTCTCTTTCTGAATCCCTTAAAATCTGCCTTTCTGAAATCTAACCTTGACGTCTGAGTCTTCACAGGTCTTCCGCCTCTAGTTATCCAAAATTCTAAAATAGCATGGTCGCTACCTCCTAGGGTCCCAGCCACTTTTACCTCCTCAACCATTTCCTCCCTGTTTATAAGGATTAGATCCAAGGTAGCAGTTCCCCTTGTTTTCTCCTTTACCTTTTGGAAGATAAAGTTGTCAGCAAGAGAGGATAAGAATTTCCTTGACCTGTTAGTTTTGCCTGAGAGAGATTCCCAACAAATGTCTGGATAGTTGAAATCTCCCATGACAACTATGTCATATTTTTTGGAGAACTTGGCCATTTGATGCATAAAGAGTTCATCCATATCTTCAGCTTGCACAGGCGGCCTGTAGTAAATGCCTACAATGGTGTCCTTTCCATTGTTCTGTCCTTGTATTCTTACCCAAACAGTTTCCACAGAACTCCCAGTCTCTGAAGCTTCAATCTCTGTGCAGATATACGCATTTCTAACATACAATGCGACACCCCCTCCTCGTTTATCAAGTCTGTTTCTTGCAAATAAGTTGTATCCTTCTAGTCTTGTATTCCAATCATGTGTATTGTCCCACCAAGTTTCAGTGATTCCAATGACATCATATTTCTTTTCCTGTGTTAGTAGTTCCAATTCTCCTTGTTTGTTGCCCATGCTTTGTGCATTAGTATAGAAACATTTTAGTTTGTGATTGGTTTCTCTTTCTCCAATATTTTTTTTAATTAGATTCTTTCGTCTTTGTTCTTCCTTTCCACTTCTAATAGCAGAGTTCTCAGTAGCATGTGTCAGGTGTATGGCTTTTTCTGGTCTTTTGCTTCCCTTCCCATGTTGTTCTAGTTTAAAGCTCTCCTTACAAGTGTAGCAAGGCGACTTCCAAATACCTGCTTTCCAGTCTTCGTAAGGTGCACCCCATCTCTAGCAAGTAGTCCATCGTATAAGTAGTTCACTCCGTGATCCAGAAATCCAAATCGTTGCTGACGGCACCATCGACGTAGCCAGTTGTTCACCTGCAGAATCTTATTCCACCTCCTTGTTCCATGGCCATCCACTGGGAGGATGGAAGAGAAGACCACCTGCGCTCCCAGTTCTTTCACTTTCTTGCCTAAGTCTTCAAAGTCTCTGCAGATGGTTTCCAGGTCGTTTCTTGCGGTGTTATTTGTCCCCACATGTAGTAGCAGGAATGGGTAGTCATCTGTAGGTCTGAAGAGTCCTGATATCCTGTCAGACACATCTTTAATTTTTGCACCTGGAAGACAGCACATTTCTCTTGAAGTTATATCCGGTCTGCAGATAGCGGCCTCTGTTCCTCTCAACAGGGAATCCCCCATGACCACCACTCTCCGTTTCTTCTTCACAACATTTTTCTTTCTCCATCCAGGAGGACTCTGAAGGCGTACAAGGTTGCTGTTTGTTGGCAAAGTCTTATCCTGATGTATTTCTTCATCGTTTTCCTGCGTGAGAGCCTGGTACTGGTTTCTGAGCAGTATGGGGGCTGACTGCCTCCTGATCCTCCTGCTTCTCTGGGTCACATGTCTCCATTCCTCTGTTTCTTCAGGTGCACTTCGAATTTCTTCTCTTTCTGTAACATGAAGAGATAATTCTGCTCTGTCCAAGAACTCTTCACCTTCCTTAATGATCTTCAACGTAGCTAACCTCTCTTCGAGATTTTGCAACTTTTCCTCCAACAGGGTCACAAGCTTGCATTTGTGGCATGTGAAGTTTGGCTTTTCCACTGGTAAATCTGTGAACATGTAGCAAGAAATGCAGCTCACCAAATGGCTCCTGGCCTCTTCCATCTCGAGATTTCTTAAAAAGATGATGTCGGCGCGCGGTTTCTCCGATTTCCTCTTTTCAGCTGCAACGGCCAAAACCCAGTGATCGTTGAGCTCGCGGAGACTCTTCACTTATCCCAGAAGGCACTGGGAATATGCAAACGATCTCCTCAAGACTCTTCCCCTGGTTTCTCCGATTTCCTCTTTTCAGCTGCAACGGCCAAAACCCAGTGATCGTTGAGCTCGCGGAGACTCTTCACTTATCCCAGAAGGCACTGGGAATATGCAAACGATCTCCTCAAGACTCTTCCCCTGGTTTCTCCGATTTCCTCTTTTCAGCTGCAACGGCCAAAACCCAGTGATCGTTGAGCTCGCGGAGACTCTTCACTTATCCCAGAAGGCACTGGGAATATGCAAACGATCTCCTCAAGACTCTTCCCCTGGTTTCTCCGATTTCCTCTTTTCAGCTGCAACGGCCAAAACCCAGTGATCGTTGAGCTCGCGGAGACTCTTCACTTATCCCAGAAGGCACTGGGAATATGCAAACGATCTCCTCAAGACTCTACCCCTGGTTTCTCCGATTTCCTCTTTTCAGCTGCAACGGCCAAAACCCAGTGATCGTTGAGCTCGCGGAGACTCTTCACTTATCCCAGAAGGCACTGGGAATATGCAAACGATCTCCTCAAGACTCTTCTTCTGTGCTGTTGCTTAGCCCTATTCCTCCCATTCTGTATATGCTTTTTTCATTTTTATTGCCCAGATGTAGTACTTTGCATTTTTCCCTGTTAATAACCATTCTGTTAGTTGCTGCCCACTGCTCCAGTTTATTTATATCTTTTTGAATCCTCTCTCTCTTTTCTCTAGTATTAGCTATCCCTCCTACCTTTGTGTCATCAGCAAATTTAATCAGCTTACCCTCAATTCCTTCATCTAAATTGTTGATAAAGATGTTGAACAATACAGGGCCCAAGACAGAGCCCTATGGTACCCCACTTGAGACATTCTTCCAAATGGATGTGCAGCCATTTACGACCACTCTTTGGCTCCGATCACTAAGCCAATTATGAATCCACCTAACAGTTGCCTTGTCCATTCCATACTTAGTTATTTTTTCAATAAGGATTGTATGAAATACTTTGTCAAATGCTTTGCTGAAGTTAAGATATACTATATCTACAGCATTTCCTTGATCCACTCAATCAGTGATTCCGTCATAGAAGGAAATTAAGTTAGTCTGACATGACTTATTAGTTACAAACCCATGCTGACTCTGCTTAATCACTTCATTCTTATCCAGGTACTGACATACATGTTGTTTAATAATTTGTTCAAAGATCTTTCCTGGCATAGAAGTCAGACTCACCGGCCTATAGTTGCCTGGGTCCACCTTCTTCCCCTTTTTGAAGATAGGAACAACATTTGCTCTTCTCCAGTCTTCTGGGACTTCTCCTGTTCTCCAAGAATTTTCAAAGATTATGGAGAGGGGTTCAAAAATTTCTTCTGCTATCTCCTTCAGTACTCTGGGGTGTAATTCATCTGGACCTGGAGACTTGAATTCATTTAGGTTAGCTAAGTGTTTCCTCACTATCTTTCTGTTTATAGATATCCTGGATTCTTCTATTCCCTTAATAGGACAGTGAAGAACAGTTGATGTTACATTTCCTTTCTGAGAGAAAACAGATGCAAAATAGGAAATTAAAAGTTCGGCCCTCTCAACATCCTGTCTTACCATTTCATCATTTTCATCCTGTAAAAATCCTATAGCATCTTTGACTTTTCTTTCATTGTCCATTGTCAATTCATTGTCAGCTTTAGATAATCTGATTTGTGCCCTGCAAGTTCTGCAGACAGCATTATATTCTTCTTTAGATATGCCTCCCTCTTTCCATTTTATAAACATTTTTTTCTTCCTTTTTAGCATGTGCTTAAGTTCTGTGTTCATCCATCCTGGTTTCCTTAAATGCTTCCTAGTCTTCCCTCTTTTCGGAATTGTTAACAATTGTGCTTTGAGAATTTCATTTTTCAAGATTTCCCATCCTTCTTGGACATTTTTGTCTTTAAGGATATCCAGTCATTGGATCCCTCCAATTCTCTTTCTGAATCCCTTAAAATCTGCCTCTCTGAAATCTAACCTTGACATCTGAGTCTTCACAGGTCTTCCTCCTCTAGTTATCCAAAATTCTAAAATAGCATGGTCGCTACCTCCTAGGGTCCCAGCCACTTTTACCTCCTCAACCATTTCCTCCCTGTTTATAAGGATTAGATCCAAGGTAGCAGTTCCCCTCTTTTTCTCCCCTACCTTTTGCAAGATAAAGTTGTCAGCAAGAGAGGATAAGAATTTCCTTGACCTGTTAGTTTTGCCTGAGAGAGATTCCCAACAAATGTCTGGATAGTTGAAATCTCCCATGACAACTATGTCATATTTTTTGGAGAACTTGGCCATTTGATGCATAAAGAGTTCATCCATATCTTCAGCTTGCACAGGCGGCCTGTAGTAAATGCCTACAATGGTGTCCTTTCCATTGTTCTGTCCTTGTATTCTTACCCAAACAGTTTCCACAGAACTCCCAGTCTCTGAAGCTTCAATCTCTGTGCAGATATACGCGTTTCTAACATACAATGCGACACCTCCTCCTCGTTTATCAAGTCTGTTTCTTGCAAATAAGTTGTATCCTTCTAGTCTTGTATTCCAATCATGTGTATTGTCCCACCAAGTTTCAGTGATTCCAATGACATCATATTTCTTTTCCTGTGTTAGTAGTTCCAATTCTCCTTGTTTGTTGCCCATGCTTTGTGCATTAGTATAGAAACACTTTAGTTTGTGATTGGTTTCTCTTTCTCCAATATTTGTATTAATTAGATTCTTTTGTCTTTGTTCTTCCTTTCCACTTCTAATAGCAGAGTTCTCAATAGCATTTGTCAGGTGTATGGCCTTTTCTGGTCTTTTGCTTCCCTTCCCATGTTGTTCTAGTTTAAAGCTCTCCTTACAAGTGTAGCAAGGCGACTTCCAAATACATGTTTTCCAGTCTTCGTAAGGTGCACCCCATCTCTAGCAAGTAGTCCATCGTATAGGTAATTCACTCCGTGATCCAGAATTCCAAATCGTTGCTGACGGCACCATCGACGTAGCCAGTTGTTCACCTGCAGAATCTTATTCCACCTCCTTGTTCCATGGCCATCCACTGGGAGGATGGAAGAGAAGACCACCTGCGCTCCCAGTTCTTTCACTTTCTTGCCTAAGTCTTCAAAGTCTCTGCAGATGGTTTCCAGGTCGTTTCTTGTAGTGTCATTTGTCCCCATATGTAGTAGCAGGAATGGGTATTCATCTGTAGGTCTGAAGAGTCCTGATATCCTGTCAGACACATCTTTAATTTTTGCACCTGGAAGACAGCACATTTCTCTTGAAGTTATATCCGGTCTGCAGATAGCGGCCTCTGTTCCTCTCAACAGGGAATCCCCCATGACCACCACTCTCCGTTTCTTCTTCACAACATTTTTCTTTCTCCATCCAGGAGGACTCTGAAGGCGTACAAGGTTGCTGTTTGTGGGCAAAGTCTTATCCTGATGTATTTCTTCGTTTTCCTGCGTGAGAGCCTGGTACTGGTTCCTGAGCAGTATGGGAGCTGACTGCCTCCTGATCCTCCTGCTTCTCTGGGTCACATGTTTCCATTCCTGTTTCTTCAGGTGCACTTCGAATTTCTTCTCTTTCTGTAACATGAAGAGATAATTCTGCTCTGTCTAAGAACTCTTCACCTTCCTTAATGATCTTCAGTGTAGCTAACCTCTCTTCGAGATTTTGCAACTTTTCCTCCAACAGGGACACAAGCTTGCATTTGTGGCATGTGAAGTTTGGCTTTTCCACTGGTAAGTCTGTGAACATGTAGCAAGAAATGCAGCTCACCAAATGGCTCCTGGCCTCTTCCATATTGAGATTTCTTAAAAACGATGAAAGATGAGCCAAAATTTGCACAACGTTTTTCCGATTTCCTCTTTTCAGCTGCAACGGCCAAAACCCAGTGATTGTTGAGCTTGCGATGACTCTTCACTTATCCCAGAAGGCACTGGGAATATGCAAATGATCTCCTCAGGACTCTTCACCTAGTTTTCCGATTTCCTCTTTTTAGCTGCAACGGCCAAAACCCAGTGATCGTTGAGCTCGCGGAGACTCTTCACTTATCCCAGAAGGCACTGGGAATATGTAAATGATCTCCTCAGGACTCTACCCCTGAAGAAGGTGGCTAATAAGTATTGTACTAGGGGCAGAGAGCTTAGATTGTGCAGTAGTGAAATGGACACCTTGTTATTCAATTGAGAATAAAAAAAATGTTTACACCATTTATAAAGTTCAAAAGTATAATTCTTCTTGAATAGTTCTAACAATTCAGCATACAGTTGTTAACAAAAAAAAGATATTTAACTCGTCTATTAAAATAAAACCTGGTGTGAGCTGAACGCTCAATGCTCAGGTACACGGATCATTGTTTCCAATGCTCGCGTTTGTCCCAGTTGTCTTTATGATGATGCAGAGGAAAAACTACAATAGAATACAGGTGCTTAGCTGGGTTCCTACATGAGTTAACAAGAATGAACCAGGGGTGGACATATCATTGGTGCAAACTGGCCAGCCACACAGGGGCCCAAGAAGTAAGGGGGCCACTGCGCCCTCAAAAGCTGGTGGAATTGTGCTTCATGGTGAACTATTGGGCTGAAAAGGGGCCACATATTGTGCTTGCTCTGGGGCCCTCTTCTCTTTTTGTCCACCAGTGGTATGAACCTATTTGTAGTCATTTTTCCATTGTCTACAACTCTAAAGCAGAGCAATGTACCACCTTGGTGGCAGCCTACAAACCAATGTTTGTGCCCTACTCCTGCAATCAGTTTGTTCCTTTCCTACTGTCTGTATAGTAATAACTTTTTAGGGAAATCTGTCACCAGGTTTTGAGACAGAGACTGATTCCAGTGGTATATCACTTACTTTAGTGGGTGAACAGTTGCAATAAAATCACAGTTTTCTTTGCTGCAGATCTAGAAGAGCTAAAATGCTGAGTTGTGTATAACCCCTCCCACACCACTGATTGGCTGCTCTCTGTGTACCCTGTGTATTGACAAAAAGCTGCCAATCAGTGATGTGGGCGAGGCTACACAAAGCAGGAGGACTAGGAGGCACGAGACACATAGTCCGGTAGTGATAATCTCCTGCTGAAGAAACACTGATTTTATTGAAAAAACAGCACACAGCCCAGTAAGTGACACATAGCTGGAATCAGGGTCTCAGCCACTGTATTATACTGATCTTAGAAAACTATCCTACAGATTCCCTTTAAAAGATACAATCCATAAAACCTCATGCGCATGGTCATTTAGTGGGCATGGGAAGACTAATGCTTCTTTGTATACCAGTGGTTTCTACAGTAGCATCACTCCGAGGGGTCATGTACTGCAGTTGACATAGTTTTTATGGCTGTCTAAGGGGGGTCATGTGGCTCCAAGTTAAGAGGTAAGCCTTGAGTTGAGAAATTTTCTAAGGTAGGCTAGACAGCTTGTAATAGTCTATTTCACTGCAATTCAGGGACATTTTTATTTTAAACCTAGTTACTCCTGATATAGTCAGCCATTGCATAAAAAGGGAGAATGAACAACTTATGTTACAACTTATGTTTTACATGGTTTCTTTATGTTTGCACTAAAGTGAATACACCAGAAGGTAGCACTGACATTTCTAGACTGCAACTGGCACGGGTTTATATTCTTCAGATAGTACAGAATTTACAGGCATAATGGTTTACATATTGTTTGCATGATGTTGTCTCTGTACAGTAGCTTTATATCTGGATATATAGAAAAAAAATGAAAACACAGAATCACGTAGGTCTTAGTAGATGGTTGGCAAATGTATATGACTTAAAAGAGTTTTCTGGGTTCACAAAATCCCTGTCCTCCCCAGCTACATCATGTTTTGAAAAAACAAACAGTTTTTTACTCACCCTCCCCAGGTCCAGTGCTGAGTCCCCGCCAATGCTCCCATTGTTTGCTATTGTCTGCAGTGCTGATGTCATATCGATAACGCTGCAGCCAAAAACAATGCAAAGCGGTCCTGCCCAAGTTGATGGCACAAACTGCCTAGATCACTGATTGACTGCAGCGTTGTCAAAGTGATGTCAGAACTGCAGACAATAACAAACAATAGGAGCTGCGGGTGAGGCTCAGTGCTGTACCTGGGGGTTTTCCAAATCAGGGAAAAGCTATTTAAATAAAAGATTAAACATGTATGAGATCAGGGTAAGCAAAGTTATTTATGATAGATAGACAGACAGCTAGATAGATGATAGATAGATAGATAGAAAATAGAAATATAGATAGATAGATAATAGAAATATAGATAGATAGATAGATAGATATGAGATAGACAGATGGATCATTGATTGATAGATAATAGAAATATTAATAGATAGATAGATAGAGAGATAGATAGATAGATACATGAAAAAATTGAATGCAGCACTCTTTTTTAAGAAAGTAGAAAAATTGTTGTTTTTTTATTTCGGACCCACATGGTTGGAGACGTTGCTGAAATAAAAAAAAACACATTTTTTCTACTTTCTTAAAAAAAGAGTGCTGCCTTCAATTTTTTCATGTGTGGATTTTGGCTTATGGGATATTTTCTGAGGAGACCTGTGCACCCGAAGGAATTGGATTGTGCTGTTCCATTTTTTCTTGTAATTAGATAGATAGATAGATAGATAGATATAAGAAAAAAATGGAACAGCACAATACCAATAAGCAGTTGCACAAGCCTCCTCAGGAAAGCATCCAATACTTGCCCCAATCCAGAAAAAGAGAAAAAGGGAAGGCAGCACTCCATAGACTTTAATTGAAAGCAATGTGGACTTTATTCAGATCCACATGGCATGGCGACGTTTCAGCTCACACTGAGCCTGAAGTGTGAAGCCGAAACGTCGCCATGCCATGTGGAGCTGAATAAAATCCACATTTTTTTCACTTAAAGTCTATGGACTGCTGCCTTCCCTTTTACTCTTTATCTGGATAGATAGAAGATAGATAGATAATAGATAGATACTGTAGATAGATACCGTAATACATAGATACATGATAATAGATAAATAATAAATAGATATTAGTGAGAGATAGATAGATTAAAGATTTATATCTCTAAGTATTTATGAATCTTCATAAGTTCATTCACTCATGCAAGAGAAATATTTAACATATACATTATGTCAGGAAAAAGTCTCTCAAAGGCTGCATTCACACATCTGTGTGAAGTGTTGGAGCGCTGCTCAGTTTTTTGTCGGATAGCACACAGACACAGAGTATGTTCTGTGCTGATACCCTGAACTGGATCAGAATCGGACCGGCTCTGAGGTTCACGGATCTCATTTTTGGATCTGTCATTTTAACGGATGTGTGAATACATCCGGTTTACTTAATGGGTCCATTGATATGTCACACGAATGTGTGCATGCATCCTTAACAGACAGCACTGGCCTATTTAACTTAATGCTAAATTTCGTCTTATTAAATGCTCATTGTGACTGATTTACAAAAGTTATCTGTGCCAGAAATTTGGCTTAATTTGCAGCAACAGCTGTCTTTCCTGTATTGTTCATATTTATCATTTTAGACATGTTCTAGACACATTTTTGACATTGCCTACAGGAAAACGGATGGAGAAAGGGTGTGACCTACATCATCACAATCTCGTGTGCCAAAATTGTGCCAAAAATTGTCATAACTTTATGGCCCGAGGTAAGAAAACTGCAAATAGCATAAACTTATACTGTGTAATCTAAAGATGTGCCATATTTATCAACAAGCATTACCTGCTTTGATACATTCAGCACATTTTAAGACTCTTTAGTCTCCATTTTCACTGCCTAAAAGTTGCACAGTAAGGCTGGAGTCACACTAACCTGCGCAAAATGCGGTCAGTATTTTACATGCGTAATACGGATGACAGACCCCTAAACAGTGCTCCGTATGTCATCCATAATCAAGGTGTGGTCGCGTATTTTGCGCATGTCAGCATCCGTATGTAATCCGTATGGCATCCGTATGGAGAGATTTTCTCGCAGGCTTGCAAAATGGACATATAATGTAGCCCTATGACAGTTTTAATAAAGAAATGAAAGAATAGATATACACACATAGAATGCATATATATATATATGTATTCTATGTGTGTATATCTATTCTTTCATTTCTTTATTAAAACTGTCAGTGTGAGTTTATTGTATAGGGCACTGAATTGCCGGCTTTGCTAAAAGACACCTGGTGCGTATTTCTCGCAAGTCACACGTGTGGTCCGTGTGTAATCCGTATTTTTTGCGCACCCATAGACTTGCATTGGCGTATTACGGGCGTAGTACGCTGACAATCACAGCATGCTGCGAGTGGCACGGAGCGTAGGATACTGAGGAGAAATATGCGGCTGGTGCGAGTGACCCCATAGAGAATCATTTGTCCGTGTCTAATGCGGGCTTTTTGCGCCTCTCACTCTCCCGTATTCCTCGCCAGTGTGACCCCGGCCTAAATCAGTTTCACATGGAGAAGTTGTCTCGTTTTTTGTGCCTTCAGGATGTCTGTAAATGTTCAGAAACCTCCTAAGTAACTAAAGCAAGTAAAAGACTGGGAGGAGGGAGATGCAGCTGCAGATTCCTATTCTAAGATTCAGTGAAACTTCAGGAAGAGAAAGGGAAGCTTTAGAGGGGCCATCTTAGTGCAGAGAACAGAGCTCCTCTTACATCATACCCTGACTACTCAGCAGAATTGCACAACACCTGATACATTTCTATCTTTGTAAGGAGCATTTTTTTTCTAGCTCTACATAAACTTTACAGATTACTGACGTGTTCCTTATGGTGAGGTATGAGTCTACTGTCACACGATTACAGGTGTAACAACCCATATGATTATTTGCTTAAAATAATTAATTTCTTCATAATTCAGCTATTGGAGTGCAAGGCTGCATTTACACGGAATGATTCCGGACGCTGTTAATCCACCACTGATTGGTTAAACGTAAGCTGATCGGGGGTTGTTTCATAACTAGTTTAGACAGGTGAACTGTCTCACCATGTGCACACAACGGATCGTTCTGTGTGCAGAGAATGTTATTGTGTTGGCAGCACGTCATGTTTACAGTGCACGATGTGCTGCCGAGAACAATGATTATTAAGCAAGCTTAAAATCGTTTCACCTAACGAACAAGCATTTTGCTCATTCATTGGCTGATTAGTAGACTGTTTGGACAGGTATCAGGAAACGCTCATTCCCAATTTTGGCTATAGCTAAGTCTGAAAATACCATTATTGGCCTCATAAGATCCTAACGGTTCAACATTAGTGATGATCAAACATACTTGGATAAAGTGTTATCTGAGCATGCTTGTGTGCTGACCGAGTAGCTTCGGCGTGCTTGAAAAAATGTTTAAATTCCCGCGGATGCATGTCTCGCAGCTGTTAGGCAATCCCGGCATGTGTTGTGGATGTCTATCAAACAGACAGTCCTTGCATGTGTTGTAGCTGTCTAATAGCAGTGAGACATGCAGTGGCAGGGACTCGAACATATTTTTCGAGCACACCGAAGACACTCTGTTAGCACCCGAGCATGCTCATATAACACCTTATCAGGGCACGTTTGCTCATTACTAATCTCGATTCATCATTTACGTTTCATCATTTACTCTTCAACATATCATTTATGACCACTCAAAAAATCACATCATTTCTGTCCTATAAATAAATATTTCCTTTATTACATTTTAGATAACCCAAAAGATGTGTAATTCTTTCTTCAGGTGATGGAGAGGACACAGATCATTTGCTTCAACCATAAATTTAGGGTTAAAGATGAACTTGACTCAATCCTCACCAGGTAAACTTTGTGATATGCAAAAAAGACAAAAACACACCGGTGCTGCAAATACACAGTCAATAGATAAGCTGCTGGCACACCTGGCAAATTAAGTGTGCTATCTGCCACTGGAAAAAACAACTGCAACAAAACTGAAGGTGGCCGCGCTTATAACGCTGTGTAATGAATATATCACCCAAACTGAAAGTAGCAGTCAAACTTTAAAAACAGGCATTACTCACTGTTGCGAAGGCTAATTATGGCTGATCATGTCGCTCTTGTATTCACAATTGTTGGAAAGAAAAATCTCTAAACTAAAGCAAAAACAGGGAGCGTCCTCCCGTTTGCAAAAAAGAAACAGCTCCCCGCAAGAGAGCGCGTCCCCCTGGGCGGCAGACAGCCACGGCCGATGGCGCCGCCGAACAGTAGCGTGGTGAGCAGGGGGCGTGACTGGCGGGGGCGTGAATTGTGGGTGGTGACGTCACCGTGCAAGAACCAATCCTGACGCGTTTCGGGGAAGCCGTCCCCCTTCCTCAAAGGTATGGATCATACACTGCCACCCACACTCTATATACCCCCGCCTCCACAAGAAAATAACGCACACTTAACCCATTATGTGGCGCAACCTCCTTAAACTAAATACTGCACAAATAAAAAGCTGAACTTTATTCAAACAAAAAACTAATGAATGGGACAATTGAATGCAATAATTGATTTTAAGCATTTCACCACGCTACTGTTCGGCGGCGCCATCGGCCGTGGCTGTCTGCCGCCCAGGGGGACGCGCTCTCTTGCGGGGAGCTGTTTCATTTTTGCAAACGGGAGGACGCTCCCTGTTTTTGCTTTAGTTTAGAAATTTTTCTTTCCAACAATTGTGAATACAAGAGCGACATGATCAGCCATAATTAGCCTTCGCAACAGTGAGTAAAACTTTGTGATATGTTTTTATGAAATGTCAAAAGTTTCTGAAAATGCAGAACACATAATGGTGACATAAATTTTCAGAACGTTTACTTTTTTTTATGTTTCTATTTACAGAATTTACATAATATTTGCTGCCTACTCAGTGCCATCGCTGAATACAACCTATAACCAGTGACATTACTAGTGCTACCAAAAAGACAAAATAGTCGTAGCAAGTCATAGGCATAATATCGAGGTATGATCAAGGTATGCGATAATGTACACAAGTAGCAAGATTGAAGATCATCTGATCATGGGCTAATCTGTTGTGGAGATGACAACATATACGGTAACCTCTGAGGACCTATGCATGATCATTTTACTAAGACAATGACTGACACCGAAAAAAAGAGATCTAGCTCATCAGCCAGAAAATAATGCAGTGATCTCATTCAGTGGAGGATTTAAAGCTTTTAAAAAAAATCTTTTGGAAGTGATCTAACTCTGTAATGTAGTATAAATTAAAATAGAGCCATAATTGCTAATTTTATTAAAGGGGATATTTGGGACTTCACACACACACAAAAAGTTCATATTATATAGCACTGTATACTTACAATTGCTCATTTTGCTTTTCTAACCAGCTAATTGTTCTGTTTTCCATTAGGTCTATGACATCATGTGATTAATCACCGCCTAACTGAATCCTTCTAAGCTCCATGTAGAAAAAGGAGGTCACTTTTGTCTGCATAAGTCATGAGTCCACTGCAAAATAGCGATGGGTTGTTCGCGAACGATCTGTTACAAAGAGACAGCTCCCTGCTGTGGACTATGGGAGTCGGCACCCCAGTGAGAGCCACTAAATTCTCTGACTGGCTCTCACTGAGCGTAAAATCCTGGTGTCCGGCAGACGTAGCTCTGCCCACCCGAGCAAAACTCCACCCACTCATCAATTTAATTGGTTACTAGCAAGTGGGTGGAGTTTCTGCCGTAGGTCAGCGTGAAGACATATTTAATAAGGATCCATTTAGGATCCAAAAAGAGCCGGATCTTCTGGGTGAGTGGATTACCAAAAAGAGCCGGACTGCCCATCACTACTGCAAAAGTCCCTGGCAATGGGGAGGAGGAAGCAGCTGGGTCAGGAGGTGAGGAGAGGAATGATAAATGCAGGGACAAGAGACTTCCTCTTTCACATATAACAGAGAAAAGAGAAGAATTATCTGTGTAGAAAAGAAAAATGAGCAATTGTAAGTACACAGTACTATATAATATGTTGATGATGATGATAATAGCTTTGATGGGATGAGGAATGCTTCTTTAAGTGATTTTCCACTCATAGTAATAGATTGGAAGCCTTCTATTAAACCCAAATTTCCTAACAGGGTTTATAGGTAGGGGTTGTCTAACCTGGACAAACCCTTCAAGGTGCACAGTGGTCCAAATAGGTATTTCAGAATCACTATTGTAATAATTAATGATAACTCACATAACTTCTTTATGCAATCATTTGACTTTTTTTGCTTCTATCAAACTTCAGAAATATTTTAATTTAATAAGCTTGATTTATTTGGTTTCCAAACTTGGCAGCAAGATTAGTTTTAAAGGCTTTTACTAGAATCAATACATATAGATCATGTGGCTTATGAAGAAAAATGTTGCACATCTAAATGGTGCCCATAAGGGCAGGTGGAGATGTCTGTATTCTCGATTGGAGTGCGATTCAACAAACATCAGAATGCAATCAGACCAACGTTAGTTTATGGGGCCGGGCACATGTTCAATTTTTTAACTTGGACAAAATCTGCCCTAGGAAAAAAATCGCAGCATGCTCGATTTACATCCAATATTCGGATCGCACTTGACCATGCAAGTCAATGAGTCTGTGGAAATCATCGGACTGTAGTTGGATAACATCTGAGTGTAGTCTGATTTTCACGGATTGAAAGAATGAAGAACATGGAGACAATATTTTTTCCATCTTTTCCTCATCTGAGAAAATCAGATCATAATCTGATCAGAGTGCGATTAGCGTAATCGGCTCGATTTTCTCGGTGGTGTGATCCTAACCTAAGATTTCTTCATGCTCTGTATTAAGGCTGTTGACGTAAGGAAACATTGATGTAAGAGGCCAGTGCTGGTCACACTTGGATATATGTAAAATACCTTTAATTCTGGGCTAAATCTAATCTACAGTATACACATTAGTGGAATTTTGGCTGAACATGCTAATTTTGTCAAAAGTGGCTGACCATCTAATATTTATAGGAGTGTACCGACTCCCCCAACATGCCTGATCCTTTTGTTCTGCGATTTGCTATACTTTTAAGCTGGCCATATGTAAGAGATAGCTGTTGGCCAAACAATTATTCTGCAGATACCAATATCTCACAAGTCCCGATACACATGAGCAATCGGCACAGCCAAGCAGTCATACGTTTTCCATGGTAGCAAATCGCTACCAGACACCGCTGGCTACAACTTATCTCCCCTAGTTGTTGGAATTCCAATCTTTCCCCAGATATCATCTGCTGGGAAAGAGTTGGCAGACCCCCACAAAGATCAGATCATTGGGTTTATCTGACTTTCATCATGTGTTTCAATACTAAAACCAGGCCCACTCGGCTGAGCCAAGCATATACGTGTATGGGAGAGATAGCTGTTGGATGAACGACTGTCTGGTCAACAGGTATCTATTGTACATTGCCAGCCTAATGCTAATTTTTGTGTCCATGTAATAAATATTTAGATTTTTGTAAATACGATCCAATTTTATCTGATGTCCAAGTATTCATCTTATAGATATGCGAGGCAAAAAGGAATGACATCTATGTAAAATTATTATAGTAGAAGGTGGCTGTAAAAAAATTAGGTTAAGAAGGATAAAATGCAAATCTGCTTATGTCAGTTCCATTTCTGGTCCCTTTGGTGCACAGAAGATAAGATCAATGAAGCATCTCTCTCCACAGTGTCTTATCCCTGTGTCGAGTTTATGAGCGTTAAACCACAAACAATGAACAACCTGAGGATACATTCTCTCTTTATTCTGTCCACGTTTCAAGACCAATGCCTAGAGGTGACCTTTCCATATTTAATGATCACCTTTAGTCTTCAAATTTCCGCTGTCGGAATCCAGTGCAATTTGTCTGTTGTACGTATAAAACTAAATTAACATTTTAATCCACTCATCGTATCCTCCCTTGATTGCTTGTACAATTGATTATCCCTGTTGCAATTAATCTAAAACACCGTCAGTCGGCTCATTTAGACAACTGCTCCTAAAATGATGCAAATACCCATAACTGGATATCTTATCTATTCAAGAATTAGATACAAAGCTCTGTCTTTGACCTTCAAAGCCCTCAATGAAACTTCTCTGCCTTCACATCTCGGCATCTGTAAATAATTGCTAATGTGCTCTACTTTGTCAGTGATCTAAATCTCTCATAATCACCTCTTATTCTTATCCTGTTACTGTGGGACTGTACTTATGGCGCTACCAATATCGCATTTATTAAACGTGTTCCATACGCAGGATTAAAGAGCTTCCTTACGAAAAAATAAATAAATCGTATACCGGTATCACATAACCAGATAGGAAGCCTTCTCGCTGCTGACATATATTTCTAAATTCTTCTCGTTTCATGATTTTCCCTATGACCACTACATAGGCATATTTGTTTGGGGGGGCATTTAGTTTAGGAAATACAATTTTAACCCTTGATTTTTGTTGGCCATTTCACTTACTTGGTGACCAACTTGGCTTGACCATTTTCTGTAGTCTACAGAAATTGTCTATCGGTACCTACAAGCCTGTAGAAATTGGAAGTGGCACCAATTACAGTATATCACGGCGGCTCGTGATCCTAAGAGCAATGACCTTACTTTTCACATGAAGGTCTAAGTACCAGTGAAGACTTTTGATTTTGAGATGACGAGAGCAAAGACCCTACAAGAGTAAGGTGATGTAGATGCAAGACATAAAATTGGGGACCCAGTCTTTCCGCTTTCTTCCTCCCTGTTTCTCCTGCAATGGTCCTCCCACTTTCCAAAGGTCTTCTTCATCTCCTGTTTTCCCTCTTCTTTTTTCCTCCCCTTGTCTCACACCCACCCTTTCTCCTTCCCCCTCCCCCCATTTCGTTCACCCTCCTCTTTCCTCGCGTTCTCCCTCACACACACCCTGTGCAGTCTTTGAAAATTAGACAATCCCCTATTAACCAGCCAGTTAAACTGAATTTTGCGCATGGCTCCTCTCCCCTCCACTACTCATCTCCTCCTAAAATGTAGACACCTGCACTCTGTTAACCGTGTAGAACCTAAAATCCACCTTGCATCCAATTCCCAAAATACACTGGAAAACCCAAACCTGAGCAACCTATCCCACCATATCCCACCATTTCATCTGTCTTCTTCGCTCCACCAACACCCTTCAAAAAAAAAAGATGCCACCTCTTCGCTGCCAGAAAATTACTCCTAGCGAATGCCGGCTGCTCAAAGGTTAACAAAAGGGACGGCCAGCTGGCTTAAACAAAATTCCTACAAGCTTCTTATAAATGTTTAATTGTAACCACTAGCCACTTTGGGGACACATAATAAATAGGAGCATCAATTGAAAAGGTTTCCTGGAAGGAGGGGAGGTGGGAATGAGGTGTTGTGGATGGTGGCGGCGGTGGAGTGAGGGGAAGGGAGGGGGGGCTGAGATCTATCAGGGTGAATTCATAGCTATTGATTTTCTCCTGGCTGGGGAGGGACAGCATATTCTATTCAGTGCAATGTTCCTCTGCAGATTATGTTAAGAGGCAGGCTTGGCTGAGGAGAGGCTCAGCGGATGCGCTATGCGTGTTTAATGCGTCAAACTGTTCTCATCGCTCAATGGAGACACTTAGCAATTCAGAGCATGTCCCATCACAGCCCAGCTCCAGAGGAGGAAGGGCCAAAATGTCCCACAGGCTGACAGCCTGGGCTGGAGCCTATGTGAGGCTGCCTTGTAGAGGTGAAATGACACTAGAAAACAAGTGTGCCATATAGAAGAACCCCATTGTCATACGACGAAGCGACGCTTGGGCCTACGACTATCCTTTCATGTACGAGGAGTACATCATTTCTGTATATATATTATACACCTATTTATATGCTTTTTTTCGCTACTTTCCTTATTATAGCATTTTTTAACAATTATTCACTTCTGTGCAACGTGCATTTATTTAAAAGAATTAACAATCTAATCAATAACCCAGCTATTAATAAAATTGCACATGAATGACAATATACAGGCAATCCATACATCAAACCCTTGAAACAAGTCTACGAATATGTGAACATATAATACCGTATATACTACACAATCTTGTCTGCACTACATGGGTGCATTAAGTGGTGAAAATGGTTGCTCATGCATTGGTCTGCCGGGGTAATTTATTTTTCGGTACATACCGTGTGTATTCTGTTTGTCATCCCTGTTTGATTGATTCCAAAACTGTTATAATAAAACTTTTGTGTTCGGTGCCCCCATGAGTAATGGCTGAAGCTGTGCGTTGGGCCAATTACTTCCATGTGTAGAGTCTATCCTATGAAGGTTATGATTACGGCCTTATATCCGATATTAAGAATAAGGATATGTTCCGAATCATTGGAGATTGAGGCCTGGTAGCTTATTAAGTTTTGGTCAAGATGATAATCGGACTCTCTGGCTTGCGAAATGACTTGTTCGTGTGGGAGGTGTAAGGGGCATGTTGTTTTGAAAGCCTGGCAGAACCATATGCGGCTACATTTCGTGTATGCAACTATACAAGGTCTGGCCTCTGCATATGGTGTGTACGCGCTTGGCATAGTCTCTGTAGTGTGTGTATATCAGTATATGTGCGTGGACATGTGTGGTGGCAATCTGTTCCGAAAGAAGCAGGATATATACCGACATTCACACTAGTGCACACACACAATCACAGAGAAATGGCCTCAGCGGTGCGCTGAAAGCTCTAATTATCCAATTATACAATTGTATGTATTCAGTGCAGACACCCAGTGTGTGTGTGTGTCCTGTATATAATAGGTTGCATTGCAACACTGCATGGACTATATATCGAATTATCACACACACACATCTGCGGTGCCTGAGGCAGACTGAGTGTGTGAATGTGCCTGTGTGTTTGTACATATGTGAATAATGTGTGTGGCTAAGGCTGGATTGCTGACCTGCAGTGATTGAAGGGGGGACTGTGGGGGAGGGGGGTGGGTGGTCTGTGTACCACCATACTAATCATAGTTACCTCGCTCCGCCTGACACACACACACACACACACACACACACACACACACACTGCCCTCCCCCCATTTTTTTTCATGTGGGTTGTGTTTAACCCTTTCGATGGCGAAACAATGTACTGCAGGGCTTTTTTGGCATGGCACATGGTAAAAGGAGGGGCAGCTGTGGGATGCAGTCTGCCAGTGATGACCCAGGCGTCAGCAACACACATATTAGTCAAAGTAGGGTACAAGATGGGAATAAGGAATAGTCACAGGCCTGTTGAAAACTTGAATACACAAATACCAAGGAATTGATACAATGTGCACATAGATGTCATGTTTTCAACATGTAAATGAACCATCTGTAGAATAGAACACTAAATGATACAAACAGGTTAACCCTATAGCACTGAGTATATATAAATACATACATAAATAAATAAATGAATGATTAAATAAATATATCAATCAATAAAGTCGTAAATAAATGAATAAATAAATAAATAAATGATTAAATATATGAACAAATAAAACAATTATACATAAATAAATTAATAAAGAAATAATGAATGAATAAATAAAAAATAAATACATAAATAAACGAAAAAAGAAATAAATGAGTAAATAAAGAAATAAATACAATAATGAATGAAGAAATAAATATATGAATAAATAAATAATGAATCAATAAATAAAGAAATAAATATATGAATACATAAAGAAATAAATACATAAATGAATGAATACATAAATATATGAATAAAGAAAGAAATATATGAGTGAAAGAATGAATGAATGAATGATTAAAGAAATAAATACATAAATAAATATACATTGGTTGTGCAGAAAAGTCCTAGAAGTATTGCAGCTATATATCATGTCACGGGCTCTGCGATATGCAGCATTGCATTTACCTGCGGATATGTGTAATGTGTTTAGGCCTCAACAGCATTTAATCTGTAACTATTGATTTTTTTTTCATCAGCAATGCATGACATCCATTTTCCATATGTGGCTTTCGCCAATACAGGTACATGGCTTGAGTCTCCAAATTCTACCTCAATAGGCAATCATGCACTTGTCTCATCATGGAGCAGAACGACACAATGCATCCCAGAGTACTGCCATCCATGCCCCTGTACCACACACTCTGTGCCCCACTGCTTCCATCTTAACAAAATCTATCATTCACATCATCACAATGAATACTTGGAAGAGGATCAGTCTCTCCCCAATCACCCTCCTCCCTCCCCTACCTCCCTACATTCCCCCCCCTCGGGTTTATTAGCTCAGTCTAGCCACCCCTTGTTTAAAAAATGAAATGATAAGATGGAGGAATATGTAGTTTTCTGATTCAGGAGAGAGGGAGGGGAACAGGAGAGCAGAAAGAGGAGGGTGAAAATGTAAGAGAGGAAAAGGGTCTTATCCAGTCACCAAAATACCTTCAAGGCAACATGTTCTCCACAATCCAGAATGGGTCATGACTTCTTCATTCTTTTTGCTGGTTTCATTTTCACTTATAGATTTGCTCTTGCAGACCCCTCTAGAGTATAACCAGTAGTCTGTGCCCACAGCAATTGTCATTAAACTGAATGCAGCAAATGCTCCCACAGTGGTTAGGAGCATCTGAACACCTCTATCAAACAGACCCATAATTCTTCATTCTATAGACATCCAACAGTCTTCTGGTTTAGGGGGGTGATAGGAGATAAAGATGGGAGATGATGGAAGGATTTTGTTGTTTTTTTTTCTTTCTTTTTATCTTATCTTTAGCTTAGCAGTAATGCTGGACCTTGCCCAAAAAGATGAGGTATCCTAATAGAAAAAATAGCAAAAGTAAAGCTGCTGGAAGGCTTGTGGATGGAGAGCTCGTTGTCCATCAGATCATGTCCAAATGCAGGTTAATAGAAAGAAATAGTGCAGACAGACACAAACAAGCAGCAGAGCTAACACACAGAGAGGCTCTAATCTCTCTAATCCCTTTTCCTAAAATTCTGATCTTCAGTTTCCATAAGTGATGGCTAATTGTGAAGCTGTAATCAGCAGGAATAAAGATGCAGTATCTTCATCACCAACCTTCAACATCAGGACCAGGGCAGGGGGGTTTTATAGGGTTAGGAATGCAGGGTCTGCTTTCCTTATGTTGTTCTGCAGCCTGCGCCATGTAAAAGGGAGAAAAAAAAATAACAGATTTTTTTTCTTCTTGTTCTTCTTTTCTCTCTCTCCCTTTGCTCTTCACAGATTATTTCTTCTGTTGTCCCCTCTTCTGGTGTCTGCTGAGTGTGTGTCTGCTGGAGTGTGGGATCTTTCTCTCCCCTGCTGTTGATTACACCACAAGTCTCCTCTGGATGCTGTAAGGTTTGGCTTGAGAAGGACTGCGGCTTTTGCAATCCATGGTTGTACAGCTGAAGATCACTGTGAGGCCCCCACTTAGATGTCCTGGGAGGGAGGCAGGCTTGCTGTGTAGGGTGGGCTGGTAAATGGGCTTCCTCTGCTGCTGCATGGAAGTGATGCTACAGCTGTTCTCTGTGGATCTCCTTTGCCTCTGCTGAGGACCTGGTGCTGAAATGGACAGCTCCTAGACACCAGAGCTGCTGCTGGAGAGCACTTTCATGTAGGACCTCCTGTACTGGAACAGCCAGCTGGTGGAAAGCTTCATGTCCCTCCTCTCTTTGCTGTCCTAAGTCACCACCCCTGTTCAGCTTCCAGGAGGAGGGGGGGTGTCAACTCCTGCAGCCCCCTGATCCTTTTTCCTTCTCCCCCAAACAAGTTCATCAGCACAAATCTCCTAAATGCACCCCAAATCTTGGTATTTCTGCAGACAATACTCCTTTATTTACTTGTTTATTTATCGATGGATCTATTTATTTATGATGTCACCTTTTATGACAATAGCAGTTGAACTTAATCTTGGCACAATATATCATATACATCCATTTATATGTCGAAAAAAGGGGAAAATACCTATTTAAAATATTCCTTTCCATCTGTCTAGAACCATACAGGGGATTTCTCTCCCACTCTTCTTTTTTTAATCTTTGCTCACTTTTTTTACTTAATGGAAATCAGCCCTGTGTGTATCACAATGGGATATACAGCTCTGGCAAAAATTAAGAGACCACAGCAAAATTTTCAGTTTGTCTGATTTTTCCCTTTATAGGTATATTGTTGAGTAAAATGAAAATTGCTCTTTTATTCTATAAACTACTGACAACAGGTCTTTGAATTTCCAAACGCTAAATTTTGTATTTATTTTCAGAAAATGAGAAATGGTCAAAAGAACAAAAAATGCAGTGCTTGCAGACTTCAAATAATGCTAAGAAAACAAGTTCATAATCATTTAGAAACAACAATACTAATGTTTTAACTCAGGAAGAGTTCAGAAATCAATATTTTGTTGAATAACCATGATTTTTAGTCACAGATTTCATGCGTCTTGGCAAGCTTTCCACCAGTCTTTTCACACTGCTTTTGGGTGACCTTATGCCACTCCTGGTACACAAATTTAATCAGTTTTATTTTGTTTGATGGCTTGTGACTATCCATCTTCCTCTTGATTACATTTCAAAGGTTTTCAATGGGGTTCAGGTCTGGAGATTGGGCTGGCCATGACAGGGATTTGATGTGGTGCTCCTTCATCCACACATTGATTGACTTAGCTGTGTGGCATGGCGCATTGTCCAGCTGGAAAAACCAGTCCTCAGAGTTTGGGAACATTGCCTGAGCAGAAGGAATCAACTTTTTTCCAGGCTAACCTTGCAAGTGGCTTGATTCATACGTCCTTCACAAAGATTAACCTGCCCAATTCCAGCCTTGCTGAAGCATCCCCAGATCATCACCGATCCCCCACCAAATTTCACAGTGGGTGCAAGACACTGTGGCTTGTACGCCTCTCCAGGTCTCCGTCTAACCATTAGACGACCAGGTGTTGAGCAAAGCTGAAAATTAGACTCATCAGAGAAGATTACCTTACTTCAGCCCTCTATGGTCCAATCCTTATGGTCTTTGGCAAACTTTAGCCTGGCTCTCCTTTGCTTCTCATTGATGAAAGGATGTTTTCAAGCTTTACATGACTTGAGTCCTGCCTCTAGGAGCCTGTTACGAACTGTTCTTGCAATGCACTTCACCCCAGCTGCCATTTGCCATTCCTTTTGTAGGTCACTTGATGTCATCCTGCGGTTGCTGAGTAACATTTGCATAAGATGACGGTCATCCCGGTCAGTGGAGAGTCATTTTCGCCCTCTGCCGGTCTGTAGCTTTGTTGTCCTCAATGTCTGCTGCTTGACCTTGTTGTAATGGACTGCGGTCTTAGAAATTTTAAGGATGGAGGCAACATGACACTCACTGTATCCCTCTGCTAGTAAAGCCAGAATTGAGCCCTTCTTTTCCTTATTCAAGACTTTTCTTTTCAACTCCTTTGGTCTGGTTAAAAGTTATTTTTTTCATTCCTATTACTTTTGGGATATTATTAGCACTTGTTTTGCCATACAGCTTGTCCTAAGAGGATTGTGAACACCACAGCAGGGTTTTTTATACTTTCCTTCGTTAAATAATATTTGGTTCAGGTGATCACCTAATCAGAAGCACATTAAGTGGGATGAGGTGTACTCTGGTTGGAATTCAACTGACACTGGAATGGAATGGCTGTCAGACATGTAGAGAAGCTGATTTTTAAAAAACTGTGCAGTGGTCTTTTAATTTTTGCCAGAGCTGTATTTAGGTTTGAAGAACCATTTAATTCCACCCCAAAAAATACCTTGGACATTAAGTCATCTTTTTAACAATTATGTAATCCTCCCTGCTGCCACCATCCCAAAAAAAAGTAATCTATCCAGGTTGTGAGTAACCCCTTCTCTCATATCTAAAGGGGTTATGAAAAGGAGGATTATCGGGTTGCCATCTCAGAAGAGCACTTTCTCACTGTCCTACATTGGTAGTTAAGATATTAAAGAATCGCATAAGCCAGCCGCTTAATTATTTCCAAGTTAATTGGGATAATCATGATATGCTGCTGACAACCCAGTTCTTGCATGGTGAATGCTTTAAGGATTGGAATGAGTAATGCAAACATGATGGTGGAGGAAAAGACACAGTCTTGTGATAGTGGTGGATATAAAATAAGAAAGAAAGACTTGTTTTATTGCTCATTATACGTTAATTAGCACCCTAATTTTCATCGGAGCTGTACAAATAATGTCTTCACATAGGTTTCTGTCGCCAATAAAACCCATAGTGCATTTTTGGACAGTTAAACTTAAGAAAAGTCTTTTCAGTGTGAAAATATACCAGGGTACCTGGATGAAACCCATATAAATGAACTCCACTGCTAGTAAAGAGCCACAGTGTGGTCAGCTAGTAATAAGTCTCGCTTGTGTCCTTGTCTATTACTATTGAGCTACATGTTGTGTACTGTTCAGACTTCTGAGCTTTCGTCCTGCTAGCTACCACTGAGCCATGGTAGAGTGACTTATGTTACTTACAGATCACTATAAAATTCTGGCATAATGTGCATTAAATAAAGTAAGATGGTGGCATAGTATATTGTCCCTCTGAAGCTTGATGTAGCCATAGCAATGCATTGGTATATCATTGGTGCAGCTTGTGCAGTTGCACAGGGGTCTAAGAGGTAAGGGGGCCAGTGTTACCTACAAAGCCGGTTGAATTGTGCATTATCAGGAGCCGTTGGCCTCCAAAGAGCACATATACTGTTCTTGCACAGGAATCCTTTTCTATGTGTGGCCCCCATCTTACATCAGATCAATGGAGTGTGGTTATAATGTCAGTCTATACTAATGCAAACAATATGTAGTGCTTCCAGCATGGCTGCAGGCAACAAGTCGCCATCTAGGCTAAATTCTGTTTCTGTGAGCTGTTGAAACCCCTGTCACAACACCTTTTTTTGGTGGACTACAAAGTGCGTATTACACCAATCAGTAAGGATATGCTGATACATCACTGTCTAGCCTCTGCGTAATCTAAAGTGTATGGCTTAAATTTGATGCTGACACTCATTTTTCACCACGTTGCACCTTTGATATGTTGCAGTTTGCACAAGGAGTATTCCAGTGGTTGATCTATGGGCTAATTAGTGGCTTATCCATGCCCATAGGCACTCACAAACATTTGAAATCAGTTTTCCCAAAGTATGTGAAACAGGTTTCAAAAATACCATTGAAAAACATTTGAAGAGGATTTAGGGGCAGAATCGATGGCTAAATTCTCATCAAATCCTAAACATAGCAATGAACTTGAATTGAATTGAGTTATCCAGGACAAAATTATTATTATATTTTAAGGCAAAAAACTAACAGGCAGGTATTTGCTAATTAGTTAGCAACTAAGTGTTTGTTCTATCCGGTGCCAGCTCAGAGCAATCACTGACCGCCCTGCTGGTGATTCTATTGCTCTATGTCAACAGAGCAGCTCTTGTTGACTGGGCTCGACTTCAGACGTCAAAATTGACAGCCGGCTTCCTGACGTTATGCAGCGCTCAGCTGTCCATCATCATGTCATCGCCCATCAGCAGAGCAGAGTGGAAGAGAAGCCGCTGCTCTGTCAATGTGATGTCAACGAAAGCCGCATGGGCAGTCAGTGACTGCTCTGTACTGGCAGAGATCGCTGGGAACAATAGGTAGGTAAAGAGCAACTATGTGGCTGTTAGTTCTTAGGTCTACAGTAAAAAATTAAAATAGTCCTGGATAACCCCTTTAAGGCAGATTCTCAATTCGCAACCATCCCTACTGGGTTCCTCTTCATCTGTCCTTCTGCTTTTGAATATCCAGTTAGTTCTACTTCCCACAATTCCATGTGTCCTCTGGAAACTGCACCTACGCCTGAGGTCCATGTGCCCAGAGACTTAGCGGATCCACCTCAACTGATGAGCCCTTACCATAATAAAGACCAGGATGGTGACCTCACCCTTTGACACATTATTTGCAGTTCTTTCTTCTTTGCCTTTGCTTGATATGGAGAAAGAAAAGCAAAACTCACATCAAGGCGTTCAATGGTTGAAATTTAAATTAACAGTTGCTTTTGTATTCCATTTTTTTGCAAATATCTCGAGAACAGTAGGTGCTAAAGAGCTGAAACCTGGTGTAAAATGTTCTGAAGTGCCTAATTTACCTACGTGGCAAATTCGGTGCAGCCTTTGCTCATAAATTAGTATTTGCTTTTGTGTTCTGTTTTTGAGTATCTTGAGGACAGTAGGTCCTAAAGAGCTAAAACCCAGTCTAAAGCCTTAAGAATCATCTGATTTACCTACAGTCATGGCTGAAAGTCTTGGCAATCTTGAAACTGTTCCAGAAAATGAATATATATAAATATATATATGTGTGTGTATATATATATATATATATTTATATATACACACACACACACTCGCATATGTATCAGGGAGAGTGGCCAACACAGAACAGCTGAGACAGTTCCCAGATGGAGAGCTCCAGGATAGCAACTGAACTGATTAACCCTTGCAATGACAGAGCAAGGAAAACCTGAACTGTCTAATAGGATGGTGAAACAGTTCTAATCAGTGCAGGAGTTTGTGTAACCAGAAACTGTGATCTTCTGGCCCTTCTCTATCGTGGTATCCATGTGACAGAAACAAAGCGCTGGAGAGTTCTGAAGTGGCCAGCAATGAGTCCGGCTCTAAATCTCATTGAACACCTGTGGAGAAATCTTAAAATTGCTGTTGGGAGATGGCGCCTTCACATATGAGAGAGACCTGGAGCAGTTTGCAAAAGAAGATTGGTCCAAAATTCCAGTTCAGGGGTGTAAGAAGCTTGTTGATGGTTATATGAAGTGATTGCAGTTAGGGATGAGCAATCATAATTGTGGGTATTCGGTACTCGGTGAGTAGTGAAGTACTCGTGGTACTCATAACATAGCGAGTATTTCACTACTCACCTCGCACTACCCAAAACCCAAAAGTTCTTTTCAGAGCTGAAAGAATAAGGTCAGGGACTGAGTAGTGACAGTTTTCCCAGCTATTTTTGGGGTCTCATTTAACCCTGCAGGGCAGTTTTTTTGTGCTGTTGCGGTGCTGTTTTCACAGCGAATAGGACGCACGCACGTTACTGCACAACTGACACGCAGCCAGCACCACCGTCTTGTGTGGTGACTGGGGTGCGTAATCTCGCCTTAAACCTCAGGGCTATTTTTTTGTGCTGTTGCGGTGCTGTGTTCACAGCGAATAGGACGCACGCACAGTAGTGCACAACTGACACGCAGCCAGCACCGCTGTCTTGTGTGGTGACTGAGGTGCGTAATCTCGCCTTAAACCTCGGGGCAGTTTTTTTGTGCTGTTGCGCTGCTGTGTTCACAGCTATCAGGATGCATGCACGGTACTGCACAACTGACACGCAGCCAGCACCGCTGTCTTGTATGGTGACTGGGGTGCATAATCTCCCCTTAAACCTCAGGGCAATTTTTTTGTGCTGTTGCGGTGCTGTGTTCACAGCGAATAGGACGCACGCACAGTACTGCACAACTGACACGCAGCCAGCACCGCTGTCTTGTGTGGTAACTGGGGTGCGTAATCTCGCCTTAAACCTCAGGGCAGTTTTCTTGTGCTGTTGCGGTGCTGTGTTCACAGCGAATAGGACGCACACACGGTACTGCACAACTGACAAGCCGCCAGCACCACTGTCTTGTGTGGTGACTGAGGTGCGTAATCTCGCCTTAAACCTCAGGGCAATTTTTTTGTGCTGTTGCGGTGCTGTGTTCACAGCGAATAGGAAGCACGCACGGTACTGCACAACTGACACACAGCCAGCACCACTGTCTTGTGTGGTTACTGGAGTGCATAATCTCACCTTAAACCTCAGGGCAATATTTTTGTGGTGCTGTTGTAAAACACAAAGCAGTATTAGGCTGTAGTGCTACCTTCCACAAAGCACTAACTGCTCCTTGTTCCCCAATATCTGCATCTAAACATCTGCAACTATGGCAGAAAAATCCAAAATTCCTAAAAAGGCTGTTGTGAAGGTACTTGGACGTGGGGTTGTCATTGGTGCCCAAAAAGGCACAGAGTCTGGGTGACTGAAGAACGTTGATGCATCTAGGTTCCTGGTGAACTTTCCCGGTCTGGAACATAAACGGGTCTGGAAGCCAGAAGAACAAGAGCAGATACTGTCTTGGATGGCTGATAAGGCCTCAACAAAATGTTCTAGCAGCACCCAATCGTCCATGATAAAACAGTCTACTGTCCATACAGAGAACGCTGGGACATCCTATTCTCAACCTGTTCCTAGTTCATCATCCGGTCAGGAGTCACAGGAAACATTTGACCCCAACCTTGATCACTCCGAGGATCTGTTTGATCTATCTCCTTTCGTTGCCTCTGGCCTCTCACCACGCAACATTGAAGAGGAACGTGAGGGGGTATCGTCTGTTGATGATGGCCAAATATTTGAAACCCCACAGCCAGAAGAAAGCCACTTACATCCACGTGATATACCGGGTGAAGAGGTGGAGGCTGATGGTGATGACACACAGTTGCCATCTGGCCAGTCACCAATATCAACACAGAAGGAGGATGACATGGACGACGAGGTGGTCGATGATGAGACCACAGATCCGACCTTGACCGTTAGCACGCATAGCCAGCACAGCAGCACAGAGGAAGAAGGTAGATATGTAGCACCAACAAAGCCACCAAGGGCTACTGGATTGAGCAGAGTGCAAAGTCTGTCAACTGTTGCCAAGAGTAATCCCTCTGTGCCCCAAGTCAAGGCAAGGGTGCGTTAAGCCGCTGTCTGGAAATTTTTTCCCGATAGTCCTTCTGAACCAAATGTTGTCATCTGTAGCATCTGCCATAGGAAGATGAGCAGAGGCCAGGGCAAAGGCAACCAAAGCACCACCAGTATGAGGAAACACATGGCAGCCAAGCACCCTAGTCGGTGGACTGAACAACAGGGTACGAAATCAGTGTGTGCGACTGCGGGTCAAACCACTGCAGTGTCGCCTGTGATAAGTCCTTTCCAATCTGCTGGGCAGGAAGCAGGTGATCATCATACTGTGACGAGTGTCAGCTTACGCTGAGTCGTTTTTCTTTAGAGAGTGGACCCTCTGGGCCGTGGCACCCACCCACCTAGGGCGAGCTGACCTTGTGAGAAGCCACCCCCTACACAGGGAGTGTCAGGGGCAAGACCAAGGGGTTAAGCCACCACGACAGCTGGGACCAGACGGCCGGCTCACGAAAGCAAGACAAGGCTAGACAAGACGTAAGTTCAAGATAACTTCATTACGGAACAGTTCAGGGTAACAACAGGTGCAAAACGTAAACACACAGGGAACACATAGCAAGGTGCGTGCGTGGGCACGCCAAGGTCCATAGCATGGTACGTGCCAGGTGGCACGCCTGGGTACAGGCAAAGTCACAAATGGCATCGGACTCCGGACAGCTGGCAACGATCGTCATGATCAAGGCATCAGGCTGCGGACATCAGCTCAGGACATCAGGCCGCAGTCATCAGGCTTACGATCTCTGGCAGCGATCGGCAGGTTCCGGGAATCCGGCAGGCAAACCAGGGTTCAGGCAAGGAGGCACGACAGATCTCCAGGCATGGTGCGTGTTAGGGAACACGCCGAGGTCCAAGGCAGGATTCCAGGCAGGGTGCGTGCTAGGGGCACACCAGGGTCCAGGGCAAGGTGCAAGGCAGGGTGCGTATGTAGGGGACACGCCAGGGTTCAAAGCAAGGTGCAAGGCAAGGTGTGTGTGTAGGGGACACGCCAGGGTTCAAAGTTCAACAAACAATACAGGGTGCGTGTGTAGAGACACGCCAAGGCACAAGGTACAGGGCAGAGTCCTGCGCATGCAGAGAGACACCCCAAGGTCAGGTTCAAGGCAGAGTCCTGCGCGTGCAGAGGGTACGCCAGGGTCAGAGTTCAAGACAGAGTCCTGCGCGTGCAGAGAGACACGCCAGGGTCAGGTTCAAGGCAGAGTCCTGCGCGTGCAGAGAAACACGCCAGGGTCAGGTTCAAGGCAGAGTCCTGCGCGTGGAGAGAGACACGCCAGGGTCAGGGTTCAAGGCAGAGTCCTGCGCGTGCAGGGAGACACGCCAGGGTCAGGTTAAAGGCAAAGTCCTGCGCGTGCAGCAGGCACACCAGGGTCAAGGTTCAAGACAGAGTCCTTCGTGTGTAGAGAGACACGCCAGGGTCAGGGTTAAAAGTGGAGTCCTGCGCATGCAGAGGGCACGCCAGGGACAGAGTACAGGCAAGGACCTGTACGTGCGAGAGGGCACGACAGGGTACATGGTAAGACCTGCGCATACTTTTACAGAAGCACGGGGAGGTATGCCACGGGGCAGGCGAGGGCCTACGCGTGCTAAGAGAAGCACGGAGAACACAGTGCAGAGACAGCGTGAGTGCAAGGAAGCACAGAGAGCACGGCTGGGGCACTGGCTAGCTGGACGGGCTGCAGCAAAAACAGGCGGGTAAGACTCCAGCGAACCCGACTGGGGCATACCAGGTGACACAGCTGTCACTGACTGACGAGCATGGCTGAGGCACAAGCAGGTGGGCACGGCTAGGGCGGGCACGGCTGAGGCACAAACAGGAGGCTAGGAAGGCCAGGCGCATGCAAAGGGCTCATGAAACAACAAAGCAAGGCAAGATAATAAACCAGGCAGAGCTTAGGCAGAGTACGGAACATGGAGCGGAGACTTAGGCAGAAACAGAACCAGGTCAGAGCGAGGACAGAGCTATCAGCGGAGCGTATGCCGAAGCCCAGAGCCGGGCCAAGGCAGAGCCTTGGGACTAGCCTAGAAACGTGCAAAAGGGCACAATAGGAAAGAGTCTAGCAGCGGAGCATAGGCCGAAGCCCAGAGCCGGGCCAAGGCAGAGCCTTGGGACTAGACATGGAAAAGAGCACCAAAAGTAAGAGAGGAGGAATGGTGCGTGTGCCAGAGAGCACTACAGAGCACCATAGGAGAGAGCGAGGCAGAGCAAGCAAAGACAGAGACCATAGGGAGGAACAAGGCAGAGCAAAGGCAAGGTACGGAACAAGGCACTGAAGCTAGACTGAAGCACAGAACGGAATCAGAGCAAGGAAGGACTACAAGGCAAAGCAGAGCAGAGACAACACATGGCACGAAGGACAAACACTAGACAAGGCACGGGACAAGAGACGGAGTACAAGCACGGAGCGTGTGCAGAGAGGCACGACAGGGCAGAGTGCAGGGGCACAGAATAGAGGGAGCGACCCAGTAGACCAAGCAGCCATGCAGGGAAGCAACACAATACTCAGGCCCTGACCATAAGGAGAGGCGGTCTGATATAGGGCATTAGCACCTCCACTTCCGGGTCAGGACCAGGGGAGAACTTCCAGTTCAGATCCTCCAGGATCACAGAGAGCAGTCACATGATCAGGGATTCCAGACATGCAGAGATGATTGCAGAACCAGACAGTGCTGGAACCTAGGAAAGGTCACATGATCAGGGGTTCCAGACATGCAGAGATTACCACAGAAGGCAGAGCAGAAACGCAGGCATCTTGCAGCCCAACAGTCATGAGGTGAGTGTGCACACTGCTCTAGGGAACATGCAGGATAGCAGACATGAGATGCGCTTGCACACCGCTCCAGGGGTCATGAGGCAAAACAGATATGGCGGACATGACGAGCATGACACATACCTTTTGCTCACAAGCTGCGGTTGCACAGACACAGGCCACAACAAGCTCATCCACTTATTTGTCCCAAGAAAGCGTCCAATTGTCTGTGCCCCAGATGTATGAAAGGAGGCGTAAATACCAAGCCATGCACTCACAAGCACAAATACTGAACGCGCACATTGCCAAGTTGCTAACCGTGGAGATGTTGCCGTTTAGGCTTGTAGGGACACAGTCTTTCCGTGATCTTTTGGCTGTGGCTGCCCCACGATACTCTGTTCCCAGCCGGCACTATTTTTCCCGGTGTGCCGTTCCCGCGTTACACCAGCACGTCTTAAACAATCCAAAGCGTGCTCTCACCAACGCCGTAACCGGGAAGGTCCATCTTACAACAGACAAGTGGACAAGTGGCCAGGGACTATACATCTTTGTCACGGCACACTGGCTCAACTTGGTGGAGGGTGGGACAAAGTCTCAAACTGGACCATCAACACATATCCAACCCACGCCACTAGAGATGAGCGACTTTGCCTTTTTTCGGGTCGAGTTGGGTTTCTTGAAACCCGACTTTCGCAAAAGTCGGGTCGAACACAATCGGCCAATTATCGTGAAAAGTCGAAGGCCGACTGAAACACGAAACCCAATGCAAGTCAATGGGGAAGAAAAGTCGGCAGTGAGTGGAGGACAGGAAACACACCTACAGTGCGCATTTTAATGCCAAAAACATAAATTCTTATTACTTAAGCTTGTCAACCTTAATTTACTTTATAATAATAGTTAGGCATTGAAAACTGGGGGTTATTTGGCTAAAGTTGTGGGGGGTGGGGCTGGCTCCAGATTTTCGTGGGCCCAGGGCCAAAGAGTGTCACTGGGCTCCTTTAACACATGGCACAATTCATGATCCTCTGATACGGCAGAGAAATAGCGGTATAGTACAATGAAAAATACTTCACTTCTTACATCACATGACTGATATCCAGTGTAAATTCTCCAATAGCTCCAAAAACGGACAGTATATTACTTCATACAGTATTATGGCCACCGCATAGTGCGCCATACAGAGTAATGAGGCCCATATATTTCTCCATACAGAATCATTGGTCCCATATAATGTTCGATACAGTATATGATGAGCTCCACATAATGCTACAGTATATGTTGGTCCCCATGGATGAAGCTCCACTGTCTTATGGGCCCAAATAATGCTCCATATATAATGGGCCCCATTTCTAATGCTCCAGTGTATAATGGGCCCTGTAAATGCTGCTCCAGTGTCTGATGTCCCCCATTTGGAAAGCTCCAGCACATGATGGGCCTCACGGATGATACTCTAGTGTACGATTGGTCCAAATAATGCTCCATATATAATCTACCCCATTTACAATGCTCCAGTATATGATGGGCCCCATGGATGATGCTCCAGTGTCTTATGGGCCCAAATAATGCTCAATATATAATGGGCCCCATTTCTAATGCTCCAGTGTATAATGGGCCCTGTAAATGCTGCTCCAATGTCTGATGTCCATCTTTGGAATGCTCCAGTGTATGGTGGGCCACATATATCATTCTCCAGAGTATAGTGCTCCCCAAAAATTGCTCCCACCTTTAAAACAATTAAATAAGTCTCCTTGCTAGGGAATCCCTGTACTCCGGACTCCCCGTCTTCCCCATCTTCCATCTCTCTGCACTTGGACTGTTTAGGCAGAGGGCGTACAGAAGTGATGTCATCGTGCTCTCTGACCAGAATGTCACTGTCAGGAAATGTGGAAGACGTCACGGCGGTGGAGCAGGGAGAGGTAAGTATTTCAACTTTGCAAGTGCTGTGATCCTGAGCAAGCAGGGGGGCCCACTCGTTGGCGACGGCACTGGCACAGGGCCCCTCATAGTACGGCGGTGTGTCTGACGGCGGGTGGGTCCTCCCACCGGCAGAGACACTTTTGCGTACTATGAGGGGCCCTGTGCCAGTGCCGTCGCCCATGAGTATGCCCCCCCCCACATGCTCAAGGAACCTGCACTTTCATCTGCACCTTCCTCTTTGTCACCGTGTAAGGTGGTATAGTATGCGGGAAGGGGAACCTGAGTTTCATCAGGGTCAGATTCTGGCTGTGTAGAGTGCGAGGGGAATGTAGTGGTCTGGGTCAATGTACCAGCAGAATCATCTAGCAGTGGCTGGGCATCAGTGCACTTGTGGCGCCCCCAGGAGAACGGTCGCCACAGTGGCATTACCTTCCTCCTAGGGAGTGTGATGTCATGCTTGGGAGCAATGAAGGATCTCTCTAGCAGTTAAACCAACACAACACAGTTCCCACTCCAGGCCAGCAAGGAGAGCTCTGAACCTGACTGCTGAGGAGCTGCTCTCTGTGGTCGGGAGGAGGGAAGTTAGGGCAGTCTGTGAAGGGAAGGGGAAGTGTGTGGAAGTGAGAAGGGGAGCTGGAGGATGAGCTTAGTTAAAGGCTCACTCCTAGCTGGAGCGCATGGTCCGGATTCCGGTCTCAGAGTTTGTAGGGACACTGATGGTCCTGCAGCAGAAACTGGAGGAAGTAGCAGCTGTAAATGCTCTGTTCCCAACTAAGGCTCGGAGGCCCCAGCAGCGACGTGTGTGAGCCAGAAGGAAAAGGCTACGGCTGCCTGCCATACGAGAAAGTTCCAAAAGAGAGTCAACAAGGGGAACTTCAGTGAACTCAGTACTGCAAGTACCTCAGATAAGCGCTAGAACGGAGGCCACACTACCTATCTGCAGAGACAGAATTCCTTATTTGCACCAGGCTGACCAACTCCTTCTCCATCTGTACTCTGGGTCCTGTACGGCACTTACCAAGTACAGGTAAAGGAACTGCACGACTGTGTCTGTCATCTTTCTCCTGCGCCTGGCGCACGGCTCTGCTACATCCTGCACTGCACACCATCTACCAACTCTTTCATCTGCCCTGCGACTACGGCCCTACCTGTGCAGGGCTTCTACATCTTAGCTGCACCACAACATCTGTCCCAGAGAAGCGACACTGCAGCACTGGTCAATCTGATCAGAAACCACAGGTGGCGTCACGTATCATTCACCTATAAAAGTTATTCACCCCTTTGCATGGACGCCCAGGGCCACGGACCGGGTCACCACCACCGTGACACATCCCTCTGAGATACCGGCCCGGTACCGTCTAACCCCACTGCCCTGGCTGGCGACCCACACTCCATGACAGATTCATCTTGGACTGGGGAATTCACGATTTGACTTGATAACCCAGGCATGGTAGGTGAAAAGAGCTCTATGGAGTAATCTGTAGTGTGGCCTGCCGCATCCTTCACTTTTGGTAGGGGTGAAGGACACAAGGAAAGGTGTTGTTCCTGACCAGGAGCCTCCACTGACGACTCAGTGCTTTTATTTTTTGAAACTTCAGAAGAGGAGGCGATAGAGCTGGAGGCTGTGTCAGCAATGTAAGCCAAAACTTGTTCCTGAAGCTCCGGCTTTAAAAGCAGTTTACCTACTCCCAGAAAAGGGAGCCTTCGAGGCCTTGTGGAGCTAGACGATGATGCAGGCTCAACACCTCCTGCCTTAGGTGCTATTGTGCTTTTGCCACTACCAGCAGATGCACCACCACCACCATCAGTACCAGCTGGCAACCCCCACCCATTTCCACAGCCTCTTCCACCATACTTCCTCATTTTTGGGAAAATGTACCCAAAATACCACCAGCTATATGGTACTGTAAAACAAGGTACAAGGTGTATATAGTATTGGGGAGAATTTGAATCTCCGTATAGATTTTAGGAGGCTGAACTATTATCTCAGGCCCACTATAGATTACACCTCAATGTAACAGGCTGAAATTGGCTGGTGTATGAGAAGGTACAAGGTGTATACAGTATTGGGGAGAATTTGAATCTCCCTAGAGATTTTAGGAGGCTGAACTATTATCTCAGGCCCACTATAGATTACACCTCAATTTAACAGGCTGAAATAGGCTGGTGTATGACAAGGTACAAGGTGTATATAGTATTGGGGAGAATTTGAATCTCCCTAGAGATTTTAGGAGGCTGACATTGATGCTCTCAGTCCAAGTATGGCAGCAGGCAGCCTAATAAGCAGGACTGCTGCACACAAAAGTGTGGAAAAATGAACGCTTGGTAACTGTGCAGAAAAAGTTTGCACAGCAGAGTGCAAACAGAAATGCAGCTATCAGGGAGCCTTATAATGCAGCCTAATAACCAGCAGAGCTGATGCACAAAAATATATCCTCCCCTGTCACTGCACACAAACTGTTGTGTTGTACAGTGAAAATCGCTACCAGCAGAAGCAGTTTTTTTGCTCTTCTTCCCTGCCTAACGCTCTCCCTTATTCAGAATCAGCAGCAACCTCTCTCTATGCTAAGATCAGCAGAAGTAAAATGGCGGTCGGCGTGCACGCCCTTTTATAGCCCCTGTGACGCCACACAAAGCAAGCCAATCACTTGCATGCCCTTCTCAAAGATGGTGGTGACCGCTGCCCATGTCATCGCGTTGCCCACAGTGTGCGTCCTCCATCATTGGCTGAAAAAGGGCACTGGAAGCATCATTTGAAACGCGACTTTGGTGCTCTGGTCACCGACCTCATGGCCGACCTCACGCTATGGTCGGGTTTCGTTTCATGAAACCTGACTTTAGCGAAAGTCGGCGACTTATGAATTTGACCGACCCGTTTCGCTCAACTCTACACGCCACGAATAGTGGGCCCAACCTCAATCAGGGTTTCCGCCTCATCATATACGTCCAGTCTCCCCTCTTCCTCCTCCTACGCCTCGTCATCCTATGCTGAATTATTCTCCACATCACTCCCAAGTTGGGAGCTGTGCAGCACCGCATCGGCAAAGTGGCAACACGCTCTGCTGAAGCTGATCTGCTTAGGTGAAACACCAAACACTGCAGCAGAGCTGTGGCAAGGACTAAAACAACAGACCGATCAGTGGCTCTCCCCATTGCAACTCCAACCTGGTCTGGTTGTCTGCAACAATGGGCGTAACCTGGTGGCGGCTTTAAAGCTCGGGAAGCTGGTACACGTGCCATGCATGGCTCACGTGCTGAACCTAGTGGTGCAGAAATTTATAAAAACATACCCTGACTTGCTGTACCTACTTGAGAAGGTGCGCCGTATTTGCGCCCATTTCTACCATCCTCAACCGTTGTTGCCGGTCTTGCAGCGCTTCAAAAGCAATTTAATTTGCCAAACCACAGACTCATTTGCGACCTGCCAACATGGTGGAACTAAGCATATCATATGTTGGCAAGGGTAAGTGAGCAGCAGAGGGCACTTGCTGAATACCAGCTTAAACATGCCCAGCACACTGAGACTCAGCCAAGACACATAACAACTGTCGAGTGGGTGTGGATCGCTGATATTTGTGAAGTGCTTGATAACTTTGAGTACTGCACCAAGCTTGTGAGCGGTGATCAGGCTATTATCAGTGTAACCATCCCTATGCTATGTCTGCTGAAATAATCGCTGCAGAATCAAAAAATGGAATCTTTGCTTGCTCAGCAGCTGGGTATGGAGCAAGATTTCACAATGGGTGATCCTACCTAGCCCATCCAATATCATCAGGTAACATTGGGGGATGAAGAGGATGATGAAAATGAGGAGGGGGAGGACTTCTTTTTCAGTGGTACCGAGGGGACACCTCACACTACAGAGGGGAATATCAACCCCAGCTTTGTGTCTGTCTAGTATGGGTGGGCTGGAGAGGAGGAGGTGGAGGAGGAAAGTCAGTATGAGGAGAGGATGGGTACTGTTCCTCCTTCTGGGGTCACAGAAGATTTGCCTCTTTGCAGCTTGGCACACATGGCACACTTCATATCTGACTGTCTGTGCCAAGACCCTCGCGTAATCCACATTTTCAATAGCAACATATACTGGTTGGCCACCTTTCTAGACCCATTGTACAAGGACAAATTTCCTTTGCTACTGTTGCAGTCACCAAGGGGTTTCACAATGGAATCCTTCAAGAAGGCCGTTGTCGATCATTTGATGGCAACAGCACCCTCAGACACCACTGCTAGCAGAGGTACCAGCTCTGTGCAACAGCATGCATTAATGGGGAGAGACATGCCAAGCAGGTCCAAAAGAGGAGGTGGTAAAATGTCCACAAACTGGGCCATCTTCAATAAACAGGCTCATCACCAAGGACTAGCTGGAACAGTAGCAATGTCAAGGAGGGAGAAGTTGAACAAGATGGTCAACGACTATCTAAGTGACCATACCTGCATCCTTCCTGACGCTTCTGTACCGTTTAATTACTGGGTATCCAAGCTGCATAGTTGGCCCGACCTCTCCTTATATGCCTTGGAGGTGCTGGCCTGCCCTGCTGCTAGTGTGATGTCAGAGTGTGTTTTCAGTGCCGCTGGGGCAATCATCACAGATACACACACACGGTTGACTACAGAGAATGCAGACAGGCTGACTCTGATAAAATTTAACAAGGACTGGATTTCGCAACAGTATATAAGCCCTCCAGATGACAGTATCCCAACCTAAAGTCACCCAAAACGTTATTTTTTTTTAAATTGGTGATCACGTCCATCCCTTCCCATACAAGCCCCTTTTCTTCTTCTTACACATGTTTTCAAATCCTGCTTCTGCCACATAAGTTCCTCATGGTCAATAAGATAAAATCAATGTTACGTTAATTAATATTTCCCATCGGAGGCACTTGTGATGAGAGTGAGACTCGTCTTCCTTCCTCAACCATGCTATCATGCCCCTTGGGATAATTTTTGGAGACACTATGGCTATGCCTGGACACTGGGCACGGCCACCTCTATGCTAGTAGTCCTAGCTTCATCATAATTGTTTGGCCCTTCAGACCTGTCTTGCTTCCTTCATCAACTATGATACAGCCACTTGGGCTAATTTTTGGAGACACTATGGCTATGCCTGGACACTGGGCACTGCAACTACTCTGCTAGTAATCCTAGCTGATTCATCATTATTTGGCCCTTCAGACCTGTCTTGCTTCCTTCATCAACTATGATACAGCCCCTTGGGATAATTTTTGGAGACAATATGGCTATTCCTGGACACTGGGCACTGCAACTACTATGCTAGTAATCCTAGCTGATTCATCATTATTTGGCCCTTCAGACCTGTCTTGCTTCCTTCATCAACTATGATACAGCCCCTTGGGATAATTTTTGGAGACAATATGGCTATTCCTGGACACTGGGCACTGCAACTACTATGCTAGCAGTCCTAGCTGCTTCACCATTGTTTGGCCCTTCAGACCTGTCTTGCTTCCTTCATCAACCATGATACAGCCCCTAGGGCTAATGTTTTGAAGACACTATGTCTATGCCTACACATTGGGCAGTGGCTGTGGAACAACAAGGACAGTAGTCCAAGCTTTATTATTGTGAATCCCTCGTGATGATGATGATGGGTGGCTTCTTCCTGTGTTAACCATCACACAGCCCCTAGGGCAGATCGCTCTCCTTACACCACTTACACACTTAGCTGTCAGAAGATCGCATCCATCATCACTCACTCTTATGGTACTTCTGAGATATCACTGGCACTGCGTAAGTGGCGTACGAGTCTCGCTCTGCCGGCAAAAAACCACAGGACTTCAAATAGTGTTTGTACATTCTAGTGAAGCAGTGGTATAAAACCACTCGTGCAGCCCCTGACCAGGTGCCCTCATGTTATATACATTTGTTTACAGCATACATTTTTTTAACATTTACACATTTTTTATCCCTTTCCTCAGCCCTCAGATCACTTTGTAGGGTCCAGCAGACAATTACTCGCATTTTCTACTGACTATCATTGGACTCGCTAATCGTACCAAATACCTGAGTATTACGGTATACTCGGTACGAGTATAGCGAGTCCGAATACTTCACTACTCGCTCATCCCTAATTGCAGTTTTTTATTCCAAAGAGTCTGCAACCAAATATTAAGTTGAGGGTGCCAACAATTTTGTCTGGACCATTTTGGCATTTTTGTGGGCAATTATGTCCAATTTGCGTTTTTTTCCTCTGTTTTTTTCTGCTGTTTCAATACACACAAAGGAAATAAACGTGTATAACAAAACATGTAATTGCAATAATTTTCTGGGAGAAATACTTCATGTTCTGGAACAATTTCAAGGGTGCCAACTCTTTCGGTCGTGACTATGTAGGAGGGTGGACTGACATGTGGACCTGTCTGATGAAGAAGGAAAATGCAACAGGTGATGTGTACAATGCTTTATTCTGACTTGAATGTATATGTGTGGGACAACAGTTAGAATTGGGGAGAGACAGTGTAGTATCGGGATTTAGCCACTAGATGGAGACATAGGGCAGTGAGAAAAGGGCTTAACAGCAGCTAATGCTAGGAAACCGCAGAGTCATGGTGGGCGGAGTTACGGGACTCGGAAGGGGATTTCCAGAATAAGGAGATAAAAGGAAAGAGTCCCAGGACCATGGCAGACACCCAGGAGGAGACAGAAGAGAGAAGAGCTCAGGAGAAGATGGAGGAAGGAAGAGCTCAGGAAAGACAGAGGAGAGAGACGAATACTTGGAGAGGGGGGTGGCCCTGACAGGACAGCTGCTGACTAAAGGAGGCCTGGGGTACCGGATGGCTGGACACTGAAGGAGCAGTAGGTGTCGCAGTTGGCAGGCTCGGCCCAGGAAAGCGCTGTGGCCGTGGGCCTAACAGCAGCCATGGTGAAAGAACCCAGAGGGTCTTCGCCAACAGGAGCAGGAGGAGGTGACAGGTACCCGGGCCTAGGAGCAGAAGCTGTCGTGTTTGCTGTGGATGTCAAGAGGACACCCAATAAAGTTGAATCTGATTGAACGTGTTTCTGCGTCTGTTGTCAGTCTGTCTCGCGGCCGAAAGGGACCACCCCCCGGTTGGCACACGTACTACAAGTGGCGTAGTTGGCAGGATCCATCCTTGCACACCACACTAGCACAGGTGGTGAGACCGCGCCGAAGATTTAAAGGACCCGAGTTGAACGGGTTGAAGATTTGCTGGAGTGGATTACAATTTGGGACTGTGATTGTAATTGCCGGATTTGACTAAAAGGAACCCTGAAAGAGAAATGGCGACTGTCGGGATGGAGGAGGTTGGCGCTAAATTGGACTATCAGGGGAAGCTAAGCCAAGCCCGCCCCTGGGGGGAGCAGTGTACATCAAGTGACAGCCGCCCCTTCCCACTGAACGCTGGAAAATGGGTGGAGGGGCCGGCCAATGCCCCACCCTTGAACGGGAGTGACACCACTTTGATACTGGGTGCAGCTGTTTGGCGCCATTGAGCCCCGGAAGAACGGACATGATTAGACGCTGCAGCTGCTGTGGCCTTGGACGGGTGGCATGGCAATGGCGGAGGGAGGTCGAGGCCCGCTGCATCACCTGTGCCTGGGAGTCACAGCTGGTGTACCTGACACTTACCCGGAAAGACGATCCCCGGACTGAGCTGGAGCTGCTGACAGCTGGACCTGCAGAGCGGAGAGAGGAGGCGTGCCCGCCCGCAGCACCGGCTGTGCCAAAGTGGCCATTGGAGAAGCCATCGCTGACGTGTCCAGCGGTATGATCGGGCCTGGAGGCCGGTCATGCCGGACGGCGGGATGAAGAACAGCAGCAGATACCAGGCGACGGGACCGGAAGCAGCAGAGGAACGGTGGGGCCCTTCCCGCGGATGACGGCTGGCGACATCGAGCCCGTCCAGTGGGAGGAGGCTGGTGGCATCGTGGAAACTCCAGTCGCTCGGGTGCCCGAGTCCCAGGAGGAGCTGCGGTGCAGCCGGAAGGAGGCTGTGGCACCGGGGAAGGTGAGCGACTTGCCACCCTGGCCGACCGCACCGCAGGTAGCCCGCTTCATCGCCCCGTCCGGACGCTAGGCCCAAAACCCCCGATAGCGATTTCCAGCCTACCCGCCCTGCTCTGCCCTGTCATACGTTACCGGCCCAAGGTGGTGCGAGGCCTAGGGTCCGCGCTCCTGAGTCTCAGCCTCCCCGCATGGCCTCCCCTCACTCACTAACATTGGCACCCAACGAATCCGCGGCCTATGCTGAGCATGCTGATGTCAACGACATCGACCCCGGGCCTCCTCGCCCGGCTTCTCCCCGTCCCGCATCACCGGCACGGAGCGGGTCTGCGGCCTACACGGGGCCGTCTGTCTGGATCGCCGATATCATCTCCCAGAAAAAGCGCAAGGAGCGGGAGATCTGGGCAGCCCTCCATGAGAAGGGGAAACCACCATGTCTGTCCCCCGGAGCCACGGGCAGCTCGTATATACCAACGTTGAGCGGGGCTACGGATTTATTAAAGAGGCAGAGACTGGCCACAAAGTCTACCTCATTTCAGCCTCCATTAAGCTTGGGAGGGCCCTGCAGATGGGGGACTGGGTGTCCTTCTATAAAGAGTACTGTTCCCGTGGCTACTATGCGGTGGCCGTGATCGTGTACCCCGAAGAATACGGAACCCCGTAAAGGGGAGGTGGACTCCTGGGTCTTGGGCACTAAGGACACTCGTGGCCCAGGGACTGCCAGACATCCCGGGGGCCCCACAGCTATGGGGTTCACTTCTGCAGGCGGAGATCGGCCATCGGGAGATGGCCCGGAGCACCGTTGATGTTCACAGATTACCGGGACTGCTCTGCGCCGTTGCGCAGCTCCGGGGACTGTTCCACGTTGCCTCGGGGTAAGAAACCCTGTTCCTTATGCAGCAGGGATGTAATGGGGGTACTTCCCGCAAAGGAAGGGGGTGCTCTTGTGTTTCCAAATAGTTATAAAGGAAAAAGAGTTTATTAATAATGCTGGTTAAATAAATATTTAAAGGTAGAAGTAATGAAGCATATTTAATGGAAATAATTTAAATGTTGCCAGAGAAGTTGGTAAAGTTATTATATGAAAATGTGTTCAAGAAGGTCCAAAATGTGAAGAGAAAGGAAAAGCTTGCCATGATAAATCATAAAAGAAGGAGTAAGATGGTTTGTGATTTGGAACAGACAGTGGTCCACAGGTCAGGTCCTAGGTGGAAAGATACCCGAAATGGAGGTGGGGGGGACGGTGACCTGGTAGGCCAGTGCCTCAGTCATTCTGCCCCTAAAGTGGAGCGCAGTTCTGAAAGTGAGAAAAGTGGGGGGGAGAGAGCATCCGTCGAGGAGTCTGGGTGGTCCTACCCAAATGAATAGAAATTGTCATAGAGGCATAAGTGCCTGCGGGTAGCCGTCAGCTTAATTGCTCCTGGCTCTGCCCAGCATCCCGTGTAGAGCTAGAGAGCTCCGGGCTCTGCTCGGCAACCGGCCACACAGACAAAAGAAAGTGAGGAACAAAAAACAAAGGTTATGGGATTGTTGGGGATGACAATGTCAAAGGAAGGGGGTATGTAGGAGGGTGGACTGACATGTGGACCTGTCTGATGAAGAAGGAGCATGTAAAAGATGTGTACAATGCTTTATTCTGACTTGAATGCATATGTGTGGGGCAACAGCTAGAATTGGGGAGAGATGGTGTAATACCGGGTTTTGGTCACTAGATGGAGACATAGGGTAGTGAGAAAAGGGCTTAACAGCAGCTAATGCTAGGAAACCGCAGAGTAATGGTGGGCAGAGTTACAGGACTGGGAAGGGAATTTCCAGATTAAGGAGACAAAAGGAAAGAGAGTCCCAGGGGCAGGGCAGACACCCAGGAGGAGACAGAAGAGAGAAGAACTCAGGAGAAGATGGAGGGAGGAAGAGCTCAGGAAAGACAGAGGAGAGAGACGGATACTTGGAGAGGGGGGTGGCCCTGACAGGAGAGCTGCTGACTAAAGGAGGCCTGTGGTACTGGATGGCTGGACACTGAAGGAGCAGTAGGTGTCACAGCGGGCAGACTCGGCCTGAGAAAGCGCTGTGGCCGTGGGCCTAACGGCAGCCACGGTGAAAGAACCCGGAGGGTCTTCGCCAACAGGAGCAGGAGGAGGTGACAGGTACCCGAGCCTAGGAGCAGAAGCTGTCGTGTTTGCTGTAGATGTCAAGAGGACACCCAAAAAAGTTGTAGGAACAAAAACCGTTGGCACAACCCTGAAGGTTAAAGGTGGTGCCCAAGTAGGATCCCAATCCGTGAATCTGATATATGTAAGAACTTGGCACACACCAAGAGCTCTGATGCAGAAAGGTGATTTTTAATAGATAACAGTACATACATACACAGACGTTTCGGTCTAGGACCTTCATCAATGTACGATATATTGCACTGTGAGATTCTTAGTGACTGGGCTCTGTGAAATGGATCAGTCCTATGAGGAGGCACATGTAGCCGTCCCACGTGGTAGTATGCAGAGTGTGGACGCGGTATCCGCCGCGAATCCAAGTCATTTGGATTCGCGGCGGATACCGCGTCCACACTCTGCATACTACCACGTGGGACGGCTACATGTGCCTCCTCATAGGACTGATCCATTTCACAGAGCCCAGTCACTAAGAATCTCACAGTGCAATATATCGTACATTGATGAAGGTCCTAGACCGAAACGTCTGTGTATGTATGTACTGTTATCTATTAAAAATCACCTTTCTGCATCAGAGCTCTTGGTGTGTGCCAAGTTCTTACATATACCCAAAAAAGTTGGACCTGATTGAACGTGTTTCTGCATCTGTCGTAAGTCTGTCTCGCGGCCGAAAGGGACCACCCCCCAGTCGGCACACGTACAACAACTGTATGTGCCAAATTCGATGCAGATTGATCTAATAGTTTAGCCGTAAATTATTGTTTGCGTTTGTGTTGTTTTTTGGTGAATCTCTTAAGAATGGTTTTGTATTCAGTTTTTTGGTTAATATGCCGATAACGGTAGGTCCTAGAGAGCTGACACCTTCAAAAATGCTTGTTTTACCTACAGTGTCTTGGGAAAATATTTATACTCCTTGAACTTTTCCACATTATTTCACGTTACACCCACAAACTTAAATTTATTTCATTTGCATTTTATGTGATATGCCAACACAAAGTAGCAAGTATTTCTGAGGTGTAAAGGAAATCATAAATGGGTTTCTAAATACTTTAAAAATATAGATCTGAAAATTGTATTATGCATTTGCATTCAGCCGTCCTCCCCCCCCCCCCCCGAGTCAGTACATTGTAGGACAACCTTTTGCTGCAATTAATGCTGCAATCCTTTTGGGGTATGACTCTACCAGCTTTGCACATCTAGATGGTAAAATGTGTGCATCTTCTTCGCACGCTCACTCTTACTCAGTGAGATTGGATGGAGGCATCTGTGAACAGCAATTTTCAAGTCTTGCCACAGATTCTGAATGCGATTTAGTTCTGGACAGTAACTGGGCCGTTCACACACATGGAAATGCTTTGATCTACACTGCCCATTCAGGGCCGGCTCCAGGTTTTCGTGGCCCCCGGGTGAAAGAGTCTCAGTGGGCCCCTTTAACACATACCACAATTCATGATGGACAGATGCAGCAGAGAAATATAGGTATAGTACAATGCCAAAGATTTCACTTCTTACATTACATGAGTGATATCTATTGTAAATTCTACAATAACTCAGAAACCGGACAGTATAGTCCTCCATACAGTATTATCGGCACGATATATTGCTCCACACAGAATAATGAGCCCCATATAGTCCTCCATGCAGTATAATGAGCCCCATATTTTGCTCCTTAAAGACTAAGCATCATATATTGCTCAATACAGTATTATGGGCAACACAGAGCAATCCATACAGAATAAAAAGCCCCATATATTGCTCCATACAGAATGAGTCCCATAATGCTTCAAAAAGTATTATGAGCCCCATATAGTAATCTATGCAGTATAATGGATCCCATACAATGCTCCATACAGAATAAAGGACCCCATATATTGCTCCATACAAAATGAGCCCCATATGATGCTCCAGTATATGATGGGCCCCATATGATGCTCCAGTACATGATGGGTCACATATAATGCTCCAGTATATGATGGGCCCCATATGATGCTCCAGTATATGATGGGCCCAAAAATAATTCTCCAGTATATGATGGGTCCCATATAAATCTCCAGTATACAATGGGCCCCATATAATGCTATAGTATATGATGGGCCCCATATGATGCTCCAGTATATGATGGGCTCCATATAATTCTTCAGTATATGATGGGTCCCATATGATGCTCCAGTATATGATGAGCCCCATATAATGCTCCAGTATATGATGGGCCCCATACGATGTTCCATTACATAAAATGCCCCATATTATGGACCCCATATAATGCTTCAAACATTAAAAAAAAAGAAATACTCATCTCTTCTCACAGGCTGCTGCTCTGCTCTGGACTCTTCAGTGTCACCATCTTCTGGCTCTCTCCACTGACTGTTCAGGCAGAGAGTGCACAGACATGACATCATCGCGTCCTCTGGCTTGAAACGTCAGAGTCAGAAGAAGCGGAAGATGCTGCAGCACAGGAACATAGAGAGGTAAGTATTGCAAGTACCGGGGCCCTGAGCAAGTGGTGGGGCCCAATCATTGGCGCTGGCACTGGGCTCCCATAGTGGTGTGCCTCCCGGTGAGTGGGGCATTTTGCATTTAACCCAAAAAGTTCTACTTTGGCCTCTTCCGACCAGAGCACCTTCTTCCACATGCTAGCTGTGTTCTCTACAAAGATTATTGCGAACTGCTAATAGGACATCTTATGGCGTGCTTTCAAACATGGCTTTCTTCTTGCCAGTCTTCCATAAAGGCCAGATTTGTGGAGTATGTGACTAATAGATTCTCCCACCTGAGCTGTAGATTGCTGCAGCTCCTCCAGAATGACCATAGGCCCTTCGGCTGCTTCTCTAATTAAAGCTCTCTTTTACTTGGGGTGTCAGTTTAGGTGGACGGCCATGTTTTTGTAGGTTTTCAGTTGTGCTATACTACTTCCATTTTCAGACGATTTGACTCAGGGGGCGGAATACAAATGCACATCACATTTACCATGTATCATTTCCTTTACACTTTACAAATACTTGCTACTTTGTGTTGGTGTATGACGTAAAATTCCAATAAAGTACATTTAAGTTTGTAGGGGTAATGTGAAAAAATGTGGAAAAGTTCATGGGTTTGAATACTTTTTTTCAAGGCACTGTATATGGCAAATTTGAGGCAGATTGTTCCAGTCATTTGGTCAAAAATTAATACTTGCTTTTATGTTCAATTTGTTTTTACCATTATCTCAATAGCGGTAGAGAGCTGAAACCCGGTCTACAACTTTCGGAAGCGTCTGATTTACCCATGTGCTAAATTTGGCGCAGATTGGACTAGTCATTTGGCTGTGCATAAAGAACAGACAATATAAATTTATTTTATATAGATATGAAGATATGTATGGGGCACTTGGTTATTTGCATACCCTGGCTAAAATATTTTGCAGAATTGTCTATGGTTGGTTATGGCTGAGCTCCGTCATGACAATGTATCACATGTACAATCAACAAGCTTATATTTTTGATTCACAAATTTTAAACTATGGTGACTATTCCCCATACCTGATACAGATTTATAAAGAATGTGGTAGCGTTTTCAAGATGTGGTGATTTGAAGGTTCTCATTGACAGGTTTCTGGTTCTGGTCACCTTAGGAGCCATATGTGTGTTCTAAATATTCCTTTGCTTTTGGGTGTCCTTTCTGCTCACAGGTGACTTTCACGTGTGCTGATGAAGAGATAAAAATGCAAGTCACGGTATAGAAATAATTTACACTGTGCTGTCTTCCCTCTAAGTCAATGGACTCTACAGATCTGTAGCCGTATGTCTGAGCAGCTGACCCACTATAAACCAGATTTCTAATGTGTTCACATTTAGTCACATAAATGGGAATAAGTTTCTGGCTGTGGATGTTTTTCAGCTTGATAAAATGTGCATTTAATTTGTCTGAAATACGGGATCTGCTATTGTATGGAGATAGCAAATGGAGGCATAAGCTCAGAAATATGGCTAGTCATAGGGCTAACTTACTGAGAATATGCTCTGGGTCATGTCAGAAGGGACCCCACAACCCAACCTGCCTTTGCAAAGGTATTTAGAGACAGGTCTAAAGCTGAATTTTTGATGTGGGTGAAATAAAACCTCTAATCTTCACTCTTTAGTCCTTTGCATGCAGAGATCATTGGTCATTCAAAGGAAGGATCTGAGGAAGGGGACCCACTATTGCTCTCATCACATGGAATCTTGTTATGGGAAGACACCCCATGGTCCATTAATGGACCAATGAAGCCTGGCCATACCACAGACTTTGTAATATTACTGATTCCAACATTTTTCAGAGTTACCTGCCCTTGGAGCTTTCCTGTATGGAATACAATTAATTAAGTCTTCAATAGGTCAGTTTCCGTGTGAGTCCAGTTTAAAATTGGAAAATTGAGTGACTTTGAACGAGCCATGGTCATTGGTGCTAAACTAGCTTGCGATTTTCTCATGCAACAGTAGTGAGAAAATGCTGACAACGGTGTAATCGAGGAAAAACATCCAATGAAAAGGTACCTTGTAGACCTAAACAGCTTGATCACTAAATAGATTCACAGGAGATTATCACATGTTGTTCTGAAGAACATCTTGAGATCAAACAAGCAAATTGCAGCCAAATACAATATTGGTGTTTCAGCTAACCTAACGAATGTACAACTCCTTGTTCCTTATCAAGGATGGTCTACAACAGCAGAAGACCAGTTTGATTGTCTCTGAGGTCTAATGGAAATAGAAAGGCAAAATCTCCAGTAGGCAAAACAAGCAAAAAATGTAATCATTAAGGAGTCAAAATGCATTGACTGGTCACATGAATCCAGATTTCTGTTGCACCATGCTGAGAGGAAGGTCAGACTTAATCAAAAGCAGCGTGAATAAATGAACACCTCCTGCCAGGTGTCAACATTTCAGGCTAGTGGAGATCGAGTAATGATGTGGGGGATGATTTCTTGGTACATCCTCAGCTCTTCAATACCAATGGATGGACATCGCATAGTGGCTGAGCAAGTTTATCCCTTTATGGCAGTTGCTTATCCTAAAGGAAAAAAATCACTCTCAGGGTGAAAATGCAAAATGTCACAATGGTCGTATAGTCAAGAATTGGTTTAAAAGACAAAAACAAAAAAGCAATTCCACGTTCTTCATAGAGCCCAGATCTTAATCCTATAAAGCATCTCTTGGATTAAGTAGACTGGGATGTTCAGGGCGTGTCAGTACCGCTACTTAATTTGCGGTAACTGTGAAGGGCTATCCTGTCTGCATGAACCAATATTTCTGCAGAACAATTTAAAAAAATAGTGGGACCTAAACTGTGATCATTTGCTTTCCCCCGACTTCCTTTTTGTGATCTCAGGGAACCACTTCTTATTGCTAAAGAAGGTCCATCAAGCTTTTAGATGGGTGTCACAAGTAAAATAGCCATTCAATGTACATGGAAAGTAAAAATATTTTAATATGTGATGGAAAAGTATGGATAAATATGACCGTCACTGCTCACCCTTTTTAAATTTAAAGGAGCTGTCCACTACTTGGAATAAATTCTCAGTTACTTAATTCCTACATGTAAAATAAAAGCAACCTCTACTCTTCTCTGCCGCAGGTGCCGTTGCGAAATTGGCGTCGGGTCTCCCAGGGCTTGTATGGTATTTTTTATGTTATGTGAGCCCTGAAGCTAATCATAAGCAGCTAATGGGCCGCTTCACTCTCACCTTCTTCGGACGAAGCTGTGAGAGTGAAGTGGTCCATTAGCGGATGATGATTGGCTGTCGGGCTCACATGACATAACAATGTCACGCAAGCCTTGGCGTTGACGTCGCTTGAGCGGTGCCAACACTGGAGGTAAGTACAGGCTATTTTTATTTTACATGGTTAAATATATTGAGAAGGGGGTGTCAGAGTAGTGGACAACCGCTTAACCCCTTCATGACCCAGCCTATTTTGACCTTAATGACTTGGCCATTTTTTGCAATTCTGACCAGTGTCCCTTTATGAGGTAATAACTCTGGAACGCTTCAACGCATCCTAGCGATTCTGAGACTGTTTTTTCGTGACATATTGGGCTTCATGTTAGTGGTAAAATTAGGTCGATCATTTTTGCGTTTATTTGTGAAAAAATCAGAAATTTGGTGAAAATTTTGAAAATTTCGCAATTTTCAAATTTTGAATTTTTATTCTGTTAAACTAGAGAGTTATGTGACACAAAATAGTTACTAAATAACATTTCCCACATGTCTACTTTACATCAGCTCAATTTTGGAAGCAAAATTTTTTTTGTTAGGAAGTTATAAGGGTTAAAAGTTGACCAGTGATTTCTCATTTTTACAACAAAATTTACAAAACCATTTTTTTTAGGGACCACCTCACATTTGAAGTCACTTTGAGGGGTCTATATGGCAGAAAATACCCAAAAGTGACACCATTCTAAAAACTGAACCCCTCAAGCTACTCAAAACCACATTCAAGAAGATTATTAACCCTTCAGGTGTTTCACAGCAGCTAAAGCAATGTGGAAGGAAAAAATGGACATTTTAATTTTTCCAACACAAATTTCCTTTCAGCATCAATTTTTTCATTTTCACATGGGCAACAGGATAAAATGGATCCTAAAATTTGTTGGCCAATTTCCCCTGAGTACACCGATACCTCATATGTGGTCATAAACCACTGTTTGGGCGCACGGCAGGGCTCAGAAGGGAAGGAGGGCCATTTGACTTTTTGAATGGAAAATATGCTGGAATATTTAGCGCTTGCCATGTCGCGTTTGGAGAGTCGCTGTGTGCCTAAACACTGGAGCTCCCCCACAAGTGACCCCATATTGGAAACTAGACCCCCCAAGGAACTTATCTAGATGGATAGTGATCACTTTGAACCCCCAGGTGCTTCTCAAATTGATCCGTAAAAAAAAAAAAGTACTTTTTTTTCACAAAAATTATCTTTTAGCCTCAGTTTTTTCATTTTCACATGGGCAACAGGATAAAATGGATCCTAAAATTTGTTGGGCAATTTCTCCTGAGCACACCAATACCTCATATGTGATCATAAACCACTGTTTGGGTGCACGGCAGGGCCCGGAAGGGAAGGAGCGCCATTTGACTTTTTGAATGGAAAATTAGCTCCAATCGTTATCGGACACCATGTCGCGTTTGGAGAGCCCCTGTGTGCCTAAACATTGGAGCTCCCCCACAAGTGACACCATTTTGGAAACTAGACCCCTTAAGCAACTTATCTAGATGTGTAGTGAGCACTTTGAACCCCCAAGTGCCTCACAAAAGTTTATAACATAGAGCAGTGAAAATAAAAAATCATTTTTTTTTCCTCAAAAATGATTTTTTAGCACGCTATTTTTTATTTTCACAAGGGTAACAGGAGAAATTGGACCACAAAAGTTGTTGTCCAGATTGTCCTGAGTACGCTGGTACCCCATATGTGGGGGGGGGCACTGTTTGGGTGCACGGCAGGGCGCAGAAGGGAATGAGCGCCATTTGACTTTTTGAAATGAAAATTAGCTCCAATCGTTAGCGGACACCATGTCGCGTTTGGAGATCCCCTGTGTGCCTAAACTTTGGAGCTCCCCCACAAATGACCCCATTTTGGAAACTAGACCCCCTAAGGAACTTATCTAGATGCATAGTGAGCACTTTGAACCCCCAGGTGATTCACAGAAGTTTATAATGCAGAGCAGTGAAAATCAAAAATCTTTTTTTTTCCTAAAAAAAAATTTTTAGTCGGCAATTTTTTATTTTCACAAGGGTACCAGGATAAATTGGACCCCAAAAGTTGTTTTCCAGTTTGTCCTGAATACGCTGGTACCCCATATGTGGGGGGGACCACTGTTTGGGCACACGTTGGGGCTCGGAAGGGAAGTAGTGACATTTTGAAATGCTGACTTTGATGGAATGGTCTGCAGGCGTCATGTTACATTTGCTGAGCCCCTGTGTGCCTAAACAGTAGAAACCCCCCACAAGTGACCCCATTTTGGAAACTAGACCCCCCCAAGGAAATTATCTAGATGTGTGGTGAGCACCTTGAACCCCCAAGTGCTTCACAGAAGTTTATAACGCAGAGCCGTGAAAATAAAAAATCATTTTTCCCTAAAAAAAAAATGATTTTTAGCCCGCAATTTTTTTTTCCACAAGGGTAACAGGATAAATTGGACCCCAAAAGTTGTTGTCTAGTTTGTCCTGAGTACGCTGATACCCCATATGTGGGGGATGACCACTGTATGGGCACACGTCAGGAATCGGAAGGGAAGTAGTGACGTTTTTATATGCAGACATTGATGGAATGGTCTGCGGGCATCATGTTACATTTGCAGAGCCCTTGATCTACCTAAACTGTGGAAACCCCCCACAAGTGACCCCATTTTGGAAATTAGACCCCATAAGGAACTTGCCTAGATGTGTGGTGAGCACCTTGAACCCCGAAGTGCTTCACAGAAGATTGTAACGCAGAGCCATGAAAATAAAAAATCTTTTTTTTCCTCAAAAAATGAATTTTTAGCTCACAATTTTTTATTTTCACAAGGGTAACAGGAGAAATTGGACCCCAAAAGTTGTTGTCCAGTTTGTCCTGAGTACGCTGGTACCCCATATGTGGGGGGGAACCACTGTTTGGGCACACGTTGGGTCTCAGAAGGGAAGTAGTGACATTTTGAAATGCTGACTTTGATGGAATGGTCTGCGGGCGTCATGTTTTACATTTGCTGAGCCCCTGTGTGCCTAAACAGTAGAAACCCCCCACAAGTGACCCCATTTTGGAAACTAGACCCCCAAGGAACTTATCTAGATGTGTGGTGAGCACCTTGAACCCCCAAGTGCTTCACAGAAGGTTATAACGCAGAGCCGTGAAAATAAAAAATCACTTTTTTCCCTCAAAAAAAATGAATTTTAGCCCGCAATTTTTTTTTTCACAAGGGTAACAGGATAAATTGGACCCCAAAAGTTGTTGTCCAGTTTGTCCTGAGTACGCTGATACCCCATATGTGTGGGGGAACCATTGTTTGGGCACACGTCAGGGCTCGGAATGGAAGTAGTGACGTTTTGAAATGCAGACTTTGATGGAATAGTCTGCGGTCGTCATTACGTTTGCAGAGCCCCTGATGTGCCTAAACAGTAGAAACCCCCCACAAGTGACCCCATTTTGGAAACTAGACCTTCCAAGGAACTTATGTAGATGTATGGTGAGCACTTTCAACCCCCAAGTGCTTCACAGAAGTTTATAATGCAGAGACGTGAAAATGAAAAAAACATTTTTTTTCCACAAAAATAATTTTTTAGCCCCCAGTTGTTTATTTTCCCAAGGGTAACAGGAGAAATTAGACCCCAAAAGTTGTTGTGCAAATTTTCCTGAGTACGCTGATACCCCATATGTGGGGGTAAACCACTGTTTGGGCACACGTCGGGGCTTAGAAGGGAGGGAGCACCGTTTGACTTTTTGAACGCAAAATTGGCTGGAATCAAAGGTTGCACCATATCGCGTTTGGAGACCCCCTGATGTGCCTAAACAGTGGAAACCCCTCAATTCTAACTCCAACCCTAACCCCAACACACCCCTAACCACAACCCTAACCCCAACACATCCCTAACCCTAATCCCAACCCTAACCATAAACCTAACCCCAACACACCCCTAACCCCAACACTAACCATAACACTAACCACAAGCCTAACCCTAATTCTAACCCTAACCCTAATTCCAACCCTAACCCTAATTCCAACCCTAACCCTCTTTTCAACTCTAACCCTAATTCCAACCCTAACCCATTTTCCAACCCTAACCCTAATTCCAACCCTAACCCTCTTTCCAACCCTAACCCTCTTTCCAACCCTAACCCTCTTTTCAACCCTAACCCTCTTTCCAACCCTAACCCTAACCCTCTTTCCAACCCTAACCCTGTTTCCAACCCTAACCCTCTTTCCAACCCTAACCCTAACCCTCTTTCCAACCCTAACCCTAACCCTCTTTCCAACCCTAACCCTAACCCTGATGGAAAAATAAAAATAAAAATATTTTATTTTATTAGTTATGCCTACCTATGGGGGTGATAATCGGGGGGTTCATTTACTTTTTATTTCATTTTGATCGCTGTGAGAGTGATCAAAATGAAATAATGGAATCTGCAGCTGGCAGATTCGGGCGGGCGCACTGTGCATGCGCCCGCCATTTTCCAAGATGGCGGCACCCATGAACCGGACCCGCCGGACACCGGGAGCGACAGGGGGACTTAGAAGGTGCCGGGGGCGGTGAGAGTGGGTGAGGGGGTTATCGGAAGCTGGCGGGGAGCGGAGGGAATGGGAGGGGGGGCAGATGATGACAGCGGCGGCAGATCGCCGCTGTCATTCAGTGGCGGGGGGGCGATCGCCGTGGGGGGGGTCGAATCGGTGTCTCCAGCCATGTCCGATGCTACTGCAGCATCGGCCATGGCTGGATTGTAATATTTCATCAATTTTCATTGATGAAATATTACTATCGCTCTGATTGGCTGTTTCACTTTTAACAGCCAATCAGAGCGATCGTAGCCACGTGGGGGAGAAGCGACGCCCCCTGTGGTGAATTACAAAGCCCCCTGTATCTGCGGGTCAGGTGACCTTTCATTGACCCCGGTCACCCGACCCGCAGGGGGGCTTTGAATTCATGACACAGGGTATGCTTCATAGGTCGGATTGGCACCGACTTTCATGACGCATACGCTGTGTCACAGGTCGGGAAGGGGTTAAAGATGAAGAAGGCTTGTGCCAAAGATGAATTATACGAGGAACCCTCTGTTATACTGCCCCAAATAAATGAGTATTTAATACATCTTATGGGGGGGGGGGGAAAGTGTATGAATTGTATATTTGTTACAGGGTAAAATGTTAGTGGAATGCTGATCTAAATAACACCTGGATAGGACAATTAAGATTATTATCATTAATTATTTACAAGTTTTATCTCTAGATTTCACCCAATCCATTACCTATCACTAATCATCCTAAATCAGCTTCTTAAAATATCCTACAATTGACCTAGCAGCTGAGATCAGAGGGCCACAGGGATACTTTTGGAAAATTAATTGATACTTTTTTTCTTACTTAGTCTCACGTGATAAGAGCTCAAATTTGTTTGGGCATAGAATAATTTAAAAAGAGTCACTCTTGTTATATACCTGTTGTCTGAGTCTTTGAACGGAGCATGAATGATCAATATGAATCTTACAACTGGATGAGTATACAGTATACCTCCTGTCAACTGAACCAGGTGCTTCTGTCTAAATGGGACCAGGGCCGGGACATGATATTTTAGCACCCAAGGCAGATGAAGCCAATTACGCCCTCTACGCGTACCCTTAAACCTCATGGAAAAGAATGGGTCAGAGATCAAAGTAACAGGAACCCTAACGCACCCCATCTCCCCCTCCAATGGGTTAGGTAACAAGCTCTGACAACCACTTTCACAAAAATTGTTACCTGTTTCACCATAAACTACCACCAAAATTTAAAAAAGTGGTGTACTTTAGAAGTACAGGGAGTGAGTTTTCATAGTTCGATATGGAGTCATTAATTTCTTGTAAACCATTTACACGATACCAGGGAAAAATAGAGACATTCATCCCTGACATCCTACATTTTAAATGTCAAACCCAAGCACAGTCATGGAAACTAAAATATCTTAATTATAATGGGGGTCATTTGATTTAAATTAAAGTGTGTAGCATTTGGGGTATACCCCAAAGAAAGATAAACAAACCACATTATAAAGGGATACTGTGGAGCCCCTGAGACTCAGTCGCCACAGAGGTACTGCACCTTCTCCTAAGGTGTAGTGCCCCACCGCCTAGGTAAGTTGGGAACTCCTTTCCACACTCCAACACCTGCACCCACACACAGGATAGTTCAGCAATGGACCAGATTGCGGCTCCATGCTTAGAGGATAGCAGAGCACCTTTCGTGGGTCCTTGCTTCGTAACACGAGATGTGCTGGGAGGTGGGTGGAGTTAGATATAAAAGAGGGGGAAAGTTTAGAATTACAGATCAGTCTGGAGATGAGTCTGGAGGAGAGCAGGCTGACAGGAGGTCAGCCTGAGGGGAGCTCAAGGCAGAGGAAGACAGTTAGTCAGGCGAGGCTGAGGACTGGTCTTAGTGGAACGACCTCCCTAGGAGAGGAGAGAGAAGGAGTGCTGCAGCTGCCTCAGTAATCTGAGCCAGCTGGCACGGGAAAGGAACAGAAGGAGAAAGACGTTGAACTGCAACCTAAGCTTCCATAAGAGAGAGAAGGAACAGCGCGGAATGAAGGAGTAGGAGAACAGAGAGGAGTTGTGGGTAGGAAGAGGAACCCTGCCTATAGGTTCTCAGCGCAAGGCCGGGGCCCGGTCCCCGAGGTTGTATGGACACTTATGGTTCTGCAGCAGACACCGGTGGAGTAGTTGGCTGTAAATGCACTACTCCCATCCAAGAATTGGGGCACAACAGCATCTGTATAGAGAGCCGGGACTCAGGATAAAGGGAGTCCCTGAAGTAGGCTACAGCTGTCTGCCGTACAAGGAAGAGTTGTTAGGAACATCTGACAGGAGGAACTTCAGAGTACCACGGTACTGGAGCTCTTCACACTAAAAGACGCAATAGAGGAGTCGTTCAGGAAAGGTACATGTTGGCGGAGTGTTGGAGAGGAGAAGCCTGATTTGCCCAGGAGGTTGATTGAGTCTCTACCCCGAAGGACACGGCATGGAGGCAGGCACCAGTGTGTACCACGAACTGTGAGTAAAGCTTTGGGAACTATGAGCCCTGGTGTCTTCCAGTCATTGTGCGCCAACACCGTCAGCACTGCTACATCTGGGTACCAACATTCCTCACACCGCCTGTGCCTATTCACTGCCCTGGGGTTACAGCTTCACCTGTGGGGAGCTATACCATCTTTGCTGCAACACACCATCATCCCCAGAGGATCTGCACGCAGCGTTGGCTTAACATCTTGCTTGCCAAACACCACGGGTGGCGTCACTAACTATTTCATTACCTCATTACAATTCCCCATCACTTGGGCGCCCAGGGCCACGGACCGGGTCACCGCTGCTGTGACACATCCCATCGACACCGGCCCGGTACCGAGTACCCCACAGCCCTGGGACGGGGGCGACCCAATACATATGATGGTTTTTATATCCTTCATGCAACAAATACAGTTTGCAACAAAATGTTTGTGGTTCTGGTGCCATATTCATGCATAGGATAGTGGTTCTGGTGATATATTCATTTACTGATGGTTAGTGTTGAGCATTCCGATACCGCAAGTATCGGGTATCGGCCGATACTTGCTGTATCGGAATTCCGATACCGACTTCCGATATTTTTTCAATATCGGAATTCGGCATCGGAATCGGAAGTTCAAAGTTGATTGACGGCCTGACGTCATCATGATGCGCGGTGTGTGCGCATCATGATGCGCCGTCATTTCGGGCCTTCCGGGGGTCTCTGCCGGCCTGCCGGGGGGCTGTGTGGACTGCCCGGGGTCGGTACCGGCCTGCCGGGGGGCTGTGCCGGCCTGCCGGTGGTCTGTGCACCCTGTGGGGGTCTGTACCGGCCTGCCAGGGGGCTGTGCCGGCCTGCCGGGGGGCTGTGCTGATGTCCGGGGGTCTGTGCAAGCATCGTCCGATGGGACTACAAGTCCCATCTGGCGATGCCTGCTACCATGACAGTGATTGACACATTAGCCAATGATGGGACAGTAGTAGTCCCATCATCCGGCTAATGTGTTAAATGTTAAAAAAAAAAAAAAAAAAAAATACTACATACATACTACATGCTACATACATACTACATATATACTACATGCATGCTACATACATACTACATGCTACATACATACTACATATATACTACATGCATGCTACATACATGCTACATGCTACATACATACTACATATATACTACATGCATGCTACATACATGCTACATACATACTACATATATACTACATGCATGCTACATACATACTACATGCTACATACATACTACATATATACTACATACATACTACATGCATGCTACATACATGCTACATACATACTACATACATACTACATACATACTACATGCATGCTACATACATACTACATACATACAGTCATATGTTAAAGTTTGGGCACCCCTATTAATGTTAACCTTTTTTCTTTATAACAATTTTGGTTTTTGCAACAGGTATTTCAGTTTCATATATCTAATAACTGATGGACTCAGTTATATTTCTGGATTCAAATGAGGTTTATTGTACTAACAGAAAATGTGCAATCTGCATTTAAACAAAATTTGACTGGTGCAAAAGTATGGGCACCCTTATCATTTTCTTGATTTGAACACTCCTAACTACTTTTTACTGACTTCCTGAAGCACTAAATTGGTTTTGTAACCTCATTGAGCTTTGAACTTCATAGCCAGGTGTATCAAATCATGAGAAAAGGTATTTAAAGTGGCCACTTGCAAGTAGTTCTCCTATTTGATTCTCCTATGAAGAGTGGCATCATGGGCTCCTCAAAACAACTCTCAAATGATCTGAAAACAAAGATTATTCAACATAGCTTTTCAGGGGAAGGATACAAAAAGTTGTCTCAGAGATTTAACCTGTCAGTTTCCACTGTGAGGAACATAGTAAGGAAATGGAAGAACACAGGTACAGTTCTTGTTAAGCCCAGAAGTGGCAGGCCAAGAAAAATATCAGAAAGGCAGAGAAGAAGAATGGTGAGAACAGTCAAGGACAATCCACAGACCACCTCCAAAGACCTGCAGCATCATCTTGCTGCAGATGGTGTCACTGTGCATCGGTCAACAATACAGCGCACTTTGCACAAGGAGAAGCTGTATGGGAGAGTGATGCGAAAGAAGCCGTTTCTGCAAGCACGCCACAAACAGAGTCGCCTGAGGTATGCAAAAGCACATTTGGACAAGTCAGTTACATTTTGGAAGAAGGTCCTGTGAACTGATGAAACAAAGATTGAGTTGTTTGGTCATACAAAAAGGCGTTATGCATGCGCTGTATTGTTGACCGATGCACAGTGACACCATCTGCAGCAAGATGATGCTGCAGGTCTTTGGAGGTGGTCTGTGGATTGTCCTTGACTGTTCTCACCATTCTTCTTCTCTGCCTTTCTGATATTTTTCTTGGCCTGCCACTTCTGGGCTTAACAAGAACTGTACCTGTGTTCTTCCATTTCCTTACTATGTTCCTCACAGTGGAAACTGACAGGTTAAATCTCTGAGACAACTTTTTGTATCCTTCCCCTGAAAAGCTATGTTGAATAATCTTTGTTTTCAGATCATTTGAGAGTTGTTTTGAGGAGCCCATGATGCCACTCTTCATAGGAGAATCAAATAGGAGAACTACTTGCAAGTGGCCACTTTAAATACCTTTTCTCATGATTTGATACACCTGGCTATGAAGTTCAAAGCTCAATGAGGTTACAAAACCAATTTAGTGCTTCAGGAAGTCAGTAAAAAGTAGTTAGGAGTGTTGAAATCAAGAAAATGATAAGGGTGCCCATACTTTTGCACCGGTCAAATTTTGTTTAAATGCAGATTGCAAATTTTCTGTTAGTACAATAAACCTCATTTGAATCCAGAAATATAACTGAGTCCATCAGTTATTAGATATATGAAACTGAAATAGCTGTTGCAAAAACCAAAATTGTTATAAAGAAAAAAGGTTAACATTAATAGGGGTGCCCAAACTTTTACATATGACTGTACATACTACATGCATGCTACATACATACTACATGCATGCTACATGCATGCTACATACATACTACATGCTACATACATACCACATACATACTACATACATACTACATGCTACATACATACTACATATATACTACATACATGCTACATACATACTACATATATACTACATGCATGCTACATACATACTACATGCTACATACATACTACATATATACTACATGCATGCTACATACATGCTACATACATACTACATATATACTACATGCATGCTACATACATACTACATGCTACATACATACTACATATATACTACATACATACTACATACATGCTACATACATGCTACATACATACTGCATGCTACATACATACTACATACATACTACATACATACTACATACATACTACATGCATGCTACATACATACTACATACATACATACTACATGCATGCTACATACATACCACATGCATGCTACATGCATGCTACATACATACTACATGCTACATACATACCACATACATACTACATACATACTACATGCTACATACATACTACATATATACTACATGCATGCTACATACATACTACATATATACTACATGCATGCCACATACATACTACATGCATGCTACATGCATGCTACATACATACTACATGCTACATACATACCACATACATACTACATACATACTACATACATGCTACATGCTACATACATACTACATATATACTACATGCATGCTACATACATACTACATATATACTACATGCATGCTACATACATACTGCATGCTACATGCATGCTACATACATACTACATACATACTACATGCTACATACATACCACATACATACTACATACATACTACATGCTACATACATACTACATATATACTACATGCATGCTACATACATACTACATACATACCACATACATACTACATACATGCTACATACATACTACATATATACTACATGCATGCTACATACATACTGCATGCTACATGCATGCTACATACATACTACATACATACTACATGCTACATACATACCACATATATACTACATACATACTACATGCATGCTACATACAATACATTCATACAATACATACATAGACATACAGTACATATAACATAGAGTAACATACTTACCAATACTTGTCACATTGTTCCCCGAAGCCATTGTCTTTTCCGGAATAAATATTAACATAACAAACCACAAAAATACTCACCCACGATCCGAAGCAGTCCACGAGTGTGTCCCACGACGATCTTGGGTAGAGAACTGCAGCATCAGATGATGCTGCCGTTCTCTACGGGCTGCAGGAATCCAATGACGGAAGGTAGGTATCCTTCCGCACTGTATTCCTCCGCCACTTAAAAAAAAAAAAGTCCCTAGTCTCACTTTATGCCATTGCTGTGTGGGAATTTCCCACGCAGCAATGGCATAAAGTGAGACTAGGGACTTTTTTTTTTTTAAGTGGCGGAGGAATACAGTGCGGAAGGATACCTACCTTCCGTCATTGGATTCCTGCAGCCCGTAGAGAATGGCAGCAACAGCTGATGCTGCAGTTCTCTACCCAAGATCGTCGTGGGACACACTCGTGGACTGCTTCGGATCGTGGGTGAGTATTTTTGTGGTTTGTTATGTTAATATTTATTCCGGAAAAGACAATGGCTTCGGGGAACAATGTGACAAGTATTGGTAAGTATGTTACTCTATGTTATATGTACTGTATGTCTATGTATGTATTGTATGAATGTATTGTATGTATGTAGTATATATGTGGTATGTATGTAGCATGTATGTAGTATGTATGTAGCATGCATGTAGCATGCAGTATGTATGTAGCATGCATGTAGTATATATGTAGTATGTATGTAGCATGTATGTAGTATGTATGTGGTATGTATGTAGCATGTAGTATGTATGTAGCATGCATGTAGTATATATGTAGTATGTATGTAGCATGTAGTATGTATGTAGTATGTATGTAGTATGTATGTGGTATGTATGTAGCATGTAGTATGTATGTAGCATGCATGTAGTATGTATGTAGTATGTATGTAGTATGTATGTAGTATGCATGTAGTATGTATGTAGTATGTATGTAGTATGCATGTAGTATGTATGTGGTATGTATGTAGCATGTAGTATGTATGTAGTATGTATGTAGTATGTATGTAGCATGCAGTATGTATGTAGTATGTATGTAGCATGCAGTATGTATGTAGCATGTATGTAGCATGTATGTAGTATGTATGTAGTATATATGTAGTATGTATGTAGCATGTAGTATGTATGTAGCATGTAGTATGTATGTAGCATGCATGTAGTATATATGTAGTATGTATGTAGCATGTAGTATGTATGTAGCATGTAGTATGTATGTAGCATGTAGTATGTATGTAGCATGCATGTAGTATGTATGTAGTATTTTTTTTTTTTTTTTTTTTTAACATTTAACACATTAGCCGGATGATGGGACTACTACTGTCCCATCATTGGCTAATGTGTCAATCACTGTCATGGTAGCAGGCATCGCCCGATGGGACTTGTAGTCCCATCGGACGATGCCTGCACAGACCCCCGAAGCCTGCACAGACCACCGGCAGGCCGGCACAGCCCCCCGGCAGGCCGGCACAGCCCCCCGGAGCCTGCACAGACCACCGGCAGGCCGGCACAGCCCCCCGGCAGGCCGGCACAGCCCACCGGAGCCTGCACAGACCACCGGCAGGCCGGCACAGCCCACCGGAGCCTGCACAGACCACCGGCAGGCCGGCACAGCCCCCCGGCAGGCCGGCACAGACCACCGGAGCCTGCACAGACCCCCTGGCAGGCCGGCACAGCCCCCCGAAAGGCCCGTACAGACCCCAGAGAGGCTGTACAAGGCAAAAACAGGGTTTTTCTTATTCCGATACCGGAAGTCCCATAGACTTGAATGGGACTTCCGGTATCGGAATCGGCGATACCGATACTTTTTTTAAAGATCGGCCGATCCATTCCGATCCGATACTTTGAAGTATCGGACGGTATCGCTCAACTCTACTGATGGTGCTTCAGGTCTCGTATTCCTGTACTGATAGTGGTTGTGGTAACATCTTCATGTAATGATGGTTGTTCTGGTGCTGTATTCATGTGCTATGGATGGCTCTAGTGATGTATTCACGTAGTCATGATGATTCTGGTGCTTTATTTATCGCAAGAACCATCATCAGTACATGAATATGAAACCAAAATAATCATCTGTACATGGGTAAATCACCAAAGCCATCAACAGTACATACAATCGGCAACAGAACCATCAACAGTAAATTAAAAGGTCAATACATTAATACATACCAGAACCTCTATTAGTAAATGAATACATCACAAAAACCACTGTCAGTAAATAAAAACAACACCAGTACCAAAATCAGTACATGAATACATCTCTAGAACCATCATCAGTTCATGAATACATCACCATAATCACCATCAGTATATGAATACATCACCAAGCTTAGTACAGCAATCAATTGTAATGTCAAGTTAGGCCCATATGCATTTGTATCTCATGAACCTACAACTTCCAGTATGTCCTTAACAATAGTAAGGAGATGCTGGTAGATGTTATCAGTCATTAATAGATGGTGGACCATGCAGAAACCACAGTACTAATGAGACACAGTTAGAATCAACCAGTAAACATTTACATCTCTGAGTAGTTTCTTTTTTTACTCCATATTGTGCAGATGCCATTGTGATTTTAACATCCACAGGAGACCACCTGCTCTTCATATTTACCCATTCTAGATCAGCAGCAAAGAAAACGATGATTCTATCACAACCCAGAAAAGTAAGTGACACAATGCTGGAAACAGGGTCTTTGTCCCTACATCATGCAGCTGACAGATTTCCTTTTCGTGACTCTCATTGGCCTTACTTGCATCTGTTGTGTTATCTGGAAAATGGTATATGTTAATTAAGTTTAAACAAAGAAAAAAGAAGGGTGTAAAAGGTAAAACACAAAGGCACAAAAATAGGACAAATACACTAAAGCGCTTTCTTTGCTATTTTTCCAAGAATAAATTGACACCTTGGCGTTACCAGTTGGAGGTCTGGCCTATTCACATTCTTGTACTATCCAATCAATGGTGACAGTGTCAGACTATGTAGAAACTATGGCCCTTTTTACAATAGGAAATTGTATCACCCAAGCAGAGTAACAAAGGAACAGTAAGCACCACACAAATACAGTTGAAACCAGAAGTTTACATACACTATATAAAAAGTCACATCTGCATGTTTTTCTCAATATCTGACAAGAAATCAAAATAAACCTTGCCCGTTTTAGGTCAATTAGGATTTCCATAATTATTATTTGTCAAATGCCAGAATAATGAGAGAGAGAGAGAGAGAGAGAGAGAGAGAGAGAGAATATGTTTGAAGGCATTTTTATTACTTACTGCAAAGTCAAAAGTTTACATACACTAAGATTACTATGCCTTAAAACAATTCTGGACTGACCATATGATCATTTGTTTGGAAGCTTTTCATGGTTTTTGACAACATCTGAGTTAATTAGAGACACACCTGTGGATATATTTTAATGCACACCTGAAACACACTGCTTCTTTGTGTAGCATCATGGGAAAGTCTTAGGGCCCCGTCACACATAGTGACTCACCAGCGATCCTGACAACGATATGACCTTATCAGGATCGCTGGTGTGTCGCTACATGATCGCTGGTGAGCTGTCAAACAGGCAGCTTCACTAGCGATCAGGACAGCGACACGCGGGTAACAAGCGATGCACGTCGCTTAGTTACCCACTGTGTACCTTAGATACCAGCGCGCTGGTGCAGGAAGCTGGTAACCAAGGTACACATCGGGTTTCTAAGCGGCGCTTAGAAACCTGATGATTCTCTTGGTTACCAGCTCCAGCTCGATGCATGCTGGCCAGCGGGAGACCAGCGATCAAGAAAATGTCCTGGCCATTCCAGGATGATCAGCGATACCCGGCAGAGGGGCCGGCCGCTGGTGTCACACACAGCGATCTCGCTGGTGAGATCGCTGTTGCATCACAAAACTTGTGACTCAGCAGCGATCTCGCTAGCGAGATCGCTGTGTGTGACGGGGACTTTAAACAATCACCCAAGTTATTAGGAAGAGAATTATGGACTTGCACAAGTCTGGCTTATCCTTGTGTACAATTTCAAGATACCTGAAGGTGCCTTGTTCATCTGTACAAGCAATTATACGCAAGTACAAACAAGATGGGAAAGTCCAGCCGTCATACCGCTCAGGAAAGAGACGGGTTCTGTGTCTCAGTGATGAACATATTTTGGTCTGATATGTGCATATCAACCCAAGGACAAAAGCACAAGACCTTGTAAAGATGATGGCGGAAGCTGGTAAGATTGTGTCAATATCCAGAGTGAAATGAGTACTGCATCTACATAGGTGGAAAGGCCACTCTGCCCGAAAGAAGCCATTACTCCAAAAGAAACATGAAAAAGGCAGATTAATGTTTGCAAATGCACACAGGAATAAAGACCTTAATTTTAGGAGACATGTCCTGTGGTCTGATGAAAATAAAATTGAAATTTTTAGGCATAATGACCATCGTTACGTTCGGAGGAAAAAGGGAGAAGCTTGGAAGCCTAAGAACACCATCCCAACTGTGAAACACGGGGGTGGCTGCATCATGTTGTGGGGTTGTTTTGCTGCAAGATGGACTGGTGCACTTCACAAAATAGATTGCATCATGAGAAATGAAGATTACGTGGCAATACTGAAATGGTAACAAAGTGGCTTAAGTATAACAAAATCAATGTTTTACTTTGGAGTGGCCATCACAAAGCCCTGATCTCAATCCTATTGAAAATTTATGGGCAAAGCTGGAAAGGCCGGTGCGAGCAAGGCAACCTGGATCAATTACATCAGTTGTGTCAGGAGTAGAGTTGAGCGACTTTGGTCGGAGCGGGTTTCATGAAACAAAATTTGTTTCAGATGAAACTGGTCCGACTAGGGAAAAAAAAAGTCGGAATTTCGTCCGAAACCCGACCCCAATGCAAGTCAATGGGGAATAAAAGTCAGCATTGAGCGAGCCTGGTCCTCCTGGACACGGATTTCCACCGTTTGTTTGGACAAACTGTGGAAATCCGTGTCAAGGAGGACCAGGCTCGCACTCTCTCTGCCATAGATTAAGATTTATCTGCGTTTCAGCAGCACACTGATTAATGGCTTTACAGGGACATTTATAAAGCGCCCTCCATTAATACTACACTAATACACTACATTACAATAAACTGTTCCACTAAGCATTAAGTTGAGTGCCAGGTTTTCATTTTACTATATACGGTTTGGGAACCTACCTTGGCACCACCACAGTCGTGCACATGGTGTTTTCTCCTAGACGTTTCAGGAGGAATGGACCCAAATTCCGACCAACTATTTTGAGAAGCTTGTGGAAGGATATCCCAAATGTGTGACCCAAGTCAATCAGTTTAAAGGCAATGGTACCAAATACTAATGGAACGTATGTAAACTTTTGACTTTGCAGTAAGTAATAATAATGGCTTAAAAATTATCGCTCTCTCATTATTCTGGCATTTGGCAATTATTAATAATTATGGTAATCCTAATTGATCTAAAGGGAAAGGCTTATTCTGATTTCATGTCAGATATTGAGATAAACATGCAGATGTGTCTGTGACGTATGCTGTGATAACAAAATAGGTTACGTCCGAGAGTGGACCCTCTGGATCGCGGCACTGGAGCTCCCAGGGGTGAGCGCGCCAGGTGGTGCCGACCCCTATACAGGGGCCGTTAGGGGCAGACCCTCAGAAGACAGATACCGCGACTGCTAGAACCAAGAGGGGCGGCTCGAAGGACTGAGTGGAGGGTGCCGGACTGAGAACTGGAGTATGAGACTGGGCACTGGAGTACAGGATGGAGACACAGAGTATAGGACGGAGGCACGGCGTACAGGAGGGAGACACGGAGTACAGGACTGGGCACTGGGACACAGGACGGAGGCACGGAGTACAGGCCGGAGGCACGGAGTACAGGACGGAGCACTGGGACACAGGACGGAGGCACGGAGTACAGGACGGAGTACTGGGACACAGGATGGAGGCACGGAGTACAGGAGGGGGGACACGGAGTACGGGACTGGGCAGCGGAGTGTAGACTGGGCAGAGGAGTGTAAGGAGTGAGGAGGGGAGAAACCCCTAAACACCCAGGCCAGGATACCGTACGGAAGTCCACATGATAATCAGGCGTCTCCACCATGTTGGAGACGCCTGATATACCCTGCAGGAGACGGCTGATTGGTCGCTCAGACCGCTGGGCGGCGCTGCAGGGTTAAAGGATCTGCAGAGCGCGCGCCCGCGGCCTAAGGCGCCCACAGGAAGCCGGCACATGCTGGACGGAGGAGGAGGAGGAGGCGGGCCCAGAGCGGCGCGGCGAGCGCAGGTAAGTAAAGGCGGCGGCGGGCCCCGCCGTTGCTGGGACGGCAGCGGCCACCGCAGCCGACGTGACAGTACCCCCCCTTTACGTCTCCCCTTCTTGAGGTTAGACAAAAACTTCTTTAAAAGACGAGGAGCATTAATATTCTCTTTTGGCTCCCAGGACCTCTCCTCGGGACCAAAACCCTTCCAATCAACGAGGTAGAGGGTACGCCCCCAAACTTTTTTTACGGCAAGAATCTCTTTTACCTCAAAGACATCATCAACCCCTACTGGCTGAGGAGAAGAAGGGGGAACTGAGCAGTACCGATTCAGCACAACAGGTTTAAGGAGCGAGACATGGAAGGCGTTAGGGACCCGAAGCGAAGCCGGCAACTTCAATTTATAAGCCACGTTATTAATGCGCCCCAAGACCTGGAACGGGCCGATGTACCGAGGACCCAGTTTGTAAGAAGGCAACTTCAAACGGATATACTTAGTTGACAGCCAAACTTTGTCGCCAGGTTGGTAAGGTGGAAGGTCCCGGCGCCTCTTGTCTGCATGTCTTTTAATCCGGATACTGGATCTTTCAAGAGCTTCTCTGGTCTCCTTCCAGACTTGAGAAAATTCGGTGGCGAGGGCATCTGCTGCAGGAACACCATACGGCGTAGGGAGAGGTAGTGGAACACCAGGGTTCTGGCCGGAAACCACGAAGAACGGCGTCTTGGTGGTGGACTCACTGGGGTGGTTGTTGTGGGCAAACTCTGCCCACGGCAGAAGAGACACCCAGTTGTCTTGATGGGCGTTCGAGAAGTGACGCAGGTAGGCTGTTAATACCTGATTGATTCGCTCAACTTGCCCATTGGACTGAGGGTGATAAGCAGAGGAGAAGTCCAGAGATATACCCATAAGCTTGCTGAGTGCCCTCCAGAAACGGGAGGTAAATTGGACTCCGCGATCGGAGACAATTCGTTGAGGGAGTCCGTGAAGCCTAAAGATCTGGTGTATGAAGACCTTGGCCAACTCAGATGCTATGGGTAATCCGGGCAGAGGGATGAAATGGGCCATTTTGGAGAACCGATCGACCACTACTAAGATGGTAGTACATCCGGAAGAACGTGGAAGATCGGTGATGAAATCCATACCAATTTGTCGCCAAGGGGCTTCAGGAGGAGGCAAAGGATGGAGCAGGCCGGACGGCAGACTTCTAGGTACCTTGTTCAGAGCACAAGCCGTACAGGAGGCTATAAAATCAGTCACATCTTGGCGAAGGGATGGCCACCAGTAGTAGCGTGAAAGAAGGCTGAGGGTTTTCTTGACCCCGACGTGACCCGCAACCTTGGAAGAATGCCCCCAATCCAGGACCTCAGACCTCTTATTCTGTGGAACGAAGGTCTTGCCTGACGGAATGGGAGAAAGCGTCACGGGCGCCACAGTGACAATTTTGGTAGGCTCAATGATGTGAGAAGAACCTTCCTCAACCTCAGGTGATTGTAGGGACCTGGACAGAGCATCTGCCTTGATGTTTCTGTCCCCCTGTCGAAAATGGAGTTTGAAGTCAAACCGGGAGAAATATAGCGACCACCTGGCTTGCCTGGAGTTGAGCCTTTGCGCGGACTGAAGATATGCCAAATTCTTGTGATCCGTGAAGATTATGAATGGATGAACTGCCCCTTCCAAAAGATACCGCCACTCCTCCAGGGCCATCTTAATGGCCAGTAATTCCAGGTCCCCAATGGCATAATTGCATTCTGCGGAAGAGAACGACCTAGAGAAGAATCCACACGGTACCACTTGACCAGAAGTCGTCCGCTGAGAAAGCACCGCTCCCGCACCAGTAGAAGAGGCATCCACTTCTAAGATGAAGGGCCTATTGGCCAACGGTCGATGTAGAATCGGGGCGGTAGCAAAGGACTGCTTCAAAGCAAGAAAGGCCTCTTCAGCCTCTGGAGTCCAGGCATTTGGTTTGGTCCCCTTCCTGGTCAGAGCGGAGATGGGCTTGGTTACCGAGGAGAAGAAGGGAACGAACTGTCTGTAATAGTTCGCAAAACCCAGGAACCGCTGGATCGCTTTTACTCCAACCGGACATGGCCACTTGAGCATGGCAGCCAATTTCTCGGGATCCATCATTATTCCAGAGTCCGTGATGATATACCCTAGGAAAGGCAACGAGGACTGCTCGAACAGACACTATTCTAGTTTGGCGTAGAGTCTGTTCTCCCGTAGACGTTGCAGAACCAGCCGAACACTTTTTCTGTGAGTGGATAAGTCGGGGGAAAAGATGAGTATGTCATCTAAGTATACCACGACAGAAGAGTAGAGTTGGTCTCTGAAGATCTCATTAACAAACTCCTGAAAAACCGCCGGGGCATTGCAGAGACCAAAGGGCATAACCAAATACTCGTAATGGCCGTCCCGAGTATTGAAGGCCGTCTTCCATTCATCCCTGGAGCAGATTCGGATCAAGTTATAGGCTCCCCGCAGATCCAATTTGGTGAAGATCCGGGCCCCTCTCAAGCGGTCAAAGAGTTCTGGGATCAGTGGCAGGGGATACCTATTCTTGACCGTGATACTGTTCAGGCCCCGGTAGTCAATACATGGCCGAAGGGATCCGTCTTTCTTCCGGACGAAAAAGAATCCTGCTCCAGCGGGAGAAGATGACTTCCGAATAAAACCCCGAGCCAAGTTCTCCTGGACATATTCAGACATGGCCGCGGTTTCTGCCGGCGACAGGGGATAAATTCTTCCCCTGGGGGGAATTGCTCCTGGCAACAGCTCAATAGGGCAGTCATAGGCACGATGTGGCGGTAGAATCTCAGCCTCCTTCTTACTGAAGACGTCGGCAAACGAGTGGTAAGCCGTAGGAAGCCCAGGAAGATCGATAGGAGCTTGCTGCGGACTGGGGCGAGATACCGGCAACAGACAGCGTTTATGGCAGAAGTGTCCCCAACGGAGGATCTCCCCGGAATGCCAGTCTAGGACGGGCTCGTGTAGACGAAGCCAGGGTAAGCCGAGGAGCACGGCATGAGACAAACTGGGCAAACATAAAAGGCGATCTTTTCTCGGTGAAGAGCTCCAACTTGTATCTCCACCTCAAGAGTGACCATGGTGATAGGTTCAGGTAGCGGGGTGCCATCCACAGAAGCGATGGAGCACGGACTCTCTAACATCTCAACCGGAATTCGCAGCTGGTCCACTTCCTTGAGCCGGATGAAGTTACCAGCCGCACCCGAGTCCACATACGCCTCCACAGATCTGCGCTCCTGACCTGAAACAATTAAAGCTGAAATAGTAAGGGGTAGAGAGGAATCGGTGTCACCTAGGGAGGCCTCTCTTACCTGGCCTAGGCGGAGGCGTTTCCTGGCCGCACTGGGCACGTGCGCACAAAATGGTTAGCCCCGCCACAATAAAGGCAAAGGCCCTGTGTCCTTCTTTCCCTGCGTTCCTGCTCTGACAACCTCACACGGTCTACTTGCATGGGCTCAGGAGTGGAATTACTGGAAGACGCTGGGGGGCGGGGAATGGGCGCCTGGTATAACCGAAAAGATCTCTTCTCCCTAACTGACTCCCGGGAGTGTTCCTGGAACCGTAAATCAATGCGGGTGGCTAGGGATATGAGATCCTCCAGAGTGGTAGGGGTGTCCCGGCCAGCCAGCTCATGCTTTATTTTACCCGAGAGTCCCCTCCAAAAGGCCCCAACCAAAGCCTCGTTAGTCCACCCCAGTTCAGAGGCCAGGGTCCGGAAGCGGATAGCATATTGACCGACGGTGAGGGAGCCTTGGCGAAGATTAAAAAGAGCCTCCGTGGTGGAGGCCACATGGCCAGGCTCATCAAATACCCTGCGGAAAGTATCCAGGAAGTTATGGATGCTAGATACCACCGGGTCATCTCTCTCCCAGAGGGGGTTTACCGAGGCTAAGGCCTCTCCCTCTAAATGGGACACAATGAAAGCTACCTTGGCCCGATCCAAGGGGTATTACTGGGGCAGGAGCTCGAAGTGCAAACGGCACTGGTTCAAAAACCCCCGCCACAACTTGGGGTCACCGCTAAACCTGGGAGGTTTTCCCAAACGTGGTGGAGGATGGGGTAGGGGATCCCGAGGTAGGGCAGAAGCGGCAGCAGAGGACTGTAGCGATTGAAGTCGGTCGTCCACGGACGCCATGTAGCTAAGAATATGGGATTGAGCGTCACGCTGCTGCGCGAGCTCCTGCTGGAGTCCCGCTAGCAACGGGGCGTTCCCCGGGTCGGTGGTTTGTAAGGCGGAAAGGCGGGTGTCCATGGACTTCATAAAAGACATTATTCTAGTCTGATTTTCACGTAAAAAGAGCAATTCTTTTTGGGTGGCCGCTGAGGCGCTAGCAGGGTCCATGGCCTGATTATGCTGTGACGTATGCTGTGATAACAAAATAGGTTACGTCCGAGAGTGGACCCTCTGGATCGCGGCACTGGAGCTCCCAGGGGTGAGCGCGCCAGGTGGTGCCGACCCCTATACAGGGGCCGTTAGGAGCAGACCCTCAGAAGACAGATACCGCGACTGCTAGAACCAAGAGGGGCGGCTCGAAGGACTGAGTGGAGGGTGCCGGACTGAGAACTGGAGTATGGGACTGGGCACTGGAGTACAGGATGGAGACACAGAGTATAGGACGGAGGCACGGAGTACAGGAGGGAGACACGGAGTACAGGACTGGGCACTGGGACACAGGACGGAGGCACGGAGTACAGGCCGGAGGCACGGAGTACAGGACGGAGCACTGGGACACAGGACGGAGGCACAGAGTACAGGACGGAGGCACGGAGTACAGGACGGAGCACTGGGACACAGGACGGAGGCACGGAGTACAGGAGGGGGGACACGGAGTATGGGACTGGGCAGCGGAGTGTAGACTGGGCAGAGGAGTGTAAGGAGTGAGGAGGGGAGAAACCCCTAAACACCCAGGCCAGGATACCGTACGGAAGTCCACACGATAATCAGGCGTCTCCACCATGTTGGAGACGCCTGATATACCCTGCAGGAGACGGCTGATTGGTCGCTCAGACCGCTGGGCGGCGCTGCAGGGTTAAAGGATCTGCAGAGCGCGCGCCCGCGGCCTAAGGTGCCCGCAGGAAGCCGGCACAAGCTGGACGGAGGAGAAGGAGGAGGGGGCGGGCCCAGAGCGGCGCGGCGAGCGCAGGTAAGTAAAGGCGGCGGCGGGCCCCGCCGTTGCTGGGACGGCGGCGACCACCGCCGCCGACGTGACAATGTCTTTTTATATAGTGTATGGAAGCTTCTAGTTTCAACTGTACCTAAAAAAGAGATTTTTCAGAATTGTTATTTCTTGGAGAGTGTACTAAACTAGTGACATCTCCACTAGAAGAAGAAAGTTACATTAATTACATTTCACTGTGTAGAATTAAATGTGTATTTAGTGCTTTGTTATGTAGCTATTGTTTTAAAGTTTCCACATTTTCCCAGCATTGTGTTGATAGCTAGTGCAGACGTCTGTGTTTAGTTTATGACAACTGTAATGAATTGATTTTAATGGGGCTCTCTGGATGCCCAATTACAAATTTACCTGCAAATAAAATCATTTATGTATCTCTTCGCTTTCTCACCAAACGCACTTTGTTTACTGATTGTGTCAGAAATTGTAGCTTTCAGCTGAAACTACATTTGCCAGCCTGCCTTTTCTCTGGTTTCTCCTAAACCACCTTGCCCCCACCTCCTTGTTGTAATCTCCTCAGACCTCTGAGTGAAGAAACTGTAGTGCAATGGCCGGCACCCCTGCATGGTGTCACCTTCTCCCTCCATGCAGGGATGCCGGCTTACTTGCCGCCACGGCCCTCAACGTGGCCCCCGGTGTGCTCCTTGCAGCTCCCGGTGGCGCTTCTAGTGCTCACACGATCGATCTCCCCCTTCTCTTAAAGGGGCAGCACACACATATTGCTAAATGCCCACAGTCTGTTGGTGAGAGCCATTCAGCATAATTAGTACATCTACCAATAGCTGGGAAGCATCTTACATAAAAGACTCTGTAACGGGGTCTACCCAAGCTGGGGTACCTCTTTCAGTACCACCCCGTGTTTTCGGAGGTCCGCTCTGCGTTGGCTGGAGTCTGAATGAATGACGCTGGCTGGAATTCCTTGGTTATATGGGTGCATATAAAAGATCACTGCTTCTCCACGTATTTCCAGTCTGACAACACTTTACTCACAGGACACAGAATATATCACACAGATACAGAGGGCAGGCCAATAGAAAAGCGGCAGGCCAGACATGCATTACAAAAGCCGCAGGTGGCCGGAGCCTGCCGTGTTTACTGTGGGAATTACAAAGGTGGGGGGAGGGCGGACAAAAGGAGAATATCGTGTCCCCTCTACCCAGGGGCGCAGCCTGTGGGCTGATGCATTAGGGACATGCATCTCACATAGAACCTATTATACATACATATAACTGCACAACGTGTTCTGGGTGCTGAGTGGTTCTGTAACATGGCTCCCCTTTTCAGCGACGCGATCGGCATACACAGTCTGATCCTCAACGGATTGGTTTGGGGATGATCGAAGTTTATGGGGTTGGTACAAGTTCCGTTTGTCGACTTAGTCCATCGGCGTTACCATTTTGTTTGCCGGATCTGTGGTGGATGGTGAAGTCCAGAGGTTGTAGGGCTAAACTCCACCGCAGCAATCTGGCGTTTTCTCCGGAGACTCGATTAAGCCAGACTAGGGGATTATGGTCCGTTAGGAGGGAAAACTGTCGTCCATACAAATATGGTTGCAACTTCTTGAGTGCCCGTACTACTGCCAGGCAGTCCTTCTCAATGGCCGCATAGCTTACTTCACGGGGCAGTAGTTTCCGACTCAGGTAAGCTACCGGGTGTTCTTGGCCGTCCGGCCCGACTTGGCTCAGTACTGCCCCAATCCAAACATAGAAGCGTCTGTGTGAACAAGGAAACGTTTAGTTGGATCGGGTGCAGCCAATACAGGGGTATTGGTGAGGGCGTCCTTTAGTTGGCGGAAGGCTTCCTCACACTCTGAGGTCCAGGTTACCTGGCGGGGTTTGTTCTTACGAGTCAAATCAGTGAGGGGCTTGGCTACGCTGCTGTAATTGGGAACGAATTTCCTGTAATACCCCGCTGTCCCTAGAAACGCCATGACCTGGGTTTTAGTGCGTGGGATGGGCCATTTGGCTATGGCCTCAATCTTGGCTGGTTCTGGTCGCTGTTTCCCACTTCCCACCCAATGCCCTAAATACTGAACCTCTGCTTTCCCACGTGACACTTGTTTGGGTTCAGGGTGATTCCGGCCTGGTGGATCCTGTCCAATACTGTCTCTAGGTGATTTAGATGCTCTTCCCATGTCGCACTGTAGATGGCGATGTCGTCCAGGTAGGCACAAGCATAGTCCTGGAGACCATCCAGAAGCCGGTCAGCCAGCCTTTGGAAGGTCGCCGGGGCATTTTTCATCCCAAATGGCATAACTCGAAACTGGAATAAGCCGAACGGGGTGACAAATGCCGACTTGGGAATAGCGTCAGGACTAAGGGGAATCTGCCAGTAGCCTTTGCATAGATCGATGGTGGTCAAATACTTTGCCCCCGCCAGCCGGTCTAACAACTCATCCACACGCGGCATGGGGTATGCATCCGTCACTGTTTTCTCATTGAGCTTACGATAGTCTACACAAAACCGTGTAGTCCCATCCTTCTTGGGCACTAACATTACGGGGGATGCCCAGGGACTATCTGACTCTTCAATGACCCCTAAACGCAACATCTCTTGTATCTCTTGTCGCATCCCCTCTCGTACAGACTCAGGGACGCGGAAGGGGTTTTGTCGCAGGGGGGTCTGATCCTGGGTCTCAACCTTATGTTGTGCCAGGCGAGTGTACCCCGGTCTCTCTGAAAACATCCTCTGTCGCAGCCTCAACAACGCCTCCTCCTGCTGTCTCTCCCAGGGGCCTAGGTCTTCACCCAAGTGTACCTGGTCCCATGTTTTAGACTGAGTCCTTTCCCTTAAGACATCCGGCAAGGGAAGTCCGGCTAAATCCTCTGCTTCAGGTGCACAGATGGCCACTACCTCTTCAGGGCGCTCCCGGTAGGGCTTCAGCATATTCACGTGGAACATGTGGATAATCCTGGGGTCGTCACAATCGGCGAGATTATAGGTTGTGTCGGCTATTTTCCCCACTACCTGGTAGGGCCCCTGCCATGCAGCTTGAAACTTATTCTGCTTAGTGGGCTCTAACACCAGGACCTTCTGTCCTATTTCCAAAGTGCGCTCTCTGGCCCTCCGATCGTACCATACATGCTGGCGCCACTGTCACCTGCAGGTTCTCACGTACAACCTGGGTCAGCTCCTGTAGGCGGTCCCGGGATTCCAGCACATAGGGTACAATAGGTACCCCTTCTATGAGGCCCTCCCCTTCCCAGTGTTCCAGCACTAAGTCTAGGGGTCCCCTTACCCGTCTCCCGTATACTAGCTCGAACGGGGAGAACCCCGTGGATTCTTGGGGCACCTCCCGATGTTACGTGTTTTATAAGTCCGTGGAACTTTTGGCGGTAGGCCTCTGGTGTCAGCACATACCGGGCCAAGATCACTTCTTTGAACCGCTCATAGTCCATACAGTCCTCATCAGGTACCGTGCGATAGGCGTCCGCTGCCCGGCCTGTCAGCTTGCTGGCCAGAATCTGAACTCATTCCTCCGGCTTCACTTGATGAAGGGCACACTGCCGCTCAAAGTCCTGCAGAAAGCCATCAATGTCTTCCTCTGCTTCCCCCAACTGTCGGAAGGCATTATACTGGATCTTTTGTGGCTTACTGTTGAAGGTACCTGGTTGAAGGCCAGAGCTCCCCCTGCTCGCTGACTCTTCTCTCTCCGCTCTGCCATCTCCATTTTGGCCAGCTCCACTTTGGTCCGCTCTGCCATCTCCATCTTGGCTAGCTCTATCCTGGTCTGCTCGGCCATCTTTTCCTTCAGATCAGTACGCACATCAGCCATCACAGCTCGTATGATCTCTACTGCAGGGTTTAGGCCATAGAACGCCAGTCTGTTCTTTACCTCCCTCTGGAATTCGGTCTCCTCCACATTCACATTGGGGGGCGCTGCACTGTCGTTTTCCATGATGGCTGCTGTCAAATCCGCTTTTGTTTTGTTGCTGGCGATCAACCCTCGGGCTTCCACCAGATCTTTTAATGTAGTCCTCTTTAACTTCTGGTAGTTATTTTCCATTCATTCCTTTCCTCCTGTAGAAGGGGTATCAAATCCCACTGCTGCCACCAGTGTAACGGGGTCTACCCAAGCTGGGGTACCTCTTTCAGTACCACCCCGTGTTTTCGGAGGTCCGCTCTGCGTTGGCTGGAGTCTGAATGAATGTCGCTGGCTGGAATTCCTTGGTTACATGGGCGCATATAAAAGATCACTGCTTCTCCACGTATTTCCAGTCTGACAACACTTTACTCACAGGACACAGAATATATCACACAGATACAGAGGGCAGGCCAATAGAAAAGTGGCAGGCCAGACATGCATTACAAAAGCCGCAGGTGGCCAGAGCCTGCCGATGTTTACTGTGGGAATTACAAAGGTGAGGGGAGGGCGGACAAAAGGAGAATATTGTGTCCCCTCTGCCCAGGGGCGCAGCCTGTGGGCTGATGCATTAGGGACATGCATCTCACATAGAACCTATTATACATTATTATACATACATATAACTGCACAACATATTCTGGGTGCTGAGTGGTTTTGTAACACATAACAGACTCCCTCTCCCTTAGGGAGTCACCAAGCAACGATGTTGCACCATTAGGTAGTTGGTATTTTACTAGTGCAGTTGTAAAATCCCCTGGTCCTGGTGTTGCCAGCGTTCTGAACCCGAACCCCTGGTCCTGGTGCAGCCAGTGTACTGAACCCAAATTGCTGTGACCACAAGTAAGGATGAGCGAACCCATGGACGTTCATCTATCTCTGTTCTCCTGGAATGCTGAATACTAAATTGGACTTCTGGGAGGTCTGTGTTCGGAGTTGAGCACTGATAAAGGAATAAGTTGTAGCGGTCTATGGAGCGCTGAGATGAGAGATAAATGTCAGGACAGTGATCTGGTTAACAACCCTTTATTAACCCTTCGATCTCCACAACGCGTTTTGGTAGCATGACACTATCTTCATCAGGTGGTACTGCTACAACTACACGTATTTCCTTTATAATTCCATATCCCTCCTTCTGAGGGTTTGCGGCAGGAGCAGCTACGAGCATAGTTAATTTCATTGTGAAGTTTAAGGACCTGTGGTGTCCGGGCGACGCTGGATCCGCACTTCCCAGCCTAAGGACCTGTGGTGACGCGTATCCTGTTCTCAGATCACATGACCAGAACCCGGATGTGCTGACCAGTAGCGGCAGTGCACAGCAGTCTCCAACGGTCCTCAGGGATCATCCCTTCAAGCGCAAAATGGGGTTGTGCAGGGGTGCACAACCCCATTAGGTGAGTGGCCACTTGGCCCGTTTGATAATCCACTAAATCATCAGGTTTCACACAATTTGCGCTCCTTGTCTTTGTTCTCATTTCATGGAGTTGAGCACTGGACTGTCACGGAAAACGATACCAGAGAGTAGCCAGAAAACCACGCCGTCTAATTACTCTTACTCCTGCACTGACTAGAATCACTTAACTTTCATATTAAACAGTGCAGGTTTCTTCTAGCCGTGGAGTTAATCTACTCCATTGAGATTTCCTGGAAATTTACCTGCCTTAAAGTTCTCAGCTGTTCACTGTTTGCCACTCCCCTCTCCTATATAAACTGGACTCTGGCAACTAAGCATTGCCATAGTTTCATGCTGCATGGTTCAGGAGTTGGTGGTGTGTTGCTTGAGAAGTCATTTGGTAGATTTATCTAAGACTGTTGCTAGGTTCTGGTTGTGTGCAAATCCTTTCCATCTCCTGCTTTGGTTTTCCCATGTGCTCTGCTTTGCTGTTGGTGTGCGCATTTTTTTGTATGATTGATATTTTTCTTTATCCCTGTTTGTGTTACCTTGTTAGTCTTTCTCAGCAAGGTACATGACCCCGGCATCTTCACCATTAGAAATAATCCAGGCAACAGGGATAGCTAGGGCGCTCCTAGCATTAGGGACAGGTAATAAGCCTCTGGCCCGAGATACCCTACAATAAAGTCATGACATGGACACTAAGTGTCCAGTACAGACCAAAAACTTTTCAGTTCAGGTTCGCTCATCTCTAACCACAGGTATGCGATTTGTATACTTCTGGACACAGTCCGACTAGACGTGTCCAGCCTCACTTAATTCACTTGCATTAAGCAAGGCCACGCGTGTCTAATTAGCACACGACTGCATATATGCAACTAACATGCTTGTGGTCATTTGCCCAACCGCTCCTGGTGCAGGTTCGGGATAATTCTGACAGTGCGAGCACTGCACACTGGCAGGATTCACAAGTTTACAGTGACATTGAGTGACTGCAGACTTGCGCCCCAAGCCTGAACAACCCCTTTAAGGCCCTTGTACACATTAAATAAATATATGGATAATTGCATAAAAGTATTCCTCCAAAAATATTTTTCCTTAAAAATCCTGATTTAAATATTGTGTCACTGTACGTTTGCCTCCTGATCTCGTAAACACTGTTCACAGATGCAATCCACTTTCCATTAAGTTCAGTTTGAACCACCCATGATGCCTTGCGTCGTCAATACATGCTCAGTCTAGACTGTAACTTCAGCTCATGAGCGTGGCATTATTGGTGACTGTCGAGCTGGTGCAAAGCATCAAGGGTGATTAGAACAAATCTCATCATAAGTGATTGGCGCTAAGATCAGGACTAGTAATGAGCGAATGTCTTATCTGAGCACGCTCGGGTGTTATCCGACCATCCGGGCTTGCTTGTATATTATATTCTCCTCGGCTGCATGATTTGCGGCTGTTAGACAGCCTGAACACATGTGGGGATTCTTTAACAAACAGGCATGTGTTGAGGTTATCTAACAGCCGCAAACCATGCAGCGGCAGGGACTCGAATATAATAAACGAGCATGCCGAGATGCTCGAGTAACACCCGAGCATGCTAGTATAAGACGTTATCCGAGTATGTTCATTCATCACTAAGGCCTGTTTCACACTTCAGTTTTTCGACGTTAGTCAAGATCCGACATCTTGGCGGATTGACGGATCCGCTATAAATGTGGCAAAACGGATGCAAGCGGATGATACGGATCCGGTTTTTGACGGATCCGCTGTCCAGATTTTTATACGGATCTGTCAAAAAACGGATCCATATCATCCGCTTGCATCCATTGGATCCGTTTTTTGACGGATCCGTTTTTCCACACCTCCAAAATTGGATGCTCCCAAATATGATTTGCTCTTGGAAACTGCTCCCAAACGTGATTGGATCCTGGAAACTAGGGGAAAACTATATCTAGGGTGTTTTAACACAATATCTTTGAAAGGTTGTAGAGCTAGTGGCAGAGATGGAAGGAGTAATAGTGATTAATAGCATCTGTGTGGATTTTGAGTGCAATCGTTTGGCAATTCTTGTTCAGCAGACGGAGGAAACAAGACTGCGAATCCTGCGTCGGCGAAAGAAGAGACGGCAGTGGATTCATCCTATAAATGCAGAGATTGATCCTTGGAGTTTTTTTGACACTTTATCTGGAATTGAGGGATAACCCGGACAAGTTCTTCATTTATGTGTGGATGAGACAGGACCTGTTTGAGATTTTGGTGGAGCGTGTCGGAACGCAAATCCAGAGAAGGGACACCTACTTGCGCTTTTCTATATCACCGGCGGAGCGTTTGATGGTGACCCTTCGGTAAGTTATCTTTTTTTTTTTAAGTTTTCTGATTCTGCAGACTTTTATTGTCATGTTCTTGCTTGTAGTTTGTATTAAATTTATTTTTTCCCCTTTTTTAACAGATTCCTGGCAACTGGAGAAGCCTTCACCTCCCTCCATTACCAGTTCCGGCTTGGGATTTCTACAATCTCTGGAATAGTCCCACAGACCTGCCAGGCATTGTGGGATTGTCTAAAGGAGGAGTACATCCCACAGCCAACACAGGAAAGGTGGCTTGAGATTGCTGACAACTTTCAAGAAATATGTCAGTTTCCTAATTGTATTGGTGCAGTGGATGGGAAGCACATAAGGATTGTGAAACCCACTAGATCCGGATCTGAATATTTCAACTATAAGAAATTCTTCTCAATTGTACTGATGGCCATTGCAGACTCAAAATGAAAATTTATTGGGGTCGACATTGGTGCATATGGTCGATCCAATGATTCTCAGGTATTCAAGATGTCTGCAATGGGTCGTCGTTTGTATGGAGACAATTTTTAATTCCCCCACCTCCAAGACCACTCCCTGGAACAACAGGCCCAAAATTGCCATTTGTGTGTTGGAGACGATGCATTTCAACTGTCTAAACATCTTCTGAAGCCATATGGAAGTCATGGATTGACACACAAAAAAAATCTTTAACTATCGATTGACAAGAGCGCGAAGAGTGGTGGAGAGCGCTTTTGGGATTTTAACATCAAAATGGAGAGTGCTCTTAACGGCCATAAAAATGAAAACTGAGACTGTGGATGAGGTGGTGAAGGCATGTGTGATCCTGCACAATTTTGTAATTTCAAATGAACCCGTTTCCATGGAAGAAAATGTTTGTAAAACCACCTTGTGCGAGTATCACCAGACAAGTGTTCGGAGTACTGTGTCAGTGACAAGAATGAGGGACACATTTGCTGATTATTTTGTGTCACCGGTAGGAAGAGTTGACTGGCAAGATGACAAGGTATAATTTTTTTTTTTTTTTTTTTATACCAAGGTTCCTTTTTTGTATAAGAAAAACTTTTGTAATCTTTCCTTTTTTGTTAGTTATGGTACCTTTACACCAATTTTGTTTAATAAAAGTGTGGTGTTTTTTCCATGTACACCACCGGTGTAACTTTAACCTTTTTGTACCTTTACCAAAGTGTTGTGTATATACCTGTATACCACCGGTGGACCTTTAACTTTTTTGTACCTTTACCAAAGTGTTGTGTAATTAACCTAAACACCACTGGTGTTTTTTTTTTTTTTACTTAACACTAAAGAAAAAAATTAACCGACACAATAAAATTGTTTTGAACCAAAAAAGAATTTATTTTTTTGACAATTTTTAACACATTATAGTCGAATACCCATCACACATCCTTCATCTCATAGTCCCATGCCCATATACCCATCATACATATCCTCCATCCCATAGTCCCGTGCCCATATACCCATCATACATATCCTCCATCCCATAGTCCCGTGCCCATATACCCATCATACATATCCGCCATCTCATAGTCCTGTACCCATATACCCATCATACATATCCTCCATCCCATAGTCCAGTGCCCATATACCCATCACACATCCTCCATCCCATAGTCCCGTGCCCATATACATATCCACCATCCCATAGTCCCGTGCCCATATACCCGTCATACATATCCTCCATCCCATAGTCCAGTGCCCATATACCCATCACACATCCTCCATCCCATAGTCCCGTTCCCATATACCCATCATACATATCCTCCATCCCATAGTATATATACTCATCATACATATCCTCCATCCCATAGTCCCATGCCCATATACCCATCACACATCCTCCATCCCATAGTCCCGTTCCCATATACCCATCATACATATCCTCCATCCCATAGTATATATACTCATCATACATATTCGCCATCCCATAGTCGAGTGCCCATATACCCCTCACACATCCTTCATCTCATAGTCCCATGCTCATATACCCATCATACATATCCTCCATCTCATAGTCCCATGCCCATATACCCATCATACATATCCTCCATCCCATAGTCCCGTGCCCATATACCCATCATACATATCCTCCATCCCATAGTCCCATGCCCATATACCCATCATACATATCCTCCATCCCATAGTCCCATGCCCATATACCCATCATACATATTCACCATCCCATAGTCCCATGCCCATATACCCATCATACATATTCGCCATCCCATAGTCGAGTGCCCATATACCCATCACACATCCTTCATCCCATAGTCCCGTGCCCATATACCCATCATACATATCCTCCATCCCATAGTCCCGTGCCCACATACCCCATCATACATATCCACCATCCCATAGTCCCATGCCCATATACCCATCATATATATCCGCCATCTCATAGTCCCGTGCCCATATACCCATCACACATCCTCCATCCCATAGTCCAATGCCCATATACCCGTCATACATATCCTCCATCCCATAGTCAACCATTATGACATCATAATGAGCGGCGGCAGGGCTTGCAACCTATGATGACATCAGCGTCGCCATGGCAACCATTGTGACATCATAATGAGGGGCGGGGCTTGATACGCACACACTGCTTCCCCAGTATGCAAATATGGGCATTATGACATCATAATGAGGGGCGGGGCTTGACGTGCACACACTTTTTCCCCAGTATGTAGACAGGGGCAAAATTGTTTGGTGAATTGGAACGCGCAGGGTTGAAATTTCGCCTCACAACATAGCTTAGGACGCTCTCGGGGTCCAGACATGCGACTGTGCCAAATTTTGTGGCTGTAGCTGCGACGGTGCGGATGCCTATCCCGGACATACACACATACACATACACACACACACATACATACATACATACATACATACACACATACATACACACTTTGAGCTTTATATATTAGATTTCATTTGGCATTGCTGAAAAAAAATTAGGTTAAACATGTAAACATTTGTACTACAGAAATGGTGTGTGGAATATTTACCTTCTGCTCACCATCGTCGACCGGAGGAACGACAGGGCTCTGTAGTATTTATACCGGCTGCTCCTGCGTCCTCTCGATCCACTCGGGGCCTGCATCTCCTTGTTGAAGACCCTCTTGAAGTGATCCCTGAGTGACCGCCACCGTATGATAACCCTGTCACCTGTGAAGCAAAAAAAAACCAAAGTGGTTAGTATTCAACACTTCACATGCTGTAATATGTTACTGAAATTGGAATACTTACGCACTAAATCCTTGTCCCTTGCATCAAGCTCCTCCCAGTTCTCTATAATCTCCAAGCACACTTCATCCCAAAGCCGTCGGGTGGTTGGTTGGTCGGCATGGTATTGGTTCGCCATGTTCCACAGCAGCTCCCGCGGTTGCACTGCCTCGATGAGGGCATCCACATCTATTATCATCCCCTCTTCAAATGGTATGTCAGGAGCACGCTGTGAAACCTGTGGAGAAAAAGAAAATCAATCAATTAATCAATCACCCAAATAAAGTGTTACTTACTGTTCGCCGACCGCCGGAAGCATCACCTCGACGACGCTGGGATGTCCTGGGAGCCGCTCTAGTGCGGGCACCGGATTGTGAAGACTATAAAAAAAAAAAAGTTATGTGCTTGGGTGGATGCATAGTTATTGTGTGTGCTGTGATGAATGTTTGTGTTGGGTGTAGCATTATGTATGTCAGTGTTTGTATCTGCTAAACTTACACTCTGTGCGACCCCTCGTTGCATTTCTCCACCCTGCATGTCTCCTGGAAGCTCCTCAGATTGAGCTTCCTGTGAAAACATAATACATGCATATAGGGTTTAAAAAAAAAAGGTGTAAAATAAGAGTAAAAAATAAACAATATTTATATTACCTCAGTTCGATGATGCTGTGAGGGAGGGCTCCCAGAAGACATTATTGCTGCGGCCTGGTTTGCGGGTCTGCTGCGGCCTGGCTGGCAGGTCTGCTGCGGCCTGGCTGGCGGGTCCTTCCTGAACGGATCTGCAAGTATAAAAAGACACTTGTAAAGCTACTATACAAAGGATAAAAAAAAGCTTTCAGGCCTTTATACTTACTGGGAAAATTGAAGTGTTTTCTCATAGAATCGTAGAGTTGGAAGGGACCTCCTGGACCATCTGGTCCAACCCCCTGCTCAAAGCAGGATTCGCTAAATCATCCCAGTCAGATATCTGTCCAGCCTTTGTTTGAGGCTTCCATTGAAGGAGAACTCACCACTTCTCGTGGCAGCTTGTTCCACTCATTGATCACTCTGTCAAAAAGTTTTTTCTAATATCTAATCTGTGTCTCCTCCCATATAGTTTCATCCCATTGCTTCTAGTCTTTCCTTGTGCAAATGAGAATAAAGTTGATCCTTCTACAATGTGACAGCCCTTTAGATATTTGTACACAGCTATTAAGTCTCCTCTCAGTCTTCTCTTTTGCAAACTAAACATTCCCAAATCCTGCAACCTTTCCTCATAAGACAGGGTTTGCAGACCGGTCACCATTCTGGTCGCTCTTTTCTGAACTTGCTCCAGTTTGTTGATGTCTTTTTTAAAATGTGGTGCCCAAAACTGGACACAATATTCCAGGTGAGGTCTGACCAAAGAGAAGTAGAGGGAAATAATGACTTCACGTGATCTAGACTGTATGCTTCTGTTAATACATCTTAGAATTGCATTTGCCTTTTTTGCTGCTGCATCACACTGTTGACTCATATTCAGTCTGTGATCTATTAGTATACCCAAGTCTTTTTCACATGTGCTGTTGCTTAGCCCTATTCCTCACATTCTGTATATGCTTTTTTCATTTTTATTGCCAGATGTAGTACTTTGCATTTTTCCATTAAAAACCATTCTGTTAGTTGCTGCCCACTTCTCCAGTTTATTTATATCTTTTTGAATCCTCTCTCTCTCTTCTCTAGTATTAGCTATCCCTCCTAGCTTTGTGTCATCAGCAAATTTAATCAGTTTACCCTCAATTCCTTCATCTAAATCATTGATAAAGATGCTGCGGCCTGGCTTGCGGGTCTGCTGCGGCCTGGCTTGCGGGTCTGCTGCGGCCTGGTTTGCGGGTCTGCTGCGGCCTGGCTGGCGGGTCCTTCCTGAACGAATCTGCAAGTATAAAAAGACACTTGTAAAGCTACTATACAAAGGATAAAGAAAGCTTTTAGGCCTGCATACTTACTGGCAAAATTGAAGTGTTTTCTCTCTCTGCTGCGGCCTGGCTGGCGGGTCTGCTGCGGCCTGGCTTGTGGGTCCTTCCTGAACGGATCTGCAAGTATAAACACACATGTAATGCTACTATACAAAAGATTAAAAAAAAAATGAATGTATGATCAGATATATTTTGATTGAAAAACCACCCCAAAAAATTGAATGTTGATATGCGCAATGCGCAACCTTCCCAAACATACACCTCGTGTTCCCCTTTAAAAAAAAACTAAAAAAAACCCCTTGGTATTGTATGTATACCCACACTTTCAAACTGATCTGGTTTTGGCTTGCATGTGTGTAATTCCCTGCTGCAGAGTTAACTGAGAATCTATCAGTGAGCATATTCCACACTTAACGTGACATTGTTTAGGTATTGCAAGTATACCCACAATTAACGTGACCTTGTTTAGGTATTGCACGTATACCCACAATTAACGTGACCTTGTTTAGGTATTGCACGTATACCCACACTTAACGTGACCTTGTTTAGGTAATGCACTATTCCCACACTTAATGTGACCTGGTTTTACAATGATACTACGGACAGTTTTTGGAGACAGTTTTTATTTATTATATTTTTTTTTTACAAGTAGGAGCTACTATGCTCTTTATTTTAAATACCACAGTACATGAAAAAAAAATTGCTGAACACATGCTACAGTGACATCACATACAATACCAGTCACACCACATACAATACACACATAACACACAATCACAGCACACTTGGAAATATTCAAATAAAATTACAGTAGTATGAAAATAAAATGCAGTACACATGCAACAACAGAAAAACAAGTAAAGTATGAAAAAAATGCATAAAAAAATACACACACACAGACATGCAACACTGGGAGGCCACACACACAGAGGCAGGCTACACACAAGCAGGCCATACACACACACACGCACACAGGTAGTACACACACACAGGCAAGCCACAGACACACACAGAAATGTCACACACAAATAGGTTATACTCACACTTGCAGGCGCCTTTGCTGGCAGGCTGTTGGTGCTGGCACTGGCAGGCCTCTCGGTCCTGGCTCAGTGGTGGCAGGCCTCTTAGTCCTGACTTGCTGTTGGCAGGTGCAGGCTTCTGGTGGCAGGCCTCTTGATGCTGGCAGATGCTGGCTTGCAGGCTGTGTCTGGTCTGTTCTCTTCTGTCTTGGTGCAGGTACTGCATGTCTGGGCCCAATTAGCCCACCTTATATAGTTTTTGGACTGTCTGGAAAAGTATCTTTTTTTCTGAGCATGCTCAGTGTGAAAAAGCGGATTCTGCTAAATGGCGGATCCCGGCGGATCCGCCGCCCATAGACGGCCATTCTATCAAATGGCGGACGATGGCGGATCCGCTGTGACCTGCCATTTTGACGCAGACAAAAAACGTTACAGAGTCCGTCCACCTCAGACGGACGTAACGGACTACCATCCGCCAAAATCCGCCACTAATGTAATTCAATGGGAAAAACCGGCGGCTCCGCCAAAAAAATAGCGGATCCGCCATTTTCAAAAATTGGTGGATTTTGACTGACGTCAAAAAACTGAAGTGTGAAACAGGACTAATCAGGAGGTCACGTGAAAAAAGTGATAATTACTGTACAGTTGGCTAAGTTTTTCCTGAAGTGTTTTTTTTTTGGTGCTTTTTCGGTAATTTCCTTAGCGTTTTTTGACAGTTGGGGCATTTGTTTTTGAGAGGTTTTCCCGTGGGATTTTTAATATCTTCTTTACACTCTTTTGAACAATGAAGGAACCACTAGCGTTTTTTTTTAAGCCAAAACAATTGCAAAACTCAGCCATTACTGCAGTGATGCTGTGTCTGTGGGGTACTATGGCCTGGAGTCATAGGTGCTTTGTCTTGCACCACTGATTCACAGTGGACTTCATACAGTTTGATCAGAATGTTAAATTTAGGACCTCATGGTAAGTTTTGTACAGTTTTGCTTACCTGCAATAGTCAATGTGTAATTTTTGCGCTCCATGTCTTTTACTCTAGAGTTACAAGAGATGGTAAAACGTTCATTTTCCGGGCGTCCTTTGACCTTTCCCATTGACTTGTATTGTATAGTGGAAAATGCCAGAAGAATGGTCGTTCTCTTTTTTTCTCCGCTTACCATTTTTTAGAAATGTAAATTGTGTAAGAAATTGTGTAAGATATTTATTTGTGTAAGATATTTCCCTACTACATGGTGATCAGTTGCTGGGAAAATGAAAGCTTTCACTTCCAGATAAACAACCTATATTAACATATTATTTTTACATTTTTGCTTAAAAAATTGCCAATAATTCTTATAATATGATCCCATGTCGTTGTGTCCAATGACATACATGTGTCAATTCATTATAATACCGGAGCAATTTGAACTGACGTTAACCCTTTGTTGCACAGCAAGTTCATTCCTCTTATTGCAAGCATTGCAGTGAAGAATCAATAGGAACGCTATTAAAGATAATTAGCCATATACAGTATAACTGTGCAGATACTGTGTATTTATGTTCACTTGAATGAATATAACAAGCTTCATTATTAGCGCATTATTTGCTACAATACACCTTGTAAATTTCAGAACCTGTTATTAGTGGGCCTATTGAAGAATATTAAACATTTACGACATTTAATATTACATATTCTTAATAATATGGTGAACTAATATCTATTCTTATGTTTACAGAAATCCATATTTTACACCTCCTTGTGATTTTTCGTGGAGAAATGCGACATTTTCGGATAGACATTTTTAATAACTTAACATATTGGATCAGTAAAATATAATCTATGCTCTGGAGAATGGTCCTTTTATGTTATCGGGTTGGTGGGCACTTTTGTAGCCTCCTGATTTTGGAGGAGCTGAATGGGGTTTCTGCAATGGGAGAAATAAAGGCCGACTTTAGGGGTGTGCGATCTATGTGATCTCCTGCCAAAAGAGGCACTACAGATGGCATGGTGCCAAGGGTGGACATAGACAGAAGAGGACCCGTGCTAGAACAGCAAGTGGACACTTTTTAGTCTAATAGACCATCTTGATACACTTCTTTTTGTCCTGCTATGGAGCTGGAAGTGGCCCCCTTACCTCTTGGAACCAGGGTTGCACCAATGGTATGTCCTTCCCTACCTTATGCTGAAAAACAGCCCCACACCATGATGTTCCCACCTTTAGACTTCACTGTTGGTATGATGTTTTTGGAGAGATATGCAGTACCTTTTGGCTACCAAACATGGTGTGTATTATGGCACCCAAAAAGTTCAATATTGTTCTCATCTGACCAGTATTTCACAGGTTTGTCTAAATGTTGTTGAGCAAACTTTAAATGCGCTTGATAATGCTTTTTGTTCAACAATGGATTCTTTTGTGGTGAGCGTGCAGGTCATGGAGGTTGAGTGCATTACTTATAATTTTCTTTGAAACAATTGTACCTGCTGATTCCAGGTCTTTCTCTAGCTCTCCACAGGTGGTCATTGGCTCCTTGACAACTCTTCTAATAATTCTTTTCTCTCTTTTGTCTGAAATACTTTTTCCCTGTCATTTCTCATTATTACACATAACTTAATTTATGGACATCTATGGTTTGATTTCTTTGCCTGTGTGAATTGGATGGGTTGTTACCGACATATAGTAAGAAATTCATAGAATGTTAGAGCTGGAAGGGTCTTCAAGGGTCATTGTGTCCAAATCCATGATCAATACAATGCAGGATTCACTAAACCATCTCTGGTAGATGACTGTCCAGCCTCTGTTTGAAGACTTCCATTAAAGGAGAACTCACCACTTCTCATGGCAGCCTGCTCCACTCATTGATCACACACTGTCAATAAGTTTTTTTCTCGTATCTAACCTGTATCTTCTACCTTTCAGTTTCATTCCATTGCTTCTTGTGATTCCATGTGCAAATGAGAATGAGGATGATCCCTCTAGATTGTGAGATCCGATCAGATATTTGTAGACCGCTATTAAGTCTCTTTTTAGCCTTCATTTTTGCAAGCTAAATATTCACAGATCCTTTAACAGTTCCTCATATGAAATCCTTTGCGGTCCGCTCACTATCCTTGTAGCAGTTCTCTGAACTTGCTCCAGTTTTTCAATGCCCTTTTTAAAATGAGGTGCCCAGAACTGGACACAATATTCCAAATGAGGCCTGACCAAGGAGGAGTAGAGGTGAATAATTACTTCATGTGATCTAGACTGTATGCTTCTCTTAATACATCCTAGAACCGTGTTTGCCATTTTTGCTGTTGCATCACACTGTTCATTAATGTGCAGTCTGTGATCTATTAGTATACCCAAGTCTTTTTCACACATGCTGTTGCTTAGTTCTATTCCTCCCATCTGTAGATGTAATTTTATTTTTTCTTGCCCAGATGTAGAATCTTTCATTTCTCTCTGTTAAATACCATTCTATTAGTCGTTGCCCATTGTTAAAGCATAACTAGATCCTTCTGAATCCTTTCTCTGTCTTCTCTAGTGTTAGCCATCCCTCCTAGTTTTTCATTGTCTGTAAATTTGATTAGTTTACTTTCAGTTCCCTTATCTAGAGCATTTATAAAATTATTGAACAAGCTTGTGCCAGGACAGAAGCTTGTGGTTCTCCACTTGAAACACTCTTCCAATTGTATGTGCAACCATTTATTACCACTCTTTGAGTACGATCACTGAGCCAATTATGAATCCACCTAACTATAGCCTGGTCAATCCCATACTTGGTCATTTTTTCTATAAGGATAACTTGAGATGCTTTATCAAATGCTTTGCTGAAGTCGAGATATACTATACCTACTGCATTGCACTGACCCACCCAGTCAGTGATTCAGTCATAGAAGGAAATTAGATTAGTCTGGCATGACTTGTTTGCTACTAACCCATACTGGCCCTGGTTAATTACTGTATTCTTATTCAAGTACGTATTACACACATGCGGTTTAATAATTTGTTCGAATCAAAGCTCTTTCCTGATACAGAAGTAAGGCTCACAACTTGCAATTTCCTGGCTCCATCTTCCTTCCTTTTTTGAAGATAGGGACATTTGCCCTTCTCCACCCTTCTGGGACTTCTCCTGTTCTCCAGGATTTTTCAAAGATTCTGGCTAGCGGTTCTGCAATTTCCTCTGCTAACCTTTTCAGTACACTAGGATGTAATTCAACAGGACGAGGAGATTTACAGTGGGGTACAGAAAGTTTTCAGACCCCTTTAAATTTTTCAGTCTTTGCTTCATTGCAGCCATTTGTTACATTTTAAAAAAAAGTTCATTTTTTTCATTAATATACACACTGCATCCCATATTGACTGAAAAAAACAAGAAATGTATAAAGTTTTGCAAATTTATTAAAAAAGAAAAACTGAAATATCACATTGTCATAAGTATTCAGACCCTTTGCTCAGACATTCATATTTAAGTCACATGCTGTCCATTTAAATGCTTGTGATCCTCCTTGAGATGGTTCTACTCCTTCATTGGAGTCCAGCTGTGTTTAATTAAACTAATAGGACTTGATTTGTAAAGGCCCACACCTGTCTATATAAGACCTCACAGCTTACAGTGCATGTCAGACCAAATGAGAATCATGAGGTCAAAAGAACTGGCCAAGGGGCCCAGAGACAGAACTGTGGCAATACACAGATCTGGCCAAGGTTACAAAAGAATTTCTATAGTACTCAAGGTTCCTAAGAGCACAGTGGCCTCCATAATCCTTAAATGGAAGAAGTTTGAGACCACCAGAAGTCTTCCTAGACCTGGCCATCCAGCCACACTGAGCAATCGTGGGAGAACAGCTTTGGTAAGAGAGGTAAAGAAGAACCCCAAGATCACTATGGCGGAGCTCCACAGATGCAGTAGGGAGATGGGAGAAAGTTCCACAAAGTCAGCTATCACTGCAGCCCTCCACCAGTCGGGCCTTTATGCAGAGTGGCCCAACGGAGGCCTCTCCTCAGTGCAAGACATATGAAAGCCTGCATAGAGTTTGATAAAAAACACATGAAGGACTCCCAGACTATGAGAAATAAGATTCTCTGGTCTGATGAGGTAAAGATGGAACTTTTTGGTGATAATTCTAAGCAGTATGTGTGGAGAAAACCAGGCACTGCTCATCACCTGCCCAATACAATACCAACAGTGAAACATGGTGGAGGCAGCATCATGCTATGGGGTGTTTTTCAGCTTCAGGGACAGGGCGACTGGTTGCAATTGAAGGAAACATGAATGTGGCCAAGTACAGAGATCTCCTGGATGAAAACCTCTTCCAGAGTGCTCTGGACCTCAGACTTGGCCGAAGGTTCACCTTCCAACAAGACAATCACCCTAAGCACACAGCTAAAATAACAAAGGAGAGACTTCAGAACAACTCTGTGACCATTCTTGACTGGCCCAGCCAGAGCCTTGACCTAAACTTAATTAAGCATCTCTGGAGAGACCTGAAAATGGCTGTCCACCAACATTCACCATCCAACCTGATGGAACTGGAGAGGATCTGCAAGGAAGAATGGCAGAGGATCCCCAAATCCAGGTGTGAAACACTTGTTGCATCATTCCCAAGAAGACTCATGGCTGTACTAGCTCAAAAGGGTACTTCTACTCAATACTGGGCAAAGGGTCTGAATACTTATGACCATGTGCGATTTCAGTTTTTCTTTTTTAATTCATTTGCAAAATTTCTACATTTTTGTTTTTTTTTCAGTCAAGATGTGGTGCAGAGTGTACATTAATGAGAAAAAAATGAACCTTTTTGAATTTACCAAATGGCTGCAATGAAACAAAGAGAGAAAAATTTAAAGGCGTCCGAATACTTTCCGCACCCACTGTAAATTAATTTAAATTAGCTTAGTGTTACATCACCATCTCTCTGTTTATAGATAGTTGTCAGGAACACCGCAATGCACTTGCTCACTGAGCCAGTGCGCGTGTCCTGAGTACAAAAACAGTGCTCAAAGATACCTGTGGAGCAGGGCAGCAGCGGTGACGATGCGTGCTTCAGACTATCAGGACCTGAAGCATGTGACTGCTGGGGGCATGACCTAAGCTCCACAGAGCTAGGAGCTGCAGGGAAACTCCTAGAAAGGTAACTACGGGACAAGTTACCAAGGGGCATAGACAGGGACGTAAACCAGATCAAGCCGGGTCAAAGCACTAGATAGCAGGACAGTACCAAAGGGTTAGACAGTGCGAAAAGTAAGGACGTAGCAATAGATCAGAAAACCAGAACGGGCAATGGATGGTACAATAGGGACAAACTGTAACGGAGTAACAATAGACAAGCAAGGAGGTCAGAACCGGAGAAGACAATAATACCAAAATGTGAAACAGAGAACAGCATGAGGGGACAGACCGGGTCATACACGGGAATCAAACAAGCAATGCAGTATACACGCACACCAGGGGGTCAGACACACAGCCAGAATAACAGTATAGCTGACAGGGAATCCTAGTCTGGAGTGAGTATAAATAACCCTCCCAGATCCAAAGAGAGGTCGGCAAAAGTTAACCCTGTGAGAACAGGACATTAACCATGTTCTAACCATGACAATAGTGTGGATTCTTTTATTCCTTCGATAGCGCGGTGAAGATCAGTTGATGTTACAATTGCTTTAGTAGAGAACACAGATGCAAAATAGGAATATAAAAGTTCGGCCTACTCAACATCATTTTTGATCACTTCACCCTTTTTATCCTGTAAAAATACTATAGCATCTTGGACTTTCCTTTTGCTTTTGACATACCCCCAAAATCCTTTATTACTGCTTTTGGTCTCCCTTGCAAGCCTTACTTCATTACTGGCTTTAGCTCTTCTAATGCTTGTCCTGCATTCCCTGCAAACAGCATTGTACTCTTCTTTAGATATGCCCTTCATGTCAAAAGCACTTTTAGAAATATATTTAATTTGAAAATTGGTGGCATATTCAAAACTTATTTCACCCGCTGTTAGAAGTTACCGAGCAGTCAGCATCAGATTGGCCAAGTCCTTAGGTCAAAAAGATGGATTAAGAAAGTGGTAAATCTAGTGCTGCTAATATGTAGAGACAGATATTGAGCAATGTGGTAGCAATGTAATGATTTTCACACACAAAAACGTTATTTAGACATTTAATGTAGGTAAGTTGTCAGAAGAGACAAATGCAGTAAATTATGAGAGCACCATGTGTCTTCACCCAGATGAACTTTATGAGATCTTTGAGGGCTGCATAGAGATCATGGATTTGGGATGTTGATAACACCAGTAAAGGGATTACCCAACTCTGGGGACATTTTATTTTTCATAAATATATGTATTTTGAGCTAAAAAATAATTATTGTATTTTGGTTTCTCTAAACAATTGGCACAGTTTTGCTTTTTCAGGCTCTTTCTTTATCTACATATTTAACTTTGATGTGGTCTGTTATAAATCAGCTTGAGAAGTGCTAAAAAAGACAAATAAAAGAGTTAGAAACTTTCCCAATGGAATGAGCTCACTGATGGATTCCCAGAAGGCAAATGGCACAAATTTTTTTTAACACACCTAATTGTCATAATGATTTTTAGACACAAATGAATGCAATTAAGAAAAAAAAAGATGTTAAAGGTGAACAACCCTGTTAACTGCCTTATTGGCCATTTAACCCCACCAATATGTGTTGAGATCCTTGGACAGGTAGCTCCTTGCCCCCATATGGCCAGTAGCCACCTGGTTAGATGGAACACAGGTCAGAGGTGCGACCAGCCTGTCACACATTTACGCCATATCCACAGGACATGCTAGAAATCACTGAGATGGGAATACTATTTTAAATACTGATGTCCTGGAGCTATATCTGGATGGCTTCTGTGAAAAGCAATTTGTATGCTAAGGCATAAAAAAGAGACATTCATGCGATTGTCTTAAACAGAAGAAATATTCTAAATTCATTAGGAGGCACATACACGTGCATCTTGGACTGTCGGGAAGATAGAAAATGTCAGCTATACCTATTATGGCGATCTACTGTGGCTCCGACCACCCCCCAGTTATTAGTGCTCGCCTTTCTCAACACTCACAAAATGTCTCAATTATTGCACAAATACGGCATAATTTGCAACGTTTTTACACCACAAAAGTGTTACAAATAAATTAAAATTTTCCTCTCAATATGCATAAAAATGCAACCCAATTTGGCACGTATAACCACAATATGACCAAAATAAAACTTGAGGACAGGGCTTTCACAATGCAAACCTTGCACATGTGAACATACCCCAAAGATGAACCCTGTTTTATAGAGATCGGATGTGCAAGTCATGAGAAATCTAATGTAGAAATCATATTCAAATCAGGCTGGAATTGCACTGGAGGCGTCAGTACAGTCTTAGCGCACTTACACTCCCCCAGTGCACGTCCAGTCTGATTTGCACATGGCTTCAATACTAGTTTTCTGATCAATGGGACATCGGATCTCTACAAGAAAGGTATCGTACAGCCATACCACTACTACATCCATATGTAAAAACTTGTTGATTGGTTCCTTTTAAGTTTTGAGTCCATGTACAACCTCGATTTCTAAAAAGTTGATATGCTGTGAAAAATATTAAAAAAAAAAAAAATAGAATGCAATGATTTGGAAATCTCTTATGGACACACTTTATTCACAACGGAACATTGATCACAAAACAGGTGAACACTGGACATTTTTTAATTTCATTTGAAAAAAGTAGCTCATTTAGAAATTGACGTCAGCAACAAATCTCCAAAAAGTTAGGACATTGCCGTGTCTACCGTAGTGTATGATTTCCTCTTCTGGGAACATCTGGGAAGTGAGGAGACAATCGCTGGATCTTTTGGGAGAAGACTTGTCCTATTCTTGTCTGTTGTAGGATTGTTGCTGCCCAACAGTCCGGGGGTCTTTGGCGTATTTTTTGGGTGCCAGCGTCGGCAGGACCTCATCATGTGTGGGCCCGGTCGTGGTCACACCCTCTATGACCATGATCGTTTCACCTATGGTTTTCAGACATCTCAATATTGTCACTAGCAGGATAATATTGACAGGTAGTACTTCTCTACACAGCTGGTAACAGTTTTACCAGTCACAACAGGTGATATTACAGTTTCACAATGACCTTTGCACATGCACAATAGATGCTTTAATACACAAAAGCTTCACTTTACCATTACCTGGTACTGCATCATATAATATACACTAAGTCTTTTTTATACAAAAAAGACTATAGTGTTAATTCCGAGACTAAATTTCATTATTCATTTTCACACTAATAGTAGGTGAGAATTCTGCCGTGAAGAATTTTAATCTTTGTGAACTGAACACATTTATGAGTCTGCCATATTCTACAGGAATGTTCTAGCTTTGCCCGTGCCCCTTCAAAGACTTTACCTCTTATTATCAGAACACAGAAACCAAAAAACAAGAATAGACCCTAACAATAAAATAGAAAGCAAGATAAAAATTATGTTATAGCAACCAACACCGGAAGAATTGTTTTTGTATGAAAATCTGTACCTGTGTAATGCTGCTTGCAATTTCTGTACAAGAACCAGGCTCCGATGCTGTCTATGGCATTAAAGGGGATCTTTCACTGGGTTTTTCTAATCTAAAGTGAGTACCTCCTCCAAATGTTGCGGCCCAACTGATTCTGGAATCATTTTTCTTTTTTTTCTACACCCCTCTGTTCCAAAGTTATGGTCCTCGGTAATAAAGGTGCAAATTTTCCTTCCAACCAATAGGGCATAAGCCACACAATGTCTGTGGGTGTGGTCGTGTTTTGATTGGTCAGCATCATAAATGAAGAAATGAATTTCTGTTTGCATATGTGCAATTGGTTGAAAGGAAAATTTTCCACTTGATTTCCAGGGAGCATTGTAATGCTGTTGTCGGCACCCCTGCATGGTGGCCCACTCCATGCAGGGATGCCTGCTTACTCACTGCCCCAGCCACTCGGTGTGGCCCCCAGTGTTCTCCTGCTTCCCTGCCACTTCCTGGTCTGTGTGTGTGCATGCTGCAGTCCGGCGATACGTCTAGTACACGCGTGAGTGCGCTTGCCATCCTTAAAGGGTCAGCGCGTGTAATATACTAAATGCTCTCAGCCTGTTGGTGAGAGGCATTTAGCATAAGTAGTACACCTGCAAGATGGCTCCCAGCCAATTGAATGACTGAGAGGCATCTTGTATAAAAGACTCCCTCATCCCTAGGGAGTCGCCAAACAACGTAGTGAATCATGTAGCCAAAGCCTGAACGTTATCCCCTAGTGCTGGTGTTGCCAGTCCTGTGTTCATAGTTCCCTGGTTCCGATGTGGCCAGTCTTGCGTCCATAGTCCCCTGATCTCGGGTTAGCCAGTCCTGTATCCTCGTCCCCTGGTCCCGAAGCAGCCAGTGCCTGAACCTCGCCTCCTGCTCCCAGAGTTGCCTGTGGCTAAACCTCGTCCCCTGGTCCAGGAGTGGCCAGTGCCTGAACCCTGTCCATCGGTCCGGGAGCAGCCAGTGCCTGAACCTCCTTCCCTGGTCCCAGAATGGTCAGTGCCTGAACCTCATTCCCTAGTCCCAGAACCTCATCCCCTGGTCTCAACAGTTGCTAGTGTCTGAACTTCATTTCCTGGTCCCAGAGATGCCAGAGCCTGAATCTCGTCTCCTGGTCCTAAAGCGACCAGAGCCTGAACCTAGTCCAGAAGCAGCCAGTTCTGGAACCTAGTCCGCTGGTCCCAAAGCAGCCATTGCCTGAACCTAGTCCCCTGGTTCCGAAGCAGCCAGTGCCTGAACCTCGTCTCCTAGTCCCGGAGCAGCCAGAGACTACACCTCCCCCCCTGGTCCCAGAGCGGCCAATGCCTGAACCTTGTTTCCTGGTCCTGGAGCAGCCAAAGCCTAAATATCGTTCCCTGCTCCCAGATCGGCCAATGCCTGAACCTCGTCCTCTGGTCCCGGAGCAGCCAGTGCCTGTATCTCGATCTCTGGTCCCGGAGAGGCAAGTGCCTGAACCTTGTCCCCAGGTCCCAGAGAGGCAAGTGCCTGAACCTTGTCCCCTGGTCCCGGAGAGGCAAGTTCCTGAACCTTGTCCCCTGGTCCCGGAGAGGCAAGTGCCTGAACCTTGTTCCCTGGTCCCAGAGAGGCAAGAGTCTGAACCTTGTCCCCTGGTCCCAGAGAGGCAAGTGCCTGAACCTTGTCCCCTGATCCTGGAGAGGCAAGTGCCTGAACCTTGTCCCCTGGTCCTGGAGCGGCAAGTGCCTGAACCTTTTTCCCTTAGTCCCAGAGTGGCCAGTACCTTAACCTCATTCCCTGGTCGCAGAGCAGCCAGTGCCTGAACCCTGTCCAATGGTCATGGAGCTGTCAGACCTATTCCCGATGTCCCAGTGTGACTAGTGAATGAACACTCTGTTCCAAACACTATTCTCCGGTCCATGAGTGGCTAAACCCTGAATCCTAGATGGGTGTGTCTGAACTAATCCCTAAATCAGTGTTAGCATACCTCGACCCTGGGGTCAGCAGCTGCAGTACCGTGTTTTGCCCATGAGGGGTACCTGGTGGCTACCTGCTACGAAAATCTGATCTCACCGCTAGAAGCTCCTGTGAACACCAAGGTAGCCGCTTAGCTACACCCCTTCCTGGGTAGGCTCGGCCCTGTGGCACAGTGAGTCCACAAATCCACGTGCACCATGGCTGTGTGGCGCCCCTGAGGCTCAGTCGCCACAGAGGTACTGCACCTCCTCCTGAGGTGTGCTGCCCCACCATCCAGGAAAGTTGGAGGCTCCTGACCACGCTCCAACACCTGCATCCCACACAACACGGTAGTTCAGCAAAGCCACATTGCGGCTCCCTGCTTGGAGTGTAGCAGAGCACCTTTGGTGGCTCCCTGCTTGGAACACAAAACGTGCTGGGAGGCGGGTGGAGTTAGAATACATAAAAGAGCGGGAAGGTTTAGGATTAGAGGTCAGTCAGTCAGAGAGTCACTCAGAGAGGAGTGAGGAAAGGAGATCCCTGAGAGAGGGATGGAGGAAGGAGGTGCTGCAGCAGATCTGTGACCTGGGTCTGCTGGCACGGGAAAGGAAAGGAGAAAGACATTGAACCGAAACCTGATCTTCCATAAGAAGGAAAGACTAGTACGGAACGTAGGAGTTAAAGGGAACAGAGGACGTGGGTTAGAGGAAGAACCCTGCCTAGAAGTTCTAAGCGCAAGGCCGGGGCCCGGTCCCCGAGGTTGTATGGACACTAATGGTTCTACAGCAGACACCGGTGGAGAAGTAGGCTGTAAATGCACTACTCCCATTTAAGACTTGGGGGCACAACAGCAACCTTGATAGTGAGCCGGGACTCAGGAGTAAGGAGTCCCCGAAGCAGGCTACAGCTGTCTGCCGTACAAGTAGAGTTCTTAGGAACATTTGTCAGGAGGCACTCCAGTGTAACTCAGTACTAGGAGTGCTTCACACTTAAAGGCGCTATTATAGGAGACGTTCAGAAAGGCACATGTTGAGGAAGGGAGCATTCCATCTGACCTGGAGGTTGATTGAGTCCCTGACCCGGAGGACACGGCACGGAGGCAGGCACCTGTGTGTACTACAGACTGTGAGTAAAGCTTTGGAACTACAAGCCCTGGTGTCCTCCATTCATTCTTGCGCCAACGTACCCAGCACCGCTACATCTGGGTACCAGCATCTACACCACTTGTGCCTATCATCTCCCCCTACATCTACACTGCCCTGGGGCTACAGCTCCACCTGTGGGGAGCTTCACCATCATGGCTGCAACACACCACCAGCCCCAGAGGATCTGCATGCAGCGTCGGCTCAACATCTCACTTGCCGAACACCACAGGTGGCGTCACGAACTATTCATTTACATTCCATCATTTCCAATCTCCCCTGTTTACATTGGGCGCCCAGGGCCACGGACCGGGTCACCGCTGCTGTGACACATCCCACCGACGCCGGCCCGGTACCGAGTACCCCACGGCCCTGGGAGGGCGACCCAACTGGGCATAACAGTCTGCCCGGCCCAGCCATTGGGCATAATAGGCATAACTTTAGAACTGAGGGACACAGAAGAAAAAGAAAAATTGTTCCATGATCAGTTGGAGGAGGCACTCTGTATAAATCAAAGAAAACAAAGCAAAAGGTCCTCTTTTTAGGAGATCTTAGAGAAATTGGGCTTTTTCATATAAATTCTACATATATTGGGAAGGACCAGATTGACCAGTTATAGAAAACACAAATATTCTGAACCGAGAAGATAAATAGCACAATTATAGTAAAAAGGTTCCAGATTCAAATGATCCTCAAGGCAAGAAAGTGTCTGGAGCCCTGGAGGCTCTAATAAGACTTGGGACACAGTCATTGACTGTGCCTGGGGCAATCAGAGCAGTAGTGATATGGGTATTACTGCTAGAATATAATTTAATAAATACCATTTCCTCACTGGTCGTAATGTGGTCCCTAAAGACACGTTTCTGAGACTTATTGGTTTATGAAGTGGGAGACTCACAATAATTATAAATTTGGATGGCAGAAAATCACTGATAGATACAACACTTATAGCATCCACAACTTATTTATGCTTGAATTCAGCTTTGTAGTATAGTAGTTGTATGTGATTTTTTACATTAATGGCTTTACTTAGGAAAGGTCTGATCGGTGGAGATGCAACACCTGGCACACTTGCTGATGAGACGGTCTCAGTACCTGCGGCAACTGGAAGTGCTTAGTTAGGGAACTGCACAGCTCCATCAACAGTATAGTGGTTGCGATTGGGTACAACACATGAACCCCTAATTGTTTTGAAAATGCCCTGGGAAAAGCTTATCAGTTGGGGTACCAAGTAGTGATGAGCGAACGGATAAGGTGTAATGTGAGCATGCTCGGCTGCTAATAGAGTGTCTTCAGTGAGATTGAATAATATGTTCGAGGCCCCGCGCCTGCATGTCTCGCGGCGTGTGTGTACATGTGCACCCAACACATACTCAGAATGTCAGGTAAAATAACCCACTTTTGTCATGTTATCTGCCAAGTCCTTTCAAGTCCTTTCATTCTTTCACTCCACAGTTGAACTGTATACTCTTGGTCCTTAAAGGGAACCTGTCACATGAAAAAAAAAAGTTAGGGTTAATCTGCAGATTAATAGCGTTCTGAATCTGCCTGGCACCTGCACGGATAGCCCTGCTGCTGGGAGGAAATGATCTTTATTTCTCCTGGCAGCGTTCAGCTTCCAATCATAGGATCGGCACTGGAATGGCTTCAGACACCACTCTGTATTTATAGAGCAGCGGCTGTAACAGTGTCCCCCGCACTGACTGATAGCGGCTCGGAATTACGGCTGGCTCTCAGTCAGTATCGGGGGAGTGGTTACAGCCACCACTCTCTATACACAGAGCGGTGACTGAACCACCCCAATTCCTGAAACCCAAACGCTGCCGAGAGAAACAAAGTTAATTTTCTCCCGCCAATGAGGCTCTCAGTGTCGGCACCGGGCAGGTTCAGAACGCTATTAACCTGCAGCTAAACCCCACATCTACATGGAAATAGCGTTTTTTTTTTTCCCGTGACAGGTTCTTTTTAACACATAAAGCAAAGGTGCAGAGAGTGTACTCTACCTGCTGCAGTTAAAAAAAAACAAACAAAAAAAGGATGAGAAACATGGGAGAAAAACAGTCTCTTTTTCACAGATGTAAAAAAGGAAACCGACGTGCGAATGTAGCCTCATTTTACTGGTGAAAAAACAAAATCAGATTAATATATCTGAGTGGATCAGTTTTACATCAGTGATTTCCTTATATGCAAAAAAAAAAAAAAATAATGAAAAAATCCAACACTTCTCCCTATTGTTAAAAACGGACATCACAAGGATTACACATGGGTGGCGTCCGCGTGCTCTCTGTGATTTTCACAAACCTTTCTCTTGGATGGGTGATTTACTCTTGTATAGGTGATTCTGATCTGCAATTCTGATTAAAAACACACAGGTCGCCGTGATTTTTGTTTGCGAATATGCGGCCCACAAAAAAACACGGAAGTGGGAGCAGCTCCATAGACTATAACTAGCACACGAAAAATCAGGATAAAAACACGTAGGTGAATACCGGGCGTCTGAATATAAAGATTTCTTGCCATGCTAACTATTGTAATTCCTCTTGAATTCGAACCAAAAAAGCAAAAGGAAATAAATCCAGGATCTCCATGTATTATAAATATTATGTGCCGTTTTACTCAAACATTGTGGATTTCGAGTTTCACAGCTTTTACCATTGTGCAGTGCAAAAAAACCCCACTAATCAGGTGGATCATTTTTGCAGTACCGCTCACCCTGCTATACACTCGGCGTTTAACATATTTTCTCTTTTATCCCGCGCTAATGTAACGTTGTTGCCATTAATTAGACAGAACGCAACAAAGGAATCCCACTGTAGAAAAACAATTTAATGCCGGCAGGTGGAGAAATTTCCAAGTCAGAGGCAGTCATAATAACGATGTTGAGGTTTGTGAATATGGAGGAGAATCATGGGGGTTGCTAAGGAAAATGATTCAAGGTTTCACTGAGCACATTTGCTAACATTTGAAATGATGTTACATGATCTGTGTGGGATTAACAGAAAGATCAGAATTTTGAGGCGGCTTGTAACTTGTCAACGAAACCTTGTGGGAACGAAAGGATCTTCATAAACATTCTAGACAAAGAAGTAAGGGTGACCACGGTGTGGGGGTGTAGTGAGATTTATTTTTCTGTAGCCGACATCACGTTTGGATGCTGGAGGGGGGTCATGGATAGATTTCCTGAAATCTAGATTTCAGTTAAACTGAGATTTTTCATGTTTTCTTTCAAGCTAAAAGCAAAATATAAAAATGTTTACTTAATGGAGCCACTGACTAAACAATTTTAAGCACTAGGAGCTCACTTGTGTTGGCGTCAATGCCTTTTCGTATACCTTTTTAGAATGAATGGATGTAATAAAGCTTGGGTGAGTAAAGGGGCAGTTTGAGGAATCACACTTCTGTCATTCCCTATTAAGTAGGGAACCTGTTGAATCACACATCAAAAAAGTATAAAAATGAATCAAACAAATGACCGCTTTGTTCCCTCCATGCCATGTTCATATTTTAAAAGGCCAAATAGAATTAATGGGGTATTTGAAACCTCTCTATATATCTGTCATGACACAGCTGTCGGGTGACCCGGGACCAGGGGCTCCTTCCCTATCCCTCACACTAGGGGGCACCTTAACTTGCCCTACTCCCCGGGATACTTCTGAAGGTGAAGATGCTGGGGTCTCCACCCCTGCCTTATCTCCTGAGTTAGCCCTCCGTCTGTTCACCTCCTCCACCCAGGGAAGAGGGGGCGCTACTGTGCACCGTAGTAATACACCAACCTGACGAACAAGGCAACACAGACAAGGGTTAACAGCGGGCAGCACGGTGGCTCAGTGGTTAGCACTGCAGCCTTGCAGCACTGGGGTCCTGGGTTCGAATCCCACCAAGGACAACATCTGCAAGGAGTTTGTATGTTCTCCCCGTGTTTGCGTGGGTTTCCTCCGGGTACTCCGGTTTCCTCCCACATTCCAAAGACATACTGATAGGTAATTTAGATTGTGAGCCCCATCGGGGACAGTGATGAAAATGTGTGTAAAGCGCTGCGGAATATGTTAGCGCTATATAAAAATAAAGATTATTATTATATTATAAACTCCAGGCATAAAAATATTTACTCACATGTAATAGATAAATGCATCGGAATGTGAAGGTAGGAGAATAAACCAAAATAGAGAAGGATAAGGAAATAACCACACAAACAAACCAAGCAACAGTCACAAATAACTCCTCCAACTCTCCTCATATGTGCTCATCTCCCTCAGTTAGCCATGCAGCAAAAGCTAGCTCTGACGAGGATTATTATTAACAGATCCCAGATTATAAAGGGAAAAGGAGTGGCTATCTGAGCACAGCTGTGAGCACAGGGATTTCCAATGTGGCCGATTAACCCCTGATCATATGCTCATAAACACATTTAAAATGAAGGTAAAGCAACGGAGTAGGAGCAATCAGACGCTGTGGTCTTCTGGCTCCAAACTGTTGCGGTAACCCCATGACAATATCACTGGATCCCAACAAGTTGTAGGGTGTCCTGCTGCTGAACCACCTTGATTCAATTATCCAACAAATATTTATTTCCATGTAAAATAAATATATTACATGTATTTTTCATACATGACAAATCAGTAACTGATGGTTGTGAGGTCAAGAGTCCAACTTCCGGAATCCAACAACAGACTCATTCTTGAGTTTTACAAAGTCCTTCTCCTGCCTCCACTGAAACTGATAGAGAGTGGAGAGCGACAGGACAGGAGAAGAGACAAGAACAGGGGACCCATGGAGATCTAAGGTGAAAACAGGGCGCAGTATAAAGCGAGACTCGACCAACAATCTATGATTTGGTTGCATTTTTCATTCTTTTTTAATCCCACCCTTGACCATGTGGAGATGTCCCATATTGATTGCTTTGCGCTATGTGGATAAATCAAAGTTGTTGAAGGACCCACTATACAGTTAGAGACAAAGGGCATTGCTATTAGTGTGTACATCATGAACAGGCACATAGATCTAGTCATAGCACTATCTATACCAACATCATGCACAGGCACAGAGATATAAAGACACAGTACGACCTGTACCAACATCATGCATAAGCACAGAGATCGAGAGGCACAGTACTATGTGAACCAACATCGTGCACAGGCACAGAGATGTAGAGACACAGTACTATCTATATCAATATCATGCACAGGCACAGAAATTTAGAGACACAGCACTATCTATTCCAACATCATGCACTGGCACAGAGATGTAGAGACACAGCACTATCTATTCCAACATCAAGCAAAGGCACAGAGATATAGAGACACAGTATGATCTGTACCAACATCATGCATAGTCACATAAATTTAGAGGCACAGTACTATGTGAACCTACATTATGCACAGTCACAGAGATATAGAGACACAGTACTATGTGTACATACATTGAGCACAGGCCCAGAGATCTAGAGACACAGCACTATCTAGGCCTACATCACGTACAGACACAGATATGAAAAGAAACAGTCCTACGTTTTTTGTATTTATAACATGCACATGAGATCTAGAAACACAGTGCTATCTGTACCTACATCTTGCACAGGCACAGAGATCTAGAGACACAGTCCAATTTGTACTTAGCATTAGATTAAGATATAATATTAAAGATATAATACTAACCTCCCCACTCTCCCACTGTTCTTGCTGGTCCCTCTCAATATATTGGAAAAGATCACTCAGCCATGTATTGGCTGAGACTGAAAGAAAGAGTCAAAGGATGAACAGGATTTATTATCACAGGAGGTATGTCATACAAGTGTTGTAGGAAAACTGATTCCAGGTTGAAAAATTAGGTTCTTTAGATCTGGTGCCAGGACATTTAGGAATTGTTGATACCAAACAGAAAAATACATTTTCTGCACTGAAATCTACTAAATGCTCTGGCACATACACATAAAAAATGAGCATTCGCACAACTTTTCAATACTCCACCTTCATACTTTAGCCTTGCAAAATCTAATTTTATTTGTCACTTGTCCAAGCTTGTATAATCCATAGGGTGTCCATGTTTCATCCTACTCTTCCCTACTACAGCCTATCAGGTAGGATCAGACATGTTCAGCTATGATTCTATCTCGGTGCACAAGATGCTTCAGCATAACAGCTGGTTGATGGTCTTGGAATAGACTTCGGAGTCAATCTTGACTATAAATGGTTGGATGGCCTATTTTTGGGAATAGACATTTAGGCCATGATTAGTATGGGTCTTGATAAGAAATAAGATGATTATTCCTGAAGAATATTTATTTGATGTTTCAGACTTGCCAGTAAACTTTCACTTCCATTATTACAGAATGATTATTTCTCACCACCTGGCAGAGATCTGACCATGTGAGGTCTACTGCTTACGGGGCTGGTTTTAGGGATCGTCTCTTCTTGACATCTCTGTTTTCATATGCCATAGTAGGACATAAAAACATTATAGAAAATTACCACATTGAGGCCCCCTTTATGGATCAGAGTGACCATCTGTAATAGCTTGGGTGGACCTCGGCCTATCCATTCATTTCATGGTCTACCATCCATTTGTCGATGAGGCAGGAGAGATATATGTCTGGGTTGCGTCCTCTCAAGACACAGATAGACAGCTCTTATAAGAGAGGGGTTGTTTTGTGATGAGACCGCATCCTTCAACAACAACAAGGTGAATAATAAACTTTTTCGGCACAGTAATGGTAACAATGACATTTACGAGAGCAAAAAATTGCATAAAAATAACCAAATGTCCTATACCAGATTATGATAGTGTTTTATGGCTGCCCAAGTAGAATGTACAAAATGTGTAAATATACTATATACAGGACACACATATATATATATATATATATATATATATATATATATATATATATATATCCCTTGAATGTGAAGAAACTATTTGTACTGGCTTACATGTAAATTTTTGATCTTTTCCATCTTATAAAGCCAGCCGCATATATACACATAGCATTTATTGTGTTGGTGTATATATATATAGGCTTTTTGAAGATTATAGGTCTTCTAAGTGTCGCTATCTTTTTTTTTTTTGCTATATTCTATTCTCTCAACCATTTTCTTCCGTCCCCTCCCCCAGAAGACCCTTACTCTCTTCTCCCCAGGATGAATGGGACTTGTCAGGAAACAATTCCAGGAGGTTCTGGCTGAGAAAGCCGCAACCTAATATCGGGAACCCGGTATGCATCCTAATTAATGTATGTCACAGTGACTGTATTAGGGGCATAGCATGATGCTGGAGAGAGATGGGGTGGTCTTACTGCAACCATGGAACGGCACCTTGCGTCAACATGTGCAACACGTAAAACATCATAAAACACAGTCATCTATGGTACGGTCATGTATGAAAAAAAAAAAAATTGTGACCAAATGACTTCTTGAAAAAGCCAAGCTTTGCTACCTTGGTAAACCCACTTATCATAGATGGCGACAATGGCTTTAATTTGTCAATCCTTTGAAGGAAAAATGTAACCAGGTCAATGCTCTTTGCATCGAGATGTGTCTGGGTGACATGGTGGCTAGCAATTATATCTGCAGCTTTCAGACCAATGCAGCTATTTTGCTTTCAGATTCTTCCAGCACACCAAAGGCATATATACATGTTAAGTGGCTTCCTCTGCAATTGACCTGAGAGTGTGTGTACTTGAGATCAGATAATTAGATTGTGAGCCCCAGTGTGGATAGGAGCTGCAGCAAGTGCATTCTCTGTACCGAGATGTAAAATATCATACACTACTCCATCAACGAGAAAAAAGTAGAAAAATGGCCAAGTCTGATAACACTTTGTAACATTGCTGTTTTTTTCCTGGCTAGTAAGTGGTTGTCTCTGCTATTCCAACGGCAAACATAGCCGGGAAGCTTGGTGACACCGCCTTGGAGTGCCATCACTAACGAGAACATTTTGAGGTCTCCAATAAACTCTGATTAGTAATTTTTCTTCAAGTTTCTTTCCTGATATTATGCAAATAAAAAAGTGAAAATGTACCCATTTTCTCATAAAAATAGGGACAGTTTAGAACATCACTGCCCTGGTCACAAAAGCACCATTTGTGTGCATTTAAAGAACATTTCTGTACTTTTAAAGATTTAGGAAAAGAGATTAGAAAGGTTTGTGTGAGTCGGTATTAAAATGAACCAAAAGACATTTAAAGTTAACCTGTCCACAGATTAATATGTCCCTGACCACGGGCAGCACAAATCACTATGCGTCTTGGATCACTTACTTTGACAAGCTGGCAGATGACTATGTATCTTGGATGACTAGTCCGAGACGGATCCTTTTTGTCTGCCAAACTCATCTGTGAGTGACAGGCTTCTCCCTATAGACTCACATAGGGGAAGATCTGTTATTCTAGGGTAGCGGTGCAAGGAGAAGCCACAGGGAACTGGTCTCCGACTAGTTATCAGAGCAAATTGGAGTGTACTGAGACAAATGTTTAGGTGTTATATGTGTAAAGATAGAGACAGACAGAAATCAGTGAGATATATAATCAGTGTAGCTTACTGTACTTGTATTGGTGCTTTGACTGGCTCTTCCCGATTGCCCTGGTTCGGTGGCAATCAGGGTAATAGTAGTTGGGATTGATGACAGTTGTGATTTGACAAAAATCACATCTGGCATCAAGCCCTGTGGTTAGTAATGGAGAGGTGTAATGACACCCCCATTACTAACCCAGTAATCAAAAATAAAAACCAGACAGAGAAAAAAATCACAGCTGTCATCAACCCCAACTACTATTACCCTGATTGCCACCGAACCAGGGCAAACGGGAAGAGCCGGGCAAAGCTTCAAAATTGGAGCATCTAATGTGATGCGCCACTTCTATGGCAGCTGCGGGCTGGTATTTTTAGGTTAGGAAGAGCCCAATAACCAGGGACCTTCCCATCCTGATTATATTAGCCCTCAGCTGTCTGCTTTACCTTGGCGGGTTACCAAAAATGAAGGAGATACCACATAATTTTTTCATTTGTTTATTAGATAAATACAAGTACAGTAAACTACACATGCAAAGCACTGATTATATATCTCACGGACATCTATCTCTTTGCACATCTAACACCTAAACATCTGCAATTTCTCTTCTGCATTCGGTTCCAGTATATTTTTCCATTACCGGAATCATCAGGCATGTGAAGGGGGCTTTAAAGTTTATTTCTCACCACTGAGCCCCTACTAATTGCAGTGGCTATTGAATGGAGAAACATGGTTACACATACGCACGTCTACTCCATTCATTGCTTATTAGACTGAGAATGATAGTCAAATACACAACTTGGCTTTTCCCATCAGTTTCATAGACAATGAATGGAATGGTATAGCACATGTGCAACCATGTTGCGCCTTTCATTTGTGACCATAGCTTGGTAGAACGGGATGTCGCGATCCCCACTATAGTGATCGTGGCGGTACCAGCTGTGGGACCCCCAGCATTCAGACATTAATCACCTCTACTGTGGATAGCTGGCATCATTTGTTTCTTTACAAGTTTATAATTTACTAACTAAAAAGAATATCTGAATGCAAACCTTGTTCCAACATGGTATTGCTCCTCTACACAATGGCTTTATCCACATAGTACGAGCCCAGTTTATGAATCTAGTGCAGATTGCCTTGTTCCGGAGACTGGGGCACCAATGCCAATGTAATAAAAACACCAAAATTATTCCGTACCATATCAGGCTGAGGTCACAATGTAATGTTCTCTAAATCAATTACTGACACACATTTCACTTATGTAACTCTTGCTACTGTCACATATCCATACATAAACCTCTCAGTATAAGGAAAACCTTGCATAAATCTTTACTTTTGTATAAACAGATATATGTAGAGAGGTAAACACATAAAAATAAATGCAAGAAATAATCAACTTAAACATCACAATAAGGCAAAAGTCCTACATACAGTATGTCATCTATACATTGGGGCCGATTTACTAAGCTACATGCACAGAAATCTGTCAGTAGGATCATCTCATCTATATGGGCATGTGGGTCATAGGAAGCTGAATAAAGGATACCTTGGTATCTGCGATCCAATGTCTTATTCCAAAGTAATTCACAATTTTCTTACTATGTAAATTAGTTGTTATGATCTATATGACCTACATGCCCATATAGACGGCTTAGGAGGGTTGATGCTACTGACATATTCCCTTTATAAGGGGTTGTCCAGTTAAAACAAGTCGAGAAGTGATAACTTGCTGATCAGTAGGTGTCCTACTGCTTGGATACACTCAGATCAGCAGAATGGGGAATTTTTTTTCCCATTACAAGATGGCGTGGCAAGTTGGACGCTAGATCGCCACACCATTATTTTCTCCATGGGACTGTCGTAAATACTGCATGGCGGCCTCATAGGGAATAAATGGAGCGGCGGTAAAATGAGCTCTGCTGTTCTGTTCTAACTGGGAAAAAAGTTTCCAGATCTGCCGATCAGTGGAAGTCCAAGTGGCAGGACACCCACCAATCAGCAAGTTGTTACCTACCACTTTGTTTTAACCCCTTTAATTTGGACCTAAAAATATCTTCAATGTCTTTCAGCACATTTATTATGTATTTGAAATTTTTTTTGCCACATTAGGCATGGAGCCTATCAGAAAATCAATGAGTAGGTTTGTGGACTAAATTGCGATCCTGTGTCTAGTTTACATTTGCATGATGCCAAAGTTAGAAAACGTTCATAAATTAGCCCCATTGACTTTGAATAATTTTCTCCATAGCCAACATTTCCTGCTATCAGTAACTTTGCCATCAAGGATGCTAAAGAAGACTTCTGAAGGTTTCTACTCTTTCTTGGTAGAGATGATGGAATGACTTGGCCAAGGCTCGAAATGGTTGATCAAAGTTCTCCAACTCCTTCTGCAATAAATATATTGTGTGATGTAAGAAGTTAGCACAGCGTCTACCGGGAGAGAAGATCTAGTACAGACATCAATTTCAAAATCACGTGAAGTTGCGATGGCATTGTACAGATATCTACTATATTTCTAGAGTGTGAATCTAATGGCTCTACACTGCACAGTAGACAGGGAAAGCTGTCAATCACTAAATCTGTGGGTGAGAGATGCCGGACTCCCAGGCTGACTTTAGGAGTCCTGGCAGAAATACAGCTTTTTACACAAAAAGATTGAATAAAATCTAAAAGAATATATCGCCAGGCTCAGCTTTTACCCCATTGAGCTCCGAAAGTGTAGCATAGTGTAAGACAGTCTATTCCAAAAACTTGTTTCAGTAGAATTTCTTTAAGAATGATTTGGTTGTCAGATTAAAACAGTATAGTATACACATACCCAACACTCTGAACTAAAAAGTGCAATAACCTGCCCACATATGACATTCATGTATTTATGTCAAATTGTTTGGCGTTTTCTTATGGTGCCCCTACAGTCCCCCATAAGTGATTAACCTAGAATATTTGCCAGACAAAGAACCTCCATAAGATACAGCCAGTGACTCATAATTGCCACCCTGGGGCCACTAAGAGAAGTTGTCCCCAAGAAGAACTCCTGACCATATATCCTGTTACAGCTCATGGCTATAAGTAGAAGATGAGTATTTTGCTCAGGGATGCCCTCAATAAACCAAACCAGAGAGCATTTTTGAGCAGTGGTTCTGGTGGACTTGGAGGCTTATTCTCAAGATGTCTCTTGAGCAGTTCAGAGCTATGTGGTCTTCTCACTTCCTGGTTTCTTGCAGGGCGGGCTCTTCTCATTGAGTGACAGTTCTGGTGAGTAGCAGAGCTGTAGTATTAGTAGGTCTATAAAGCTCAGCACAGGATCTGCTGTAACACATTCAGATATCAGCGGTTTGTTCTGATTGTATATTGCTATCACTAGCGATAACAGAGCATTTGAACAAGCACTCAGCTTAGGAAAGTGGGATCCGTAATACTGAAAACTGCTCTGAAAGCTGAAGGGCTGGTGATTTAACAAGATTTAGAACAACAGCTTGTCAGTAGAAGAGAGGGAGGGGAAGGGAGGTGAGCAAATAACTGCTGAATAGAACACAACGGGCTGGAGAGCGCTGGCTGGAATGTTAGGAGGCAACTCCTCTCCTGGAATGCAACTACTGCACACTCTCAGCCAGAGTCTGGGCAGGCACAGGTGGCTGAGCTCCATGGAAACCAACTGTACAATATGAAAGATAAAAGCTCCCATTGCAATTGACTTGCTTTTTCTTTCTGCTCTCATTTTCCTCCAAAGTTGGTTATTTTCAGGCTGTCTAACTATCTGAAACAATTTATTAACTTGAGAATACCTACCCCTTGAAACTGTTCTTCCATTACATGGACAGCCATTGATCTATATAGCCAGCATGTAAAATTACATTTGCAGTGACTCTTTAGGAAAAAATGCCTTGCTGATCTTGGCTTTAGCCAGCGAAACCAGCAAATTGTTCTATCGAATACATTATAAAATCGGTTGTCTCTAATAATGCAACCTCATTCATTTTTAGTCTCTGTACCCACAAGTGTTAGGAACAATGAATCTCTAGATATCAGTCATGGTAAGAGGCATCATTTCACTAAGCTTCTTCCCTCCATTACTGAGGGTAATGATTGGCTGCAGGCATGGCACATAATTGTAACTATAGCTACGATATCACCCGATTAAAAAAAGAAAAAGTTAAAGGATTATTCACCAAAATATAAAGTTATCATCTGTCCTGATTACTGGGGTATAATCTAACTGCTGAGACCCTTGCATTAGAGAGATCGGGGCCATAGATCTTGGAAACCAGAGCCCTGTCTTGAATGGAGCAGAGGTACGTATGCTTAGCCTCTTCTCCGTCCACTGCCTAAGGTACTACCAAAGAAAACCTTGCGAAGCGCTTGTCTCCTTTCATGGCCTATGGAACTGCTTGAAACAGCCAAGATTGAGTATACGCACTTCTGTTATATTCAAGATGGGACTCAGCAAAACCCAGATTCGGGTTCCAGATCCCCAATTTTGGGATCACGGAGGGTATGGGATAACTTAAATATTTTGGGGAAAAAAAAACTTAATTATTATTCCAAAAATCAAATATACTAAGCAGAAGAGTTACTGACAGGGAACAGAAGATTAACAAAGCCTCCTTGTACTAAAACGAGCCATTGCAGAACGGTGCTGGAGAGAGACAGATGCCTTGTACCACACACAGCCAAAAATAATTTGTATTTCTGTTAAGTTATCTGCTTTATACGCAGGATGTAATTACCGCTGATGTCTCAAAATACTCCAGCCCGTGGCTCACTGCCCACTCTTCAGCCTGGATCCTCTCCACTACTCTACGGCCGGTTAGGTCTGTCTTATTTCCCACCAGAACTCCTGAAAGGACAAGAAATAATGAAAGAGGATGATGACAGACAGATTAGAGAAGTGAGAAGATTCGGGGAGAGGCTGAGAACATCCATTTTTAGGGGGTCTTTTGGAAAAGCTACATCTAGATTGAAGATGGTGTTTTCTCTTGCACTAGTTTCATAACCATCACCCACTACCTCCCAATTTTCCTTTTTGTCTTTATTGTTCCAAAATTTTACAAGAACATATCTTACAAATGACCCCCAGAGCATGAGCTTTACCTACCGGGTAAGTGAGGGCTTGAGGTTTTGGATTTTACTCGTTGTAACCACCTTGCACAGTTGCTAAACGAAGACTCGCTTGTGACATCGAATACCAAGCACAAGGCACCAGGCTGATCCCACTGAGAAGAGAAGAGTAATAATCATCACTGAGGAAGCTCTCACCATCTCATGCAGACTAGAGCCTACTCTTCTTGTCCACTAAAGAAAATGTAGGCAAAAAGTGAAGAAAAGGCTAGTTGAAAATCTGGAGCAATTCCATCTTCCTCATTTTTAAATGGAACATAACAGAAAAAAAAACAAACAAAAAAAAACAAAAAACAATATTTACCTGCAGATATTGGCCCCAAATCACCACTTCTGTTTCTCCAGTTTTTTAGGATTATTTCCTCCTTTTTTAGTGGCTTTTGTATTTGCGCCTTTTTTTCTATGGGTATTGTGCCCCTTTTTAAGTTGTCTTTCAAATCTAAGTCTTTTTTTTTTTTTTACTTTTTTCTAGACAATTTTGCTTAACCAGATAATTTGGACAGATTCATTAAATGCAACATTAACAAAATGTCACATTTTTTGGCGCTTCCCACTCCATTATCCCTCCTATAGTAAGGTTTCTAGAGGCGTTTTCACGTTGGTGCATTTTTTGTGACTTTTTAAAAGGGATTTGCGACTTTTGGTCTTGAAAAGTCACAAAACTGTCCAAAAAAGTCACAAAAATTGTCCGAAACAGTCAGAAAAAAGGTGTTGAAAAGTCACAGAAATTATCCGTGTGTGCCATTGTGAAGATTTTGGCACAAAAACGTCAGCGAATACAAGACAAAAACAGAAAAGTGACTTTAAGAAATTGCAAATATTGAATCAGGCCCACAGTAAAAATCTGCAGATGAATGCCATTTTAAACATACATTGTTTTCTAATTATTATTGTGGCTGCAGGGAGAAAATGAAGTTATATTTTCCCTGCAGTCACTTACTCCCATTCATCGGGGCGGTGCTGGGGGCAGTTAAGTGTCAGAGCTCACTACATTGGGAGTGCGCTGTAATTAATTCACGGATTGCCTGCTCTGCAGTGTGTGTGTGTGTGTGTGTGTGTGAGTGTGTGTGCGCGCGCGCGCGCATGTGTACAGAGCAGGCAGTCAGTGAAGGAGCAGGGGAATGATTAGAGTGCACTCACAATGTAGTGAGTGCTGACTGTTCGCGGCCCCCAGCACCGAACCAATGACTTGGAATGAGTGGCTGCAGGGAAAATATAACTTCATTTTCTCCCTGCAGCCGCACTTCCAATTAGACGGCCACATATGTGTAAAACAGAATTTACCTACAAATTATCACTATGGCTGCAGGTAAAATCTGTTCTTTATTTTGTTGAGAGGTTCCATTTAAAGCATATGTCATATTTGCGATAACTCACATCTATCCAATAGGTCCCACTTTGCTGATTAGCATTAGTTCTGCTGTTTAACATAAACTGTTAAGTCATGGATGATGGCTAAGAGACAGATATTAATCCTTTCTTAATCAATAGAAGCAAAATGGGGGGGCAGATTAACGTATTGCTATAGCTAAAATGAGCTGATTGACAGATAGGATAAAGCTAGTCTTTATTAGATCCAAGAGGGCACCTTACGGTATTCTTATTGGGTGGTTCTATCAGAACACTTCCTGGCCATATGTCCCATCAGGGCATATTGTCATCATGGTGGGATGGCAAGATACCCTCTATGTGCAGTAGGTCATGCTTTATGAGGAGAGACACTGCAGCTCGCCTATTTATTACATTGATGGCAAGTAATGCTACATTTTCCCTGTGTGGCCGGCCGCAGCTTTCCCTTGTGATTGCTAAAGGGTGGAGGCGACAGTAGCTGATTGAGGACCAGCCTTTTTTTAATTTAAAAATATTTTTCAAAAGTGTAATCATGAGGCCTCCTTTTTTAACCTTGTAAACTCTATTTAGGGGCTATTAGGAATGATTCTTCTGTGTTGTCTTTGGTTACTTCTTCTGAGCTTAAAAATGATATGCGTTACATATACGGGATAATTATTGGCTTTTTGTTTTCTTTAAACCTTGATCCCTGGCTGCTTTTTAGCTCATTTCCATTAGGATAGAATTATGATCTGTGACACGAGCTTAGCGACAGTGCCTATGGAAGTCTGTGGTAGTCTGAGACACACCTCCTGTCTCACCATTGGTTCAGGATACTCCTCCCACTTCCTTCATTGGTTGATGTATGTAATACAAGTTTATCACAAGCTCACCAGGAAGTCAGTGCATGAAGAATAGATTTCTACCACAGCAGGAACAGAGTGGTACAGATCATTGGTGAGTAAAAAATGATTATCAGATTAATTGCCTTTCTTATATTACGGCAAATGAGCCTTAGACCTCATTCAGACGTCAGTTTTTTTGACGTACAAGAAAAACGGACTAAATTTCATCAGCGATTTTCATCTGAGTTTCATGACTTTTTTCAGCTGATGAGAACAAAAATAAAGTTTCTCCACCTTCTCCTATCTAGCAGACTGCTCATGGATGGCATCCTAGTGGTGTCCGATTTTTTTCACTGACCCATAGGCTTACATTGCCGATTTTGATACGACACTTAGAAACCGACATGTGAATGAGCCTTATGCTGGTCATCAGACCGCTGTCAGTCGAATACTTATTCACCTACAGCAATCTATCCGGGACTCTGCCATGCACTTGCATGCTCTGTTTAACTGGGTGCGCATGTGTTCTCAATGGGGAGGGAAAAGTAAGCTGCTGCCAGACACCCCTGACAGCGGCTTATTCTCCCCTGGGAATAAAAGAAATAAATGTTGCAATTCAACCTTCCAGATCCTTGTTCTCCCCATCACTTGTCTGGGAAGAGTCGAGAGGCCCCCCGTAGCTGGTCGGCGACTTCGGACAATATTTGTCTAATGCCTTAATAAGGGGAACATAGATGTTGGATGCAGGTGTTGGGAAGACTGCCTGTTGTGTGTGCTTGTTAATATTTAATATTACAATTCCCAATAGTGATCCAACATTAGCAAATTCTTGACATTTATGGTTTTTAAACTGGTTTTCTTTTAAGTCGCTCTCAAAGTCTGCAAATATGTATTGAAATTAAAGTGAAAAAAAGACTCACCAATGCCTCTGTCATCTCGTAAAACATCGCCTTCCCAGGAGAGTCGCACAGGAAAAGCTCCTGCAAGAAAAAAAAAAAATCAAAGTAAAGCGTAGTATACCTGGGTGAATTAAAATATGTTGTTTCTTTTCTTTTTTTTTTTTTTTTTTAAAGCTCTCTTGTAATTAAGATCTACTTATCAGACATGAGAGCGGCATGTGATGGCTGAGGAGCCGCCGAGAAAATTGCTACTACAAAAAGTATGAAAGCGTTTAATCACCTGTTTAATGCCGATCTGTCACCAGATTTCACAATACCAACTAGAAAGATTATTAAACAGATCTTGGACCTGATGGGGCTGTTGTACTCAGTTGGATTTATTTTTTCTTGGAATGGCTGTATAATCCTTTTGACATCAAAACAAGTATTTTAGGAGTTCAGCTCTAGATTGTAGTATATAGCAGAAAAAGCCAATAAAGGATTATACAGCCATTTTGGCATTTATTTTCAAAATATGTTCACCAGCCTCATTGAATATAGATTAATATGTATGCAGTTTGTATTGGGATATCTGGAGATGGATTCCTTTTGAGTCTAGGCTCCTGGACCGGTAAGTCTGGAGGGTAATCTATTCTACTTGCACACAGAACGGGAGTAATAGTCACTGTGGATTTTTGCGTTTACTTACACGTAGAGAAGCTGTCAATCAATGCATGTGGGTGTAATGTGTGTAATCCTGTGGGGTCCAGGTCCTGAGACTACAACTGGTCCTTCAAAACACTGCTCTGCCGATCAGCGCCAACTCCTGCAAGAGCCTGTACCCAGCTATGTGCACAGGTTCAGAGACTTTCTCTGGAGTCCATAGACCACTCAGCGCTGCAGCCTGCCGCAAAGTGTTTTTTGAGTGATTGATGGGAGTTTTGGGACCTCAACAGCAATCAAGCTGATGCATATAAAGAAGGGACTAGATATTAAATGAAATTATTAGCTGCCCTCCTTTAAGTATGATACATAAGTGTAAGGGCTCGTGCAGAAGACTGCATTTTCGGTCGGAGTGCAATCCGACAAAACATTAGACTGCACTCGGACCAATGTTATTCTATGAGGCCATGTCTAATATTTTCCTCGGACACTGTATGTCTGACAAAAAAATAATAAATTAATAAATAAATAAAAAGTTGCAGAATGCACAATTTGCACCCGATATTCAAATCAATCAATGAGTGCGTAGACAAAATTTAGACCACACTTGAAAATTGGACCCCACTCCAATGTCACACAAGGACTGACAGAACGGAGAGCATGGAGAATTCTTTTTCCCATCTTCTCCTCATCGGATCTAGCTCGGATCAAGCTTTGATCTAACTCAAATTTTTCTGAGGAAGACGCCTCCTACTTTTGATAAAAAAAACCTGCAAAAGTGATCATCGTGATTTAAATATGTCTTAAAGGAGTAGGATACGGCAGTGGCTAAACCGCCGGGAAGCCGCGTGTGAACAGAATCTTGTTCCGGTATTGATTTGATAGAGCGCACTTGCATATTTGTCTGGAAGTCCTGGTTAGTGGGATCTGCCTGGGTCCCGATTGTGCTGATGAATTGAACTTGTCTCAGATCCCCTGATTAATTGACTTGTTTCCCGAGTGTTAAGGATTAGCTGTCCTGCACAAGAACTGAGCACTCACCACATTTAGGAATGATTTATCTTACGCTCCTGTAAGAAAGCTCGGTTTTCATATGCCTATGATTTATGTAGATGTAAGCAAGTGTAACTCTGCTTTGAGACCCTGCACCATTTACTCTTTTCTGCAATTGTCGCTCTGTACATCATCCCTGTTGATGTTGCTATGCTTATTGCTACTATCTGTATAAAATGGAGACATAATGGATCAGACTGATTCACGGAAAGCCACACATTACAGTCACTGCGAAGAATGGATTAGGGAATGACAGAAACGGCCTAATATACGATTAATAAAGAAATAGCTCAGTTGTCATGCCACAGCACGCTACTCTCCAGGGTACCGCCAGCCGGTATAGGGAGTCTCGTTCCACCAGCATTTGACCCATTAACATGCTTGAGTTTCCTCCAAAAAGAAGAGACACCCATTGATGCACAGCAGTTTACCACTTGCCAGAACATCACAGGGTACTGACTGGCTCCATGACCTCGGTCTCCACTGTAGAAACTCCAAGAAGCGGCACTAAAGAGAGTTTCATTTCCTCTGGAGGAAACTTAAAGACAACTCAGACAACCCCTTCTAAATGTTTCCATCAGTAAGATAATAACACTAAGGCCACATTCACACTCTCAGTATTTGGTCAGTATTTGCATCAGTATTTGGAAGAAAAAAATCAGGAGTGGGACAATCCGAGGAGAAGTGTAAAGCCGGGATCACCCATGCGAGAAACTGGGCTGAGTCTCGCATGTTAATACCTGGCACTGCCACCGGCACTCGGGAGCGGAGCGTGCGGCCACATAGCAATACATTCCGGTGAACGCTCCGATCCGAGTGCCGACGGCAGTGCCGGATATTAACATGCGAGACTCGACCAAGTTCCTCACATGTGTGATCATGGCCCAATAGAAACACTCAGATGGTAGCTACCGACACTAGATGACGCTAGAGAGGCTTTGGGCTGATTCATCAAAGCTTTATCGCCAGACTTCTGGTGGTAAAAAGCTTTGAAAAATCACACTTTTTCTGCATACGTGACGTGTTGGTGCCAACAACAGAAATCCTTTTCCATGTTGGTTTGTCCCTGTGTTTTTCTACTTAGCACAGAGTTGTGATATTTTTTGCTTTCCACAATAGCATATTCTGACATTATCTGTTACATCCTCACAGCCATATTTTATGGTGACTCTTTTCCATCTGTCCCCATCTTCTAATTTATGAAACATAATTAAAAGAAAAATAGAGGGAAGAGTTATCTGAAAGAAGGAGAAGAAGACTGAAGAAATAGACTACACAGGGTTTGTAGTCTGTTCCCATGGGGACACATTGGCCTGCACTGGGGCTGTGAACACAAAGTTGGAGGATATTTTTAATCAATACGATTTCCAAAGTTCCTTTATATTTCATTTGAGCAGCAATAGAAGAAAATACTAAATTATTGTGGCAAAAGTAGACATAGGAAGTTTGACAAAAGACCATCAACTACTCAATAATTTTCGGATACGGCTTCAAATGCGGATCAGATTTTTTAATTGGACATAGCTGGTCAGAGGAAAAATCGCTACATGCCTAAGTTTGATCTGATATTCGGAGCGCATTCGGCCATGCAGGTTAACAAGTCCGTGGAAAAGATCGGACTGCACTCGGGTGACATCTAAGTGCAGTCTGATTTCCACAGACTCACAGAATGGAGAAGAAGAAGACATTTTTTTCTGTCTTCTCCGCATTCGAGAGGATGATCAGAGTGTGATTTACATCATTCGAGAAAATACGATTGTCTACACATGCCCCGAAAGAGACTTTTGCCACACGCACAAACCCAATGTGTCCAGTAGTGTCTGAATAGGAGTCACGTGAGTGAGAAGTGGACCGGAGCGGCGCTGGAAAGCTCTTTTTGAAATGCAATTCAATGGTACTCCAGTCTCCAGGGCCAAAATCTGTCATTTTATTCTTAGCAGTAGGAAATAATGCAGAATGTTTTAAAGGATTGTGCAACATTTTTGCTGTAAAGGCGCAATAAAGGTTTAAAAAAAAAAAAAAAAAAGAGAGAGCATCTTTGAGTTTGCTCAAAATTAACCAACCCATGTGCGCCATTTGGCACAAAATACAGAAACGAATGCCACTAAGCAAAAAAAGGAAATTAATTAAAAAAAAAATTAAGTGTTGGATCTGGGCCTTACTCTCGCCTTGCTCCTGAAATACAAACATAAGACATAAACCCAGGAGTAGGAAACCATAAGTGCGCTCACCACACTATCGCCTGTATCTGGAATTTGCACGGTTTTCGTTATGACATCCATGACAGTGCTCTGTTGAGAAAAGAAACAGCCATCAGTCAGAGTCGTCCGGAAATGATTCTTTTGCTAAGATTATAATCTGGAAATGCAAAATCCCATTGTTTGCTCTGCTGAACCCAGTCCCTTTTCCATGAGGCTTGAAGATTGAGTGACATAAGGCGCTGTTCACATGAGCAGTTGTCATCTGAATGTTAAAGGATCCATATTAATAAAACAAAAACCAGAGCTCAACCAGATGCAAAATGGAAACCAAAGTTTAGCTAACTGCACACAGAGTTTTCAGAGGAGTTTTTTTTAAACAGAAACTGAACGAAAACTCTTCATATCTCAAAACGTCTCAAAAACTTGAGTTTCCGCTCAGTTTCTTCTGCAAAAGCTCCTTGGAAAACCCAGTGTGCAGACAGCCTTTCCGTTTTTAATATAAAATGCATGGTCAAAAATGTGATAAAAACTTGTGTAAGAAAACGCAATAAAAAACACAAGTAACCTAATTTACTTAATAGGTGCAAAAACCTGCAACATCAAAAACCCACCCAAGCCTCATTGTGGGCACACAGCTTTGAGGGGCGAAATTTGCACCAAAAATCAGCGAGGCTACGTTCCCATGATGAGGTTTTGGTGACTTGTTTTTTTTTACGCTGCTTATTTTTGAAAAAAAAAATGAATTTACTTAAAGGGAATCTGTCACCCTTTTTTTGACTTTGAGCTGCCGGCACCAACATCTGGGGCTTATCTACAGCATTCTATAATGCTGTAGAAAAGCCCCCGATGTAACCTGAAAGATAAGAAAAGAGTTATATTATACTCATGGGGGGGGGGGGTCCGGTCCAATGGGTGTCACGGTCCGATCCGGCGCCTCCCATCCTCATATGATGCCGTGCTCTTCTTCCCTTCCTGTCGTGGATCCTGCGCAGGCGCACTGCTCTGCCCTGTTGAGAGCAGAGTAGAGTTCTGCAGTGCGCAGGTGCTGGGAGAGGTCCGGCACCTGCGCACTGCAGTAGTCTGCTCTGCCCTCAATAGGGCAGAGCAGTGCGCCTGCGCAGGAGCCACGACAGGAAGGAAAGAAGAGGATGGCATCGCGAGAAGATGGGAGGTGCCGGACTGCGACACCCATCGGACCGGACCACCCCCCCGTGAGTATAATCTAACTCTTTTTTCTTATCTTTCAGGTTACATCGGGGGCTTATCTAAAGCATTACAGAATACTGTAGATAAGCCCCAGATGTTGGTGCCGGCAGCTCATATTCGAAAAAAGGGGTGACAGATTCCCTTTAATGGACGCAGAAAATCTGTAAAGTCAAAAACCTCACCACTCATCATGGGAATGTAGTTGAACACAAAAATTGACAGGCTACAGATTTTAGGACCTGAACAAGAAGGTCACTTTCTGTGCAGGACATTTCTGTGAGCAATGTTTGAGAACACAGGGTTAAAAATGTTTCTAGTCTTATTTAAGAAGCAAAACTTAAAGAGGATTTCTGGGACTTCAGATATTGATTGCCTGGCATTATGATAGGTGATCAACATCAAATCAGTGTGGGTCCAAATCCTGCCCCAAATAATCAGCTGATTAAAAGAGTTTTACAGTTTTCGGGAAAAAAAAAAACACAAAAAATTCTGTTAGGCTGTGTGCACACGTTGCGGATTCTGCTGCGGTTCCGCTGCGGTTTTGGCCCTGCGGAAACGCAGCAGTTCCGCTGACATGGTACATTACCATGTAACCCTATGGCTTTTCAAAACCGCTGTGCTCACGCTGCGGTTTTTTCTACGCGGTTTTGCTGCGGTTTACAAACTGCAGCATGTCAATTGTTTGAGCGGTTTCCGCAGCAATTTCACACCTTTAACATAGTAGAGGTGTGAAACCGCAGGGCTAAACCACAGGTCACTTTACCTGCGGTTTTACCTGCGGATCCGCGCGGAAAAACCCGCAGCTGAATCTGCAACGTGGCACATAGCCTTACCCGGCTGCAGTTTGTTTATAAAAACAAACAAGTTGTTATTTACTCACTCTCCCTGGGTCCAATGCTGAGTCTCAGGCGCTGCTCCCGCTATCCGTTATTGTCTGATGTCAAGTCAATAGAACTGCAGCCAATCACTGAGATCAGCGGCCCTGCCCGAGTTGATGACATGAGCTGTTCAGCTCAGTCACTGACTGCAGTGGTAGCGTCACGATGTCAGTGCTGCAGACAATAACAGACACTAGGAGCAGCAATGGAGACTCAGTGCTGGACCCGGGGAGGGCGAGTAAAGAATTATTTTTTTTTTTTTTCTTACAAACTGAAGCCAGGGAACAAGAGTTTTCTAAAAGCAGAAAACCCCTTTAAAAGGGACCTTTATTTTGTACTAGAAGTGTCTGATATTGCAGCTCAGCCCCATTCACTTTAATGATAATGAGCAGCAATGAGCTGTGGTACCTGGCTGAGCCCGATACTGCAAAATGTTTGGAGCCATCGGTGATGAACAACGAAGTGGAGACCCCCAAATCCTTCAATAAGTTGATCAATGTGGGTGTTGGAAGTCAGACCCCGACCATAGTCCTGGAAAACCCTATCTTTGTCCCAATCGCAGACACAGCAGTGAAGGATAAATGCCGGCTCGTCTAGGACAATAACCCTTTATGCATTTCCCAATTGCGGTTGCAAAAGAACACAAAAAAAAAATCAAAGAAAAGAGATTATAAATATATATATATATTTATGATAAATGTAACAAAAGTATGTAACATTTTGGTTCTTAAAGTTGTTCCTTTTTGTAAAATTAGTAAAACTTTTAACCCATTGTACGTTTCCACAAAAAGTGGGAGACAAACAGTTCTGGCTGCACTACAGCTTACGAAAGGTCATCGTGTAGCCTTCCCTGACGTCTGGATAGGGAATCTGTTTAGTTATGCCTTTTATGCTCCGTAACTGAGCAAAATTTACACTCAGGACCCTAAAGGGAGCAGAAAAAGAATGTCTAAAGGGGAATAATAAAAACAAAAACCTGTTAAAGAGCCGTTCTTCAGATGTGCTGGAGCGGTGGGGATTTATCAGGTGAGTAATGTTCCTTCTGTTATTTTGCGGCATCGCCGCCTTTGACCAATTTGTTTCTAATTTCAGATAATTGCTATGCGATAGGCTTGTTAAAGTATCGTTGTCATACCATACTATAGTTCTTTGGGAAATGGCTTCCGTCACTACGGAAAAGCTGGATGAGAGTGCTCTTCCCAACAGTGGAGTCACCTGCGGAGCAGAAAGCAGAAAACCATCATATCAGCAGCTATCACAGGTGCATTAAAAGATAAAATAATCTATAGATTCAGTGATGACACAATACAGAATAATCTTGCAGTGATTCGCCTGGAAGAAAGCACAATTCTGACTAGAGGCGCAAACTTGCCGCTGGTCCAGACTGTCAATTTACAGGAGTGCAACCTCTTGGGCAAAGCAGGAAGCCGGGACAGACGCGCTCCTGAAGATACAACTTGAGGAAACCCTGTTAACGCCACAGGCAATGACTACTGCTACATGTTACTGGGCTATACAGCAGAAGAGGCCGAATGATGCCCACTTGTCTGACATCAGAGCTTTGCCTCTATTAGTTATTAGGACACCAGCTCCTCTGGCCACCATGGCACATAACGCTGGGACCAAGCCATGACAGAAAGGAGCAGGAGCCGAGATGAAGGATCTCCGTGCCCACATTATACTGAAAGCACTTCTTGTATTCCAGCGAGAACACCCACCTTCATGTAAATGCTAATCTTCATAAGGCCTACAAGTACTTCAGAGTGAGCGAAGACAGTTAACATAGAAAACTAATTCCTAGGAGTGATGAGGTGCTACGTGGGAACAGTGAGTGAGAGACAGCCGAGCGTGGGAATCGGCCTAGTAAGTTGTCATTTTCCAATCCCACTGCTTAGTATGCTGCACTTATTAGGCTTTAGGAATACATCTATAAAGCACATTTGGGAAATAGTCTCACAAGCAGCCTGACTAAAGGCCTGAAATGTGCAGAGGTCAGGGCTTATTAGCACGAGCAATAAGTGAGGAGTCATTAAAGACCAGGGGCAAGTAAGCAGTAAATGTTTGCAGTAGCAGGGGCTCTGGCCTACCGTACCGAGGAACAGAAACTCTGCCTCTTCACTGGCTGGAGCCTCTGAAATCTCCTCTGTAAGGCTAGGTTCACATTAGCAATTGAATCCGCAGCGTATCATCCGCAAACGCAGGCAAACACGCAGCGTTTTTTATGCACATCATCTTACGCATGACGGGAAAAAAAATGCTGCATGATTGGGCATGCGTTTGTGTTGTTTATGCGAATGCATTCGATATGACATCAGACAAAAATGGGCGTATCTCATGGGATTTCTATCTACATTCTGAAGAGTACATGCGTATCAAACACATGCGTACGCATGTCCTTGCGTACAAATGCGTTCCCATAGGCAGTAATGCGTTTTTTGACGCACTCATCCGCATGTGCATGCCTGCGCATATTTGATGGATTTTTGACGCCTCAAAAAATGCAACATGTTGCGCTTGCCGGACACCGCGAAACGACGCATGCCTCTGCGTACACCATGTTAAATATATCTACGCATGACGCATGCGGTTGAAATGCTGCGCGCATAGACGCAAACGTGAAACATGCCTCAGGCTGAAGTCACACACCCACGAAACACAGACTGTGCTCAGATCAAAATACCCAAACAGACTGCTTTATATATGCTGCTCTCTCAGATAATGAAACCACACAGTTGAGACAGGTCTTCTGATAGTCTTTGTGCCACAGATGTTATTACTAGAGATGGCTGAACCTGAACAGTAAACTTCCGTGTCTGTACTGAAACATAAAGATACCAAATGTAAATTTTTGGTGAAGAATCAACAACAAGTGGGACACAATTGTGAAGTTGAACAAAATTTATTGGTTACTTAAAATTTTTGTGGAAAGTCAAAAACTGAAAAGTGGGGCGTGCAATATTATTTGGCCCCTGTAACTTAATACTTTGTTGCGCCACCTTTTGCTGTGATTACAGCTGTAAGTTGCTTGGGGTATGTCTCTATCAGTTTTGTACATTGAGAGACTAAATTCTTGCCCATTCTTCCTTGGCAAACAGCTCGAGCTCAGTGAGGTTTGATGGAGATCGTTTGTGAACAGCAGTTTTCAGCTCTTTCCACAGATTCTCTATTGGATTCAGGTCTGGACTTTGAATTGACCATTCTAACACCTGGTTACGGTTATTTGTGAACCATTCCATTGTAGATTTTGCTTTATGTTTGGGATCATTGTCTTGTTGGAAGACAAATCTCCATCCCAGTCTCAGGTCTTTTGCAGACTCCATCAGGTTTTCTTCAAGAACGGTCCTGTATTTGGCTCCATCCATCTTCCCATCAATTTTAACCATCTTCCCTGTCCGTGCTGAAGAAAAGCAGCCCCAAACCGTGATGCTGCCACCACAACCACGTTGGACAGTGGGGATGGTATGTTCAGGGTGATGAGCTGTGTTGCCTTTACGCCAAACATATCGTTTGGCATTGTTGCCAGCTATATGTGTGATCTGTTGATGGGAACTGTTAATGTGTGACTGGTGAGAAGTGGAGTTTTTCCAAGAGAGAGCGGTGGGACTGTAGACAGTTTGAGGGGTGGAGCCTGGGCAGAGTCTCAAGGGGGCCCCAAAAATTTTGCCAGTATGGGGCCCTGAAATTCCTAGCGGCAGCCCTGACCACCACCATGTTTGACAGTGGGGATGGTGTTTTCAGGGTGATGAGCTGTGTTGCCTTTACACCAAACATATCGTTTGGCATTGCTGCCAAAAAGTTTGATTTTGGTTTCGTCTGACCAGAGCACCTTCTTCCACATGTCTGGTGTGTCTCCCAGGTGGCTTGTTGCAAACTTTAAGTGACACTTTTTATGGATATCTTTCAGAAATGGCTTTCTTCTTGCCATTCTTCCATAAAGGCCAGATTTGTGCAGTGTACGACTGATTGTTGTCCTCTGGACAGACTGTCCCACCTCAGCTGTACATCTCTGCAGTTCATCCAGAGTGATCATGGGCCTCTTGGCTGCATCTCTGATCAGTATTCTCCTTGTTTGAGATGAAAGTTTAGAGGGACGGCCGGGTCTTAGTAGATTTGCAGAGGTATGATACTCCTTCCATTTCAATATGATCGCTTGCACAGTGCTCCTTGGGATATTTAAAGTTTTGGAAATCATTTTGTATCCAAATCCAGCTTTAAACTCCTCCACAACAGTATCACGGACCTGTCTGTTGTGTTCCTTGGTCTTCATGATGCTCTCTGTGCTTCAAACAGAACCCTGAGACTATCACAGAGCAGGTGCATTTATACGGAGACTTGATTACACACATGTGGATTATATTTTTCATCATTAGTCATTTAGAACAACATTGGTTCATTCAGAGATCCACAATGAACTTCTGGAGTGAGTTTGCTGCACTGGAAGTAAAGGGGCCGAATAATATTGCACGCCCCACTTTTAAGTTTTTGACTTTCCACAAAAATTTAAAATAACCAATAAATTTCGATCAACTTCACAATTGTGTTCCACTTGTTGTTGATTCTTCACTAAAAATTTACATTTGGTATCTTTATGTTTGAAGCAGGATAAGTGGGAAAAGGTTGAAAAGTTCCAGGGGGCCGAATACTTTCGGAAGGCACTGTATAAAGTTTACCTCCAGTCACTGGTGTCGGCTGATTGGACAATTGCTCCCATCAGCAAACGCCTATTGCTACTAATAACAGAGAGAGCAGGCAGCGGCTGATGGGATTATTTTTCAGCCAGCGCCTGAGCTCTAAATAATTAAAAAAAAAACAAACAGTGTGGGTTCCCCTGTGTTTTTAATAACCAGCCAGTCAAAACTGACAGCTGTGGGCTGCAACCCTCAGCTGTCAGCATTAGCAAGGCTGGTTATCAAGAATAGTGGGTTCCCCAAGCCATATTTTTTAATTATTTAAACAAATAATTTAAAAAAACGGCATAGGGTCCCCCCATTTTTGACAACCAGCCTTGCTAAAGCTCACAGCTGGGGGCTGATATTCTCAGGCTGGTATGGGGCCATGGAGATTGCACTCCCCCAGCCTAAAATAATAGCCTGCAGCTGCCCAGAAAAGGCACATCTATTAAATGCGCCAATTCTGGTGCTTTGCCCAGCTCTTCCCACTTGCCCTGTAGCGATGGCAAGCGGAGTTAATATTTGTGGGGTTGATGTCACCTTTGTATATTCTGGTGACATCAAGTCCACAGATTAGTAATGGAGAGACGTCTATAAGACACCTATCCATTACTAATCCTATAGTGGTATGGTAAATAAAGACACAGCCAGAATAAAGTCCTTTATTAGAAATAAGACTAAACACAGTTTTACTTTTTTATTTAAAAATAACAAAACACAGTTATACTCACCTAACGCCCATTCCATTGAATCCCTTGTCTCCTGTAATAAATCAAAAATAAAAAACAACAATATCCCTCACCTCTCTGTCATTCTGTCCCATGGCGTAATCCATGTCTGGGGATAAATACTTTTCAATCTGGATGGTGGCAAGATGCAACCGTCCAGGCTGAGAATTACTGGTGAATGAGCTGCTGCGAGCGTAGCGTCAGTAACTAGTGGAGACGTCATTGAGGTTACCGCCGGTAAGTGAGGCTGTATTCCCAGCCGAGCCAATGAACTGCGGTGACCTCCCATTGGTGAGATGCACGCTAGCACAGTGAGGAAAAAAAATCTCATGGTGCAGAGGCGAGTTCTCAGGGAGAATTTCACTGAGGTGAATTTGATCTGCGGTGAACTCGCCTCTGCACATCCAGGGGTCTGCCCATCTCTAGTTGTTACACAGAGCAAACCTCTTGTCCATGTTATTGGGTCTGCCACATAATTATACCCCTGGGTTCGGTATGTAGTTAAATACTGCTGATGGGGCGCAGTTAGACAGCCATACAACACGGATGACGATTGCATTGCAATGCTCGGACTGACCAGCGGCTCTTGTGACCTTGAGCTTGACAGCATGTATTAGTATGCACCTATCAGGCTTGGGTCAGGAGAGCCATCAGCCAGTCTGTGAACTACAATGCTATGCGATGGTCGTCTGTGGCACCCACATTGTGAGCCCAGAATAAGCATGGGTTAGAGCTTGGAAATCCCCTTTAAAGGGATCATGTTGTACATACAGTCGCGCTGTACGTGATGTGTCGATTCAAAAGTCTGCAGTCATTTAGATAAATGTGGACAACCCCTTTACGCTCCCATGATGAATTTTTGACGCTGCGTATATTTTCTGTGCAAAAAAGCAGTCTTAAATTTCCTACAAAATGGATGTGACTTATCGAAATGTCATGCCCACTGTGCTTTATTTTACATCAGCCTAAATTGACCTGCGGTGCGTGTTTCAAGTCGGCAACATTTCAATTTCTCTTGCAAGTACACTGAGTTTTATGTGCGGATTTTTCCCATGAAATCGTGCTAGATGTGGAAAATTTGCAGGAATAAAACTCACACGCTTTTTTAGTGCATTTTCGCTGCAGAAATGCACTAAAAACAAAGGTCATCAGCACATGACTATATCAATAAGGTTTGGTCAAAGCCAAATACCTGGACGTACAGTGGCATATAAATCTTTGGGCACCCCTGGTCAAAATTACTGTGAGGCCGGGATCACACTACCATGTGTGATGTGAGACACTTGCACGAGTCTCTCGCATCAACACCCGGTAAAGGTAACCGGAGAAATTGCACCATACAATTTGTTGTGTAATATCTCCTGAGTATGCCGATACCCCATATGTAGGGGAATACTATTTTTGAGGCACAGTGCAAAGCTCAGAAGGAAAGAGGCACCATATTCAGATTTTGCTGGAATGGTTTGAGGGTGCCATGTCACATTGGCAGACAGGGCCGGACTGGGACTATAATTCAGCCCTGGCATTTGAAGTTACACAGGCCCACTAGTCACATGGTGACTATATAATATCTTTGTAGGTTACAAGAAGTGAGAGGAGATTAACACGACTATATAACATGTAGTCAGAGCTGTGCCCAGTATTTCAGCTCAGTCCTATTTATTGCTTTTAGGTACAGTACTCCTCCCAAAGCTCTGTCCCCTTTTGTACGCACAGTGACAGAATTCCTGGCAGAACTGCTATCCATTGGGCAACCAGACCCCCTGGTCACAGCCTCCCCTATAATACCTCACAACTTTTGAAGAAGGGAAAGAGGGAGAAAGACAGCGGCGCGCACTGCGCGCCGCAGCAAATTTTAGGCCGCGCCCCGGCCACATCCATTTCGCAACTAGTCACACCCATGTCCACGCCCAACCGCACCCATTCAGCACTGCTGATCACACTGACTGGTACTGAGGGCACAGTGGCTGGCATTATGGGCACACTGACTGGCACTAAGGAAGAGAGAAAACAGAGAGAGAAAGAAAGAAGTAAAGAAAAGAAAGAAAGAACAGAGAGAAAGAAAGAGGGGAAAGAAAAAGAAAGAAAGGGGAAAGATAAAGAAAGAAAGAGGGGAAAGAAAGAACAGAGAGAAAGAAAAAAGAAAGATTAGAGAGAGAAAGAAAGAACAGAGAGAGAAAATGAGGGAAAGACAGAACAGAGAATGAGAAAGAAAGAACAGAGAAAGAAAAAGCGAGAAAGAAATAAAGAAAGATTCTATAAAGATACTATAGCAGCCCGGCTCCCATTGTAGTGCCCACCTGAGCCTCCTGATGCAGGACATATCATGATCCGCTCACATGGCCGGCATTCCCGATTCCAAGGCGATCCTGCTGTCTGCGCAGTCGGAGGAAGATATGGTGATGGAACTGAAGCATTCCTAGTTCCGTCACAATCTCCTCATGAAATGATCTCATTTCCGGTCAGCTTCCAGCATATCACTTCCGGTGGAACGTCATGTGTGAGTTTTAAAATGCTCCTTGGGGCTCCCCCGTGTACTCCTGTGTCTGTGGCAAAAGCCTGCTTTGTATGCGTCGTACACACTTGCTCCGCTTCTTACATCCCGTACACATATGGCTCCACTCCGCATACCCCATACACACGCGGCTAAGCTCTGTACACCAAGTACACGCGCGGCTCCAGTCCGTACACCCCGCGCACGCGCGGCTCCAGTCCGTACACCCCGCGCACGCGCGGCTCCAGTCCGTACACCCCGCGCACGCGCGGCTCCAGTCCGTACACGCGGCTCCGTTCTGTATACCTCGTACACACACGGCTCTTCTCCGTACACCTCGTACACACGCGGCTCCTCTCCGTACAACTCGTACACACGCGGCTCTGTTCTGTACACCTCGTACACACGCGGCTCCTCTCCGTACACCTCGTACACGTGGCTCCATTCCGTACACCTCGTACACACACGGCTCCGCTCCGTACACCTCGTACACACACGGCTCCGCTCCGTACACCTCGTACACACGCGGCTCCGCTCCGTACACCTCGTACACACGCGGCTCCGCTCCGTACACCTCGTACACACGCGGCTCCGCTCCGTACACCTCGTACACACGCGGCTCCGTTCCGTACACCTCGTACACACGCGGCTCCGCTCCGTACACGTGGCTCCATTCCGTACACGCGGCTCCATTCCGTATACCTCGTACACACACGGCTCCGCTCCGTACACCTCGTACACACACGGCTCCGCTCCGTACACCTCGTACACACACGGCTCCGCTCCGTACACCTCGTACACACGCGGCTCCGCTCCGTACACCTCGTACACACGCGGCTCCGCTCCGTACACCTCGTACACACGCGGCTCCGCTCCGTACACCTCGTACACACGCGGCTCCGCTCCGTACACCTCGTACACACGCGGCTCCGCTACGTACACCTCGTACACACGCGGCTCCGCTACGTACACCTCATACACACACAGCTCTGCTACATCTACCCTGTAAACCCCTCCTGACCCCACACATACTTACCTCATCCAGCACCATGACAACCAGCACAGCAGAGTCCGGCAGACACCAAGAGGCAGGGTTGTGCGCACAGGACCTGTGATGAGGTCACAGGAGGGGCGGAGTCAGGGGTCACATGATCAGGGATCTGGACAAAGGCTCCTGATCATGTGACCCCTGACTCCTCCCCTCCTGTGACCTCACAGGTCCTGTGTACAGAGAAGAGAGCAGGTAAGCGACGATGGGGTGCGTGGCCGCTTATCTCCCTGCAGTGCTCGCAGAGGGCCGGCGGCAGGAACAACAGCCAGGCGAGTGGCCGCATCAGCTGGCAAGCGGCCAGATGAGCGGGCGGTGCCACCCGCAGTCCACATGACAGCGGCCCAGCGGGAAAATACCCAGTTGGGCATATTACCAATCCGGGCCTGTTGGCAGAGCCCCTGAGGTGCCAGAACAACAGAAACCCCTATATGTGAATTAATTTTGCAAACTACATTCCCCAATGAATTCATCTAGGGGGGCAGTGATCATATTGACCCCACATGTGCCTCACAGAGTTTTATACTACTGAGCGGTGAAGAAAGAATAAATTACATTTTTACCACTAAAATGTTGTTTTAGCCCCAAGTTTTCATTTTTTCTAAGGGCAAATAGGAAACTTTTTTTTTTTTTTTTACAGCAAACTGAGGTCCATTTTTTCCTGAGTGGGCCAATACCCTACATGTAATCGGGAAATATTTTTCAGGCGCAGTGCAAAGCTCAGAAGTAGTGATGAGTGAGTATACTCGTTCCTCGGGTGTCCTCCGGGTATTTTGGCGTGCTCGGAGATTTAGTTTTCGTCGCCTCAGCTGCATGATTTGCGACTGCTAGACAGCCTGAATACATATGTGGAATGCCTGTTTGCTAGGGAATTCCCACATGTATTCAGCCTGTCTACAAGTCGCTAATCATGCAGCTGAGACGGCGAAAACTTAATCTCCAGGCACTCCAAAATACTTGGAGATCACCCGAGCAATGATGCTACTCGCCCATCACTACTCAGAAGGCAAGGAACGCCAGATTTTAATGTTATGGTTTGCAGGTGCCATGACCCACTGGTAAAGCCCATGAGGTGCCAGAACAGCAGAACCGCCCATAAGTGACCCCATTTTACAAACTACATCTCTCAATTAATTCATCTAGAGGTGCAGTGATCATACTGACACCATGGGTGCAGGGTCGGTATTAGGCAAAGTGCGGCCCTAGGCAACGTATAAAATGGGGCCCCAAATGCTAACATATTGCACATCACACAGAAGCATTTCAGTTGTAGTTACATGCGCTGAGTTCAGGATGCGAAATGAGTGTGATCGACAATATTGAAATTGTTCAACACTTGTTTCCCGGCCTCTTTCCACCGTCTGTTCTGCTCCCATCATTCTGTCTCAATCACTAATGGATCACTAATAGATCCCCATACAATATCATGTTTTCAGCAGCACATCTACAGCTTACACTGGCGATGTGCTGCAGTAACAATGATTTTTGCTCCGGCATAAACAATCCAATCACTCGATGAATATGTAGCATTCTGCTTGTTTAGTATAATACACCCCATATATTATAATGTGCACCACAGTCCTCCATATTGTAAAATGCACACCCCATTAATGTGCACCACAGTCCTCCATATTGTAAAATGCACACCCCATAGTCCTCCATATAATATGCCCCATAGTCCTCCATATATTAAAATACACTCCCGAGTCCTCCATATAGTATTATACACTTCCCATAGTCCTCCCTTTAGTATAATACACTCCTCAGTCCTCATAGCCCTCCATATATTAAAATACACTCAGTCCTCCAAATAGTATAATACACTCCTCATAGTCCTCCATATATGAACCCCTTCATGACCAAGCCTATTTTGACCTTAATGACCAGGCCCTTTTTTTGCATTTCTGACCAGTATCCCTTTATGAGGTAATAACTCAGGAACGCTTCAACGGATCCTAGCGATTCTGAGATTGTTTTTTCGGGACATATTGGGCTTCATGTTAGTGGTAAATTTAGGTCAATAATTTTTGCGTTTATTTGTGGAAAAAAAAAAAAAAATCGGAAATTTGGCGAAAATTTTGACAATTTCGCAATTTTCAAATTTTGAATTTTTATTCTGTTAAACCAGAGAGTTATGTGACACAAAGTGGTTACTAAATAACATTTCCCATATGTCTACTTTACATCAGCACAATTTTGGAAACAAAATTTTTTTGTTAGGAAGTTAAGGGTTAAAAGTTGACCAGCGATTTCTCATTTTTACAACAAAATTTACAAAACCATTTTTTTAGGGACCACCTCACATTTGAAGTCACTGAGGGGTCTATATGGCAGAAAATACCCAAACGTGACACCATTCTAAAAACTGCACCCCTCAAGCTACTCAAAACTACATTCTAGGAGATTATTAACCCTTCAGGTGTTTCTGTTTCATAGTAGCATGGAAGGAAAAAATTAACATTTAACTTTTTAGTCACAAAAATTATCTTTTAGCAACAATTTTTTCATTTTCCCAAGGGTAAAAGGAGAAAGTGGACCCCAAACGTTGTTGTCCAATTTGACCTGAGTATGCTGAAACCCCATGTGTGTGTGTGTGTGGGGGGGGGCACTGTTTGGGCGCACGGCAGGGCTCGGAAGGGAAGGAGCGCCATTTGAGTTTTTGAATAGAAAATTAGCTCCAATCGTTAGAGGACACCATTTTGCGTTTGGAGAGCCTCTGTGTGCCTAAACTTTGGGGCTCCCCCACTAGTGACCCCATTTTGGAAACTAGACCCCCCAAGGAACTTATCTAGATGCATAGTGAGCACTTTGAACCCCCGGGTGCTTCACAAATTGATCACTGTTTGGGCACATGTCAGGGCTCGGAAGGGAAGTAGTGACGTTTTGAAATGCAGACTTTGATGGAATGGTCTGCAGCTTATGTTACGTTTGCAGAGCCCCTTATGTGCCTAAACAGTAGAAAACCCCCACAAGTGACTCCATTTTGGAAACTAGACCCACAAGGAACTTGTCTAGATGTGTGGTGAGCACTTTCAACCCCCAAGTGCTTCACAGAAGTTTATAACGCAGAGCAGTGAAAATAAAAAATAATTTTTTTTCCACAAAAATAATTTTTAAGCCCCCAATTTTTTTATTTTCCCAAGGATATCAGGAGAAATTAGATTAAATTTTTCCAACCCTAATTCTAACACTAACCCTAATTGAAAAATGAAAATAAATGTATTTTCTTTACTTCATTATTTTTACCTATATATGGGGGTGATAAAAGGGGGGGTTATTTACTATTTTTTTTATTTTGATCACTGTGATAGGGTCTATCACAGTTATCAAAATGTACCTGGAATGAATCTGCCGTCCGGCAGATTCGGCGGGCGCACTGCGCATGCCATTTTGGAAGATGGCGGTGCCCATGGTAGAAGAAGGGGCACTGGGACTCAGGTGGTACCAGGAGGGGGGCATCGGTAGGTAGGGGGAAGCGGAGGGCAGGGGAGGGGGAGCAAATACTGATGGCGGCGTCAGATTAAAGACAGAGAAGAATCATACTGACACGATACCCTCTTGTCTTGTGTATTCTTTTCTCGAGTATACGTATACCTTGTGCCAAAGCTACAATTCGGCCACAGACAATTAAGACGGGTCGCACCTTAGTGTGACAGAATCATCAGTTGGCGCCCAACGTGGGGCTCAGGACGATACCAGATGATCACAGCCGCAACAAAATCTCCCCCCAGGACGGACGTCTTTCCAGCGGGACGAGACTGCAGCTCGAGACCTGGTGAGAAAATATATCATCTTACCTAACCTTCTGTATTCACGTCCGGCTGGGAGGAGATAGTTGGCTGTCTTCTCTGAACCCTTAAACTGACCACGTTTGAAAGTCCTGAGCCTACGGACCCGGTCAGGCATATAATTCCTTAATTGTCTGTGTGTATTATCCGGTCTAACCAATTCGGAGGGTGTATCTAGAATCCATCTAGTATCTGATAAAAACTATTTCATACTGCACTAGGGCTACTAGAAACAAAACAGAGCAGAGTACAAAGGGGATGTTTCCACTGGGTTATCACCCTGGTTCCGACCTTAGACGGTCGAAGAAGTTATGTATATATTATATATATACACGTATAGGTGCTCACGTCCGGCCATACGCCCACAGTATAAACTGGGCCCGGTGACGTGAATGACACGGCATATACATATTTTTAAGGAAAGAGGTGATTACTAATTTTTCCCCCCTCTGCTGAAATATCAACCACCTATCTAGAGGTGATTACCACTATTTACTATACCTAAAGTGACAAAAAGCCCAGCCCTAGTTGCCTTGGTAACAAAAGAACAGTGAAAGGGATAAGGAATACATTCATAATAGTTTTTTTTATGTTTGAAGTATTGATGCATTGTTGTGACACGCCTGTCCGCAGCTCTCATATTGAATATACTGCCATACTGGTTAGACTGCTATTTCAGCTGCATTTCCTGAATGCAAAGTGTTTAACAATCATGCTACATTATCTGTATTCAGTCCGGAGGATATAAAATATAGAGTGTAATAAGTTGTTTTATAGTATACACACAGTAACCCTTCAAGCATATTTATAATTACGGTAATCTAAAAGTTTAATTGTCTGCCTTATCTGCTTTGCCTCTCTGCTTTGCTGTTTTGGTTGTTTGCATACGTGATTGTTACCTCAGCCAGCCTGAAAAGGAAAAAAAAAAAAAAATATAGATAGGGAGACGTACTGAGCAAATTCACTGTCACTCTGGTTCCGGTCCTGCTCTCGGCTTGACCGATGATCGCAGAAGTCTGAACTGTGTCTCTCCCAGTGGGCAAGTGGGAGTAGGGGCTTGATTACTCTCAGTGATTTTCCAACCTCTAAGTGGTTGGTGACTTCTTGCGGGTTTCCCACCGGACATCATCTGGCTAAGATGATGGTGTTTTAGCTGCAGCATAGGTTCATAAGTTATATGGGTGGAAGGGTAATTTCAATTACCGTGTTGATGTGACTGAGTGATTGCTCTCTCCCTGAAAAGTATGGTTTGCCCAGGTGTAGATTTTTCACCTCTACAAATCAGGCTGGCATATGGATAGGTAAATTGCGAATTGTTTTGGTGTCAAGGATTCACAGTATTTGATGTCAGTACCAGTTTTAAATTCATTGTCTTTTGTCTTTTGTAGTGTGTATAATTTGCAGGAGGCGTACTAGCATGTGGTTAAAATTTTTGAATACATTCTATGTGTGTATACATATATATGTTGTGAAATTAGAGAATTGGATAAACTAGTTTTGTTCTGCATACTATAATTATAAGGTTAGTTGGTTCAGGTAGAAAGAGAATTACTTGAATGGTAATTGCTTGATTTGTACAGATATCTCTGTGAGATCCGAGGTCTATTGTTACTTTTTAGTTATTGTTTTACTAATGTCACTACATTTCTCTATGAGATGGTTTTCTTTGAAAGGTTTTAGAGCGAAAGTTTTGAGGAAACAGAAATTTTAACAATTTATAAGGTATTTTTATACTACGCAGTTTCTGGATACACAAGATTTGTGAAATACTCTGGTGTTAGTTGTTGGTTAATTCCCTATATTACTGTGTTCAAGATAGCTAGACATCACTATGTTCACTGAAGACCCCTTTACTCGGACATAAGGAGTACATACAGCTTTTACAGTCACATATCCAACTGTTCATAACCCCGTGAGAATTTGTTTTAAGACGCACACATACAAATGTTTTTCAGATATACTCAGAATTCAGATGATAGAATGGGTGGGAGCAGTCAGTCAATATCTATAAGACAGATATGACCCATAGTGGAGTGAGAAAGAAAATGTACGTTAAGAAACCCTCCGATCACGAGGGGAGGAGCATTAGATAAGAAGGGATAGAAGAATGTGTTAATGAGTGGAGAGCAGCGTCCCAGCCTCAGGTATTATGAGGTGTTACAGGACCCTGAAGCATTTTATAAGATGGCAGAGGAAGTTAGGAAAAAAGGCATGAGGAGAGGAATATAACAAGATTGCTGAATTTTGTGCAAAACAAATATTTACACAGGAAGATGTCAGTTGCAATATCTGCATTACATTCATTCATACTTCTTATATACATTCCCGATGACTGGACGTGTGCCAGCTGTCAAACGCAGAATGCAGAACATCGTGAGACTTGTTCTGACTGTCAGATGACCAACCCAAAGAGCCGTACCTTCTTTCCAACTATTTATATAGACGGCACGTCTTATGCTACATCCTGTCCAGCATCCATTATAGGTTTATTAATTAATGTAATTTATGAAAAGAATAATGAAGAAAAAGATGAATATGACATGGAGGTATATAATTAAACAGAACAGGAGGAGACAGGAAATAAATAGCTCAGACTGATAATCTACAGTATTTATCGTTATATGGTGAGGGGACATAATTATCATCATCATCATCATCATCTTTTAAGCCTCAAAGCTCATTCTTTTGTACACAATCTACTCCACACAAGGACTCCTGGAAATACCAGGAGACAGATACCCTAGTAAGCAGCTTGCCAGACCCCCGATTCTCCAGGATGTCATGCAGGGAAAAGGAGAACCTGTGGATAGTTTCTTCCACCGATGTAACAAAAAGTTTCTGGATCTCAGATTTGAAATGCAAATTAGTTCCCAGTTGGAAGAAGCTTGACACCCACCAACATCGAGCTCCAGATTTTAATAGGGTAATGGCATACTGAGTCCACAACCCATGAAAGTACGTATTCTCTTACAGCTCGCCCCCCCCCCCACACAAAAATACAATGGAGAAACAACATCTCTCACCCAGACAGAGGTTGAGGATACTCCTCTCAAATTCCTGGTGGGTCCCGATGCAATCAGAAGATTGATCAGGGACATTGATCTACTTGCTGAAGAAGTATGTAGTCTTTTCTTTTTTTTTTTTTTTTACAGGACACATCTGTAGATCATGTGGGCGTTGAACTAATGGCACTGATTCCAGATTCAATATTGGCAGGCTGAAAATCCAGTTTGTAAAGGTGGGGCAGAAGCCAGTAGCCCAGCTGCCAAGGAAATTGCAATATTTACCCTCCATTTCATAATTTGCAATTATTTCTATGAAGTTATGGATAATACATGACTTATGTGCTGTCAATGAAGTTATAGTACTGAACACATCTATGGTACCAAACCCACACTATGTTTTGTTTTTATCAATTCTATTTATTTTTCTATGGTTCACGGTGATTGACCTGGCCAATGCTTTCTTCAGTTTATTTCTACATGCTGCAAGCCAGTACCTGTTTGTTTTCACACGAGGGCCAGCAATATATTTGGACTATGATGCCTCAAGGGGCACAGTATAGCCTCTCTATGTTCACCCGAGCCATGACCACGGTCCTGGAGCCCTGGAAGAGGATACATCCCACAGCCACTTTTTTTTTTACAATACATATGGATGACCTCCGACCCTGACTGAAGACAGCCAAACCAATACTGCTCTTCTACACATACAACCTTTTTATAATTATTTCAAGACTTTCCAAGAAGGTATCAGTGTGTTTTATATGCTAAATTACAATCACATTTTCACAGCTCTAGGACTGCCACGCTATACTGAACTGTTTTGTCTGTTTGTCATGAAGAAGCCTGACCATGTAAATGGAGTCCTAACACAGCTTCACGGAGGAAGACAATGCCCTCCTGGCTTCTACTCTCCAAAACCTGACCAAGTGACTCGTGAAGTCCAAACCTGCATGAGAACCGTGTTTGCAACCCACCTGTGCTGGATAAAGCTTCTGATATTTCTGTCTGCAATGCCCTACTCTGCTCCCGGACAACGTCACCATCTCCAGATGTGCTGTCCATAATCCAGCTACTCTTCTACCTCTGCCAAAGGGGGGAGGAAGATGGAGGATGAAAACCACATCTCTGACACATTAGTGGAAGAGGTAGTCGACTCTGAAATGGCTGAACGCGATTGTCTTGCTGTCATGAGGCAAGAGAACACCTGGAAGATCCTGACCTGATGCTCTTTGTGGATAGACCAAGGTATGCAGACCAAGAAGGCCGTTCGCACACTGGTATAGCAGTAGCCACAGAAGTAACCTGCTGCCAGCAAAACCACTGCCTACATCCAAAGGCAGGACTGCGGGCCTTGACAGAAGCATACAAGAGGTCCACTCAACATGAAGCTGTCAAGATCAATCTGGAGGGAAAGAGGCTTCATCACGGCTAACGGAATGCCAGTCTGACACCACAAAGCCATACAAGAATTAATGGAGTCCTTGTTGATGCCAGGAAGAGTTGCGGTGGTAAAAGTAAAAGCACACACACTGGAGACACTTCAAAGGAAGCAGTGGGCAACAGACTAGCTGAAGTAACAGCAAAAGAAGCAGCAGTAATACCGGTTGACACGGAAACAGAGGAAAAGGAATAACCCTGGAAAAAGATGTTCTGACACTCCAGAAACAAGTATCCAAGGAAGAAAAGAAGAAATGGACCTAAGATGAAGTTATACAGGATGAAATATGCCTAAGGATGAACAAGGAAAATTTAAGGCCTCGAACAAAACTCTACATATTTGATGCTATACAGGAAACAGGGAAGTCATAGCATAAGAGTTTAGTCTTTCCCTTGGGTCACATACACGCACAAGTATAATTGCCTATATGTAGACTAAGTTTAAAAACATGTGACTAAAATGCATTTTCGAGTCTTTTCATCCATCCCAGAACTTGAGGACATAGGAGCCCACCAGATCCTGCCCGGTGACTGAGTCCTCATCACCAAGAGGTTCAACAGACGTACCCTTGAACCTAGAGATGACAGCCTGTTCCAAGTCCTGTCAACTATCGCAGCAGTCCATGGGTCCTCGCTTCCCACTGCAAGGAGATGCCGGATCCAGAGTCCAGTAGCGGCTGCCACTCTTCATCCATCTGGCACTTATCCTTTTTCCTAGCTCAAGGGGTAGTCAGTCACCAAGGGGTAGTCACTCATGAGAAGGGCATACTGACTTTCTGGTATAATGTCTCCACCCCAAGAGTAACATATCAATTTGACTACTGTCTCACAATAAGAATGTCCAGGCCCCATGGCACAGTTTCATATCAGGTTTAATACACAATTCATCTGTGTCACTACTGCTGAAATAGGGGAAGGTTCAAACTGGGAGGATTAGTCTCTTGTTGGGTGGCACACTGGTGAAAGTGACTAGAGACATCAACCAGCCCAGGCCCTACAGCGAAGGGACAAATGGGGAATAAGCCTATTAAGTCGCATGACCCTGTCCAAAGCCCATTTTAAGGGTCAGAGTGGCCTTCCAGATGCAATACTCCCCATCACTACCGCTCACTGCCCCAAGGAGGGATGCATAGTTCTGTACCTCACCATTGAGAACCCCTCAGAGAATGAGCAAGGGTTATATGTACTAGGCTCAAGTACTAAACTTGGGAGGGAAAATGGTGACACAAAAGGTAAATTTTGGCTAAGAAGCAAAGATACCAGTGGGGGCACACAGGGAGCACCTGACAAATTCAAAGTCGAGAACGAGACAATAGTTGTGTTTAAACCCACCATCCCCGCAAATAAGAATGCAAAGCGGATAAACTATTTATACAATAATCAACAACGGTTTATAAAATACACTGGGGATGCCATAAAGGCAATTATTGACCCATTAAGTTTGCAAAAGTTATTTTATGTCCTTTGATCATATTTTCTTTAATTCTATGCTGCATAGTGCCATGCCTTAAGAAAATGATGATGAAAACTATGGAAACCACAGTGATGACCATGCATGCCGATTTTGAAGATCCCCTGTATGAAAGATGTCCTAATGAAAACATGCAAGCACCACCTCCGGAATATGCCTGCTTGAAGCAAACCAACGAGGGAAAGTCCAGGATCTGACTTCCTCCTGTGCAAAGTCCGTTAGGAGGGGGTCCATCTACTAGAGATGGGTCGTCTCGTATATACGGTGAAGATTAGTTAGTTAGGTTCCAGCATTGTTGAGATAGGTAGGCCGGGAGGACAGATCGATAGGTTCGACGAGATTAGGATTTTGATTTTGCATATCTCCAAAGGAGGGACTGTTAAGGGAAGAATATATGGCACATGAATATATACAAGAATCAAAACTGTATCACTATATGGACGCTTTGCTGGGTATTGGGATCATGTTGCTTTAAGATACTTCTGATTTTCTTATATTTTCTTATATTTTCTTAGAGTTGTTTCTGTATGGTATCACTCACCTAAGCTTCATCAAATATTGAATAAACTGGGTGGACCAGGGTGAGCCAAGCTAGAAGACAATACTTGTGTATATAAGTATTGTTCAGCAATGTGGGAGCAGTAAACGGTAGCCTAGAAGTGTACATAATGATTGTGTAGCGACCTGAGAAAAGCAAATAGTAACTGGAAATATGTCCATGATGTAACTGATGATGTAGCTCAAATTCTGTTATAAAAGCTGTACACGTTTGATTAAAGACAGAGAAGAATCATACTGACACGATACCCTCTTGTCTTGTGTATTCTTTTCTCGAGTATACGTATACCTTGTGCCAAAGCTACAATTCGGCCACAGACAATTAAGACGGGTCGCACCTTAGTGTGACAGAATCATCAATAAAGTATAATGAAGCCCCCATACAATATAATCTAACCCCCATAGAATATAATGCAGCCCCCATAGAATACAATGTAGCCCCCTCATAGAGTATGATGCAATCACCCCTCATAGAATATAATATAATAGAGCCCCCATAGAATATAATGTAGCTCCGAATAGAATATAATACAGCCCACCTCCCCATAGAATATAATGTAGCCCCATCAGAGTATGATGCAATCCTCCCTCATAAATTCTAATACAGCCCCCCATAGAATAAAATGTAGCTCCCATAGAATATAATACAGCCCACCTCCCCATACAATATAATGTAGACCCCCATAGAATATAATGTAGACCCCCATAGAACACAGCCTCCCCCATAGAATATAATGTATAATGTACCCCCCATAGTATAACACAGCCTCCCCCATAGAATATAATGTAAAATGTACCCCCCATATAGTATATAACACAGCCACATAGTATATAACATAGCCTCCACCATAGAATATAATGTATGGCCATTTTGGATCCAACTTTATTTTTTTCAATGGGAAGAGGGTCATGTGACACATCAAACTTATTCAGAATTTCACAAGCAAAACAATGGTGTGCTTGGTTTTAACGTAACTTTATTCTTTCATGAGTTATTTACAAGTTTATGACCACTTATAAAATGTGTTCAAAGTGCTGCCCATTGTGTTGGATTGTGAATGCAACCATCTTCTCCTGCTCTTGACATTGCTTCTATAATGCTGTAGATAAGCCCCTGATCCGACCTGCAAGATAAGAAAAATAAGTTTTATTATACTCACCCAGGGGGCGGTCCGGACCGATGGGTGTCGCAGGTGCGAGTCCGGCGCCTCCCATCTTCTTGCGATGCCGCCCTCCTGCTTCTTCATGGCTTCCCGGCATGGCGCTCCTGTGCAGGCGTACTTATCTGCCCTGTTGAGGGCAGAGCAAATTACTGCAGTGCGCAGGCGCCGGGAGAGGTCAGAGAGCCCCAGCAGCTGCGCACTGCAGTACTTTGCTCTGCCCTCAACAGGGCAGATAAGTACGCCTGCGCAGAAGTGCGATGCCGGGGAGCGATGAAGAAGCAGGAGGGCGGAATCGCAAAAAGATGGGAGTTGCTGGACCTGGACCTGCAATACCCATCGGATCGGACCGCCCCCCCGGGCTAGTATAATAAAACTTATTTTTCTTATCTTGCAGGTCGGATCAGGAGCTTATCTACAGCATTATAGAATACTGTAGATAAGCCCTGAAAGGCAGTGGCCGCATCTTATAGCGGCCAAAACAGGTGACATGTTCACTTTAATTATGTGATGTCATAGACCTAACTGAAAACAGCTGGGTAGATACACTGCTGAGCCGGCCACCAGTCAATGCTGGGGCATGGTTACTTCCAGTGCCCACTATGTACTGAAGGGTGACTGAAAATATCGGAGAAATGTATGATTTTTATCCAAGGTACAGATCAAAATCAGCAATGCAAGTCAATGGGTCCGTGAAAGAAAAAAAAAAAAAAAATTGGACCACATTCAAATGACATTTGAGCGTAATCAGATTTTCATGGACTGTCAGAATGGAGAAATTTCTTTTTAAATGTCTCCACGAAAATCAGATGGCACTTGGGCCAAATTCTGATCAAAGTCTGATGAGAATAATTGGTCCAATTTTCTCGTATATGAAAAAAATCGGACAACTGAATGAGGCCAAAAGGGTAGTGCAGATGAATATTTCTGATTAGCTGCCTTGTGACATATCAGATGCAATGGGATAACAGAAGAGGCCCCGATGCTCACCACTTGATCTTACTTATCTCCAGTTCTAAGAATCTCCATACCTATTAGGACACATTCTGATGATTGCATTACAATGCTCGGACTGGCTGACCCGAGCGTGACTGCATGTATTTTTCTAAGCACCTATCACGCTCGGGTCAGGAGAACCGCTGGCTGGTCCGAGCACTGTGATGCGATCGTAGTCCATGTTATACGGCAGTCTGACTGCACCTTTAAGGCTATGTTCACACCTAGATTTTCTGTACATACTAGCTATATGTCGGATGCTTTGCCTAAACTGTACAGAGGAACACAAGAATACGTCACAGCCTTCTGACGGAGGCACAGGTCAGAGATTCTCCGGAAGCATATCTCCAAGATACACTGGGTGCTGAATTATTAGTCAATGAGTATTTTGATCACATCACCCTTTTTATACATGTTGTCCTACTTCAAGCTGTATAGGCTTGAAAACCAACTGCCAATTATGTAAATCAGGTGATTTGCATCTCTGTAATGAGGAGGGGTGTGGTCTAATGACATCAACACCCTATATAAGGTGTGCTTAATTATTAGGCAACTTCCTTTCCTTTGGAAAAATGGGTTCGAAGAAAGATTTGACGAACTCTGAAAAGTCAAAAATTGTGAGATGTCTTGCAGAGGGATGCAGCAGTCTTGAAATTGCCAAACTTTTGAAGCATGATCACTGACCGATCAAGCGTTTCATGGCAAATATCCAACAGGGTGGCAAGAAGCGTGTTGATAAAAAAGGATCAAAATAACTGCCCATGAATTGAGGAAAATCAAGCGTCAAGCTGCCAAGATGCCATTTGCCACCAGTTTTGCCATATTTTTGCCATATTTCAGAGCTGCAACGTTACTGAAGTATCAAAAAGCACAAGGTGTGCCATACTCAGGGACATGACCAAGGTAATGAAGGCTGAAAAATGACCATTTGTCAACAAGAAACATAAGATAAAATGTCAAGACTGGGCCAACAAATATCTTAAGACTGATTTTTCTAAGGTTTTATGGACTGATGAAATGAGAGTGACTCTTGAATGGCCAGATGGATGGGCCCGAGGCTGGATCAGTAAAGGGCAGTGAGCTCCACTCCGACTCAGATGCCAGCAAGGTGGAGGTGGGGTACTGGTATGGGCTCGTATCATCAAAGATGAACTTGTGGGACGTTTTCGGGTTGAGGATGGAGTGAAGCTCAACTCCCAGACCTAGTGCCAATTTCTGGAAGACACCACCTTCAAGCAGTGGTACAGGAAGAAGTCGGTATCGTTCAAGAAAAACATGGTTTTCATGCAGGACAATGCTCCATCACATGCATCCAAATACTCCACAGCGTGGCTGGCCAGTAAAGTTCTAAAAGAAGAAAAAATAATGACATGGCCCCCTTGTTCACCTGATCTGAACCCCATAGAGAACCTGTGGTCCCTCATAAAATATGAGATCTACAGGGAGGGAAAACAGTACACCTCTCGGAACATTGTCTGGGAGGCTGTGGTGGCTGCGGCACGCAATGTTGATCATAAACAGATCAAGCAACTGACAGAATCTATGGATGGAAGGCTTTTGAGTGTCATCGTAAAGAAAGGTGGCTATATTGGTCACTGATTATTTTTTTGGTTTTTGAATGTCAGAAATGTTTATTTCTAAATTTTTTGTTGTTCTATTGGTTTACCTGGTGAAAATAAACAAGTGAGATGGGTATATATTTGGTTTTTATTAAGTTGCCTAATAAATCTGCACAGTAATAGTTACCTGAAAAAAACAGATATCCTCCTAAGATAGCCAAATCTAAAAAAAAAAAACCCACTCCAACTTCCAAAAATATTAAGCTTTGATATCTATGAGTCTTTTGGGTTGATTGAGAACACAGTTGTTATTCAATAATAAAAAGAATCCTCTCAAATACAACTTGCCTAATAATTCTGCACACGGTGTAGATGCCCAAAATAAGATGGGTGGTCAATACCAGCTGCTCTTTTATAAGTCTTGTAGCTGTGATTTATCAGTAATTTAAGAGAAAATTGCAACTAAATAAAAACGGTTTATTTCTCTTAAAACAGGAAAAATTGACTGTTTATTCGGCATTGAATGTAGCCATTGAGCGTGCAGTGTAAGGCCTAACATTACCAGCGGCAGGACATGGAGAGGGACTGGAAAATCTCAGGTAGGCTGCTCGGCTCGCTTTCTTTCCCAATAAAGGTCTCTCTCTTTCCTTAATACGAGAGCTATAAACTCTTCGGGGGTCTGTAATTACGAAGAGTAATTCTGCTGCTCTCTTGTCTGTTTAAAAGGTACTCAGAGCTCAATTTCTCAAGACATGCAATTTCTTTACCCGTGTAATCACGTACCCTGTGGCGTGGTATTGTGCGCTGTATATCCAATATGATAATGTGTATAATCAAAGAGCTGCTGCGCCAACGCTGCCACTTTCTCGGCCACTTTAGACCAATAAGGAGTTGTGATTTGGTGTCATATAAACAGAATGCCCCGAGTATCGCGGCTCCAGCATTCTCGCCGGGTACGGGCATCATGCAGGTACTAGAAATCCAAGGTGTCAGCGCTAACTGTGTGATTGTAATGCAGGTTACAAGAGATTATATGAAACAAGGCTATGGAGTAAATGGAGGCAGAGCATGAACACACGATAGGTCAAGGACTCGTTATACTATTACATCCAGCAACGTAGTGATAGGAAATAGTGCGATCAGATGATTCTGGTAAGTAATGCTAGAGTTAAAGGGAATCTGTCACCAAGTTCTTGCCACCTAGTCTGAGAGCAGCATGATGTAAAGACAGACACCCTGATTCTAGCGCCGTGTCACTTACTGGGCTGCTTGCTGTAGTTTTTGTTAAAAAAATCCCTTTTTTAACAGGAGATTATCACTAAGGGACTAGTTGTCTCATGCCATGTAGTCCTCCTACTCTGTATATACACACCCCCACCACTGATTGGCAGCTTTGCACAGTATACAAAGAAAGTGGCCAATTAGTGGTGTGGGCGGGGTTATACACAGCTCAGCAGTCAGAGAACAGCTAGATCTGTAGCCCAATAATAGACACATCGCTGGAATCAGGGTTTCATCTTCTATATTATGCTGCTCTGAGATGGGGTAAAAAAAACCTAGTAACAGATTCCCTTTAAAGGGGTTTCCTGGGCATATAATATTGATGATCTTTTCCGTAAGACCCCTCCCCACACGAGATGAAAATGGCATGATAAACCATCATTTGTCGACAGGCCAAAATGCATCTCAGACTGCATCTGCAAATAGTGGAATTTTTCAGTCGAGAGTGCAGCCAGTGCATTGCATATCAGCAGCTGATAAAAATTCAATATGCCCAACCGGTATTTTGAACAAGAACACAATGGTCTGTCCTCAGTCAAAACCCCAATGCGGCCGATGGGTGAAATGGGACATTTTGGCTGACTTTTATTTTATGTGTATGGCAGATTTAGGATGAATCCTCAGCATCAGACCAGCCCATATAAGGCCTTCCATGACATACACTCGTCTCTGGGTACTAAGTCTCTTAGTTTATTGGTGCAACCACAGCCTGCTTGTGGTTTCCAGAACCTCTGCTACCTAAATATAGCAGGAAAGGCACCTCCAGATAAAATCTTCAAGCTTTATTTCACTAACAAAATGTTAAACTGTTCACATGCTGATGGTGAAACACTGACGCGTTTCGGTTGTCTACCGTGCCCTTAGTCATAGAGTATGGTTGTCAATGGGTAGAAATGAGGCTTTTAAAACAAAAAAAATAATCACATGTGCAACAATTTTTCAGTGATACAGATTACATGACATGATAAAAGCTATATACATAAATATCTAGATCTAATTATAGTCCATCCAAAAAGAAGGCAGCAGCACACCATGTTGGTTTTCAATAAAGTGTTTTTTTAATAGCCCATATGGCTATGTGCCCATGCAGCAACTAATCATAGGAACATCTAGAATTAAATGCTACAAAAGAAAGAAATAGAGACATTACCAAAGGAAAAAGAGAAGTAAAGAATAATATCCATATAAAATAAATCTCAATTAACAAACAGTGTCAAGTTTTATCATTCATTCCTTTAGGCTTTTTTGGGTCAAGTGTAAGGATCCAGAAAGTGCCCCTTATGTAGAGCTTAGGTTGTCAGCTACCTACCCCCTCTGGAGTTTTAACTCTCTCCAACCCAAAGAAACAAAAAGCTGTCTAACTTACCTTCATGTCGCTCCAAGAAGTGTCTGACAGCTCCTGAGTAAGTGATGTTAGAGTTGTTCAGATTCTAAATATGCTCATAATTCTTTTTTTTTTTTATTTTAATTTACAGCCTGTATATTATATTTATCTTCACAAATGATGCGCTCGAGAGAGTAAGCGACATGACATGTTTCACAGTTAATGAAAGAGTTAATATTGTAACGCTCATCTACTTTCAAGATTTTTTTTCTAGCATGGCGCATTTATTGCCAAAATGTTTGTGAAATCCCTTAGCTATGTTCACACCTTGCGTTTTTGCTTTTTTAATGCAAATTGTCAGCTACGTTTTACAGTGCCAGCAAAGTCTATGAGATGTCAGAAGTCTCGTGCACACACATTGGTTTTATTTTCCTGACTGATTTGCAAAAACTGCAGCGTGTCGCTTCTTTTCAGTGTTTTGTCACCCAGAGGAAACAGTGGCTAAGTGCAAAAATGCAGCAAAAAAAACAACAAAAAAATAACGCAGCCATCAGGTTTTACTGCGATTTGGTGCAAAAACCATAAGAAAGTTGCATCATGATTTTTTTTGTGTGTGTGTGTGCACACTGTCATGATTTGGCAGTCTGCAGTCACATAGTCTTATAAGCAAAGAGGAGGATGCACAGCCATTATCCTTCTATAGGGTGCCCCAAAACGTATCAAGAATAGAAGTTCTGAGCGAAACAGAAATACATTGTAGTGCTGTGCACACCTGAGTATTATAAATTCATTTTTATTGAAAAAACGACTACAAGGCGACTACAAAGCTTCGGCCGTCTCTCCACAATGCAAGTATATAGTCAGTCCAATGGTCATGGCAATGTCTATAATGCATAAAGACTAAGTTGCCCCCACAGGAGCTGTATGTATATATATATATATATATATATATATATATATATTATCAGTCCTCTGACACGCTCAATGCAAAGTCAATTAGAACAAAAGTTGTAAAAAAAAGTGTCACGTGATCAGGCCTTATATAGCCCATAGAAAATGAACCAATGCCAATTGGGTAAGGCAGATGGCATGATAGAAACCCTAATCCCGTCGCAGCATCGTGGTAGTACCGCCTGTAGGCAATGCACACAGGAGTATGCACCCAAACACCCCACGCGTATCGCTGTTGCCTACTGTTTCATCAGGGAAAGCGTGGGCATAGCGACTACAGACCAAAAAAACCTTTATAAAAAAAAAAATACAATTCAGCCTCACACAGTTGCAAGATTACGTAAATATAAAAATAACTGACCGGCACTTCCAAACAGAAAAAGACAAGTGTGAACAGATGTAAGCTAAGAGAGCCACTCTATGTCACTAACAAATTATAGCTGCACTCTGAAACGCTATAATATGTAAACACTGAATATATGAAATTGGAGCTGCATCTATCAGATGCCCCTTTTCTGGGCGTCCGCAGGCTGCTATTTTTAGGCTGGGGGGGGTCAAAATCCATGGCCCCTTACCAGCCTGAGACTACCAGCCCCCAGCTGTCTGCTTTAGTTTGGTTGGTTGTCAAAATGGGGGGGACCCAGTGCTGACAACGGAGGGTTGCAACCCCCAGTTGTCAGTTTTGCCTGGCTGGTTATCAAAAATACAGAGGAACCCAAGCCGTTTTATTTAAAACTATTTATTTAGAGCGCAGGCGCCAGCTGCTGAATACTTCCATCAGCTGCCGCCTGCTCTCCCTGTAATTAGATGCAGCAGGCATAGGCTGATGGGAGTAGTAGTCCCATCAGCTGATGCCAGTGACTGTAGGTTAGCTTTTTACTTAGGATCACAGCTGCGGGCTCACATGGTCATTTGGCAGAGTGGGAACTGTAGCTCTCTGACCAGCGGTAATGATTTTAATGCCGATCAAAGGCAGTGTTTGCTGCGCTGTGATGCACATGACAGCGGTGAAAACACTGGATGTTTGGGTCCCCCGTTCAAGTGAACTTTTTTTATTCTAACTGTTCAGTCGAACCCACGAGACCTGAACATCCAGCTAGTGACATGCTTTCTTCGCAGGCATATTACCGCTGTCAGAGATTGACAGCAGCATCTAACATGTTAACAGTGGCGGATGGATCACGATTCTACCTGTGGCTGTTGGGGACACATGACAGCTGATCAGATCAGCCAAGATGTGCCTAAAAACATGCGGGCTCAGTGCCGGAGCCTGCATCAAATAGGGAGAGGCGACCTATGACATAACTATACATCACAGGTTGTAAAGGGGTTAAATAGAGCTTAATCCTACCTGTCAATATAATTTGGGGGTTTTAGCCTAGGAGAGGCATCATGTTAGGTTTAGGCTATGTGCACACGTAGCAGAAAATTTCTGTTTAAAAACCGGACTCCCTTCCCAGAAACCGCGCGTTTTTTTCTGCGCATTTTCAGCGCGTTTCCTGTGCGTTTTTTGCGCAAAAAACACGCTTTTTTTCCGCGCAATTCCAGACCCATAGAAATAGCCAGAAATGCGGAAAAATCTGCGAAATTAATGAGCATGCTCCGGTTTTTACCGCAAAGCGTTTTTTTCACGGTAAAAACGCATCAATATGCACAAAAATTGAAAAATGCATAGAAATGAATGGGAAGCTTATTTTTAGCGTTTTTATAGCGGATTTATTGGCAAATCCGCTAAAAAAGCGCTAAAAAAACAACTGTGTGTGTACACAGCCTTAGAGTCCCAACAAAGGGGTGCGCCTTGTCGCTGGCTGTTGGGCTCACACTAATTCTCCAATTTGTGAGCTAAGTAGCTTCATTTTTAACATGTTTTCTACAGCACTAATGCAGCTCAAACGTCATATATTCTTGTCTACATATTATAGCGTTTCAGAGCGCAGCTTTAATTTGACAGCTCCAATATTAGGCTGTAGCAGATCCACTATAACACATATGAAAAGATCTAATGTGGATAGAATATAGGAAGAAGTTCTACATTGCAATATGATCTACAGCGTGAAATATAGGGGACATTTATGGGAAGCAATATACGTTTCTGGACACATTTTTGAGCAATTTTACGAGCTCTGGAGAGCAGTTATTTGCAGCACTTGGAGGAGTTATAGAAAACATTACATGAAGCAATGAAATACATAAATTGTACGGATATTAATAAGAGTAACCCAGGCATGTAAAAAAGGCGCACACTGTATGTTATCAGGGACATTTCGCTTTGTGGAAGATTTTTTAATTCTGCATTCAATAAGTTGCAGTCCCATGTCAGCAGCATGTTTTGTGATGACTTCTGCTTTTCATCCATGGTGCTTCAGTGCGTTCATCAACATCTTGTGGTTTCACCATCCAGATCAAGTTTCTTAACGAATTTTTTCAGAAGCAATGACGTGGATTGTGAGGATGGCGATTTGGCACCGACAGACTCTACTTCCAACAGGAAACACAGAGTAAGAGGTGTCATTATGATTCCCTTAGGGTATGTTCACACTGCATCTTTTTATGCCCCAAACCCTAAACATATGAACCCGTATGAGTCGTTCTCCCATACACATTAATATGAACATTCATTCACTTTTTTCAGACCCAATTACCATACCACTCACCCACTCCTGCGGAGGTGCTTAGTGATATGGAAAATGCTTCAATGGAGATGAAAAAACAAGAGTGTTATTGGGGGTGGAGGAGGGCTGAAGGGGGGGGATCGAGTGATTGGAAAGAGAGGGGCTCACAGTATAGAGACTGGGTAGATCATGGGGAGGGGGTAGTTTAGATAGGAGGCAGTGTGGGGGACAGCATGGAAGGGACAGAATACCAAGGAGGGGGGAGTGTGATGCGGAAGCACAGTATACAGAATGGTCAGTATAGGGGTGACAGTGTGAAGAGGGGGACAGTATGGAAAGAAGAGGACATGGTCTCTCATATGGTACATGGCCTCCACAATGTGCGGGTCATATTTTGTGCAGGGAGCACAGTGAGGAGCATTTATTTATTCAGGAGCACAGGGCAGGGCAGATCATTTCACTTGGGGAGATTATAATGACATTATTATTTTTAAGGGCACCATGTCGGAATGTGCTGCAAAAGACCGGAGAAGAGGGAAGTCATTATGGCGTCTGGACAAGATGGGGAAAAAACGAAAGAGAACGTCTCCAAATCAGAGAAGATGTCATCTATAAGATACCAGGATGTGAAATGTTTGTGATACTCACTTCATCTCATCAGTACTGTGGCTCCTGTATGGTGCACAGTGTAATGATGGCTGGCTACAGCTCCCAGTATCTTCCAACCATTGATAAGAACTTACTCAGAGTTGTAGGTTCATGCGATATGTATGGTGATGAATTCCTGTACAAATGGTGGTTCTGGTAATGTATTCCTGTACTGAAGGTGACGTATTTGTGAACACATGGTAGTTATTATTATTATTTATTTATATAGCACCATTAATTCCATGATGCTGAACATGAGACGGGGTTACATCAAAACACATATATCACTCACAGTAAACAAACTAACAATAACAGACTGATACAGCGTGGAGCGGTCCCTGCCTTTGCCGGCTTACATTCTACAGGATGGTGGGAAAGGAGACAGTAGGTTGGGGGTTGCAGTAGCTCTGATGCTGTTGAGGTGTCTGCGTGGTCATTACAGGTTGTAAGCTTTTTCGAAGAGATGGGTTTTCAGGCTCCGTCTGAAGGATCCAAATATCGTGGATAATCGGACGTGTTGAGGAACATAATTCCAGAGGATGCGGGATATTCGGGAGAAATCTTGGAGGCGACTGGGTTAGGAGCGAATAAGCGTGGAGGAGAGAAGGAGGTCTTGGGAGGACCGGAGATTATGTGAGCGAAGATATTGGGAGATTAGTTCGGAAATATACTGAGGAGAAAGGTTATGGATGGCTTTGTAGGTTAGTTTTAGTAGTTTAAACTGGATACGCTGGGAAATTGGGAGCCAGTGAATGGATTTGCAGAGGGTTGAACCAGGAGTGTAGCGAGGAGAGAAAATAATTAGTCGGGCAGCAGAGTTAAGAACGGACTGCGGGGGTGCAAGAGTGTTAGCAGGGAGGCCACAGAGGATGTTGCAGTAGTCGAGGCGGGAGATGATGAGGGCATGCACAAGCATTTTGGTAGAGTGAGGGTTGAGGAAAGGACGTATTCTGGAAATATTTTTGAGCTGGAGGCGACAGGAGGTGGCGAGAGCTTAGATATGCGGTTTGAAGGACAGGGCAGAGTCAAGGATTACTCAGAGTTCTGGTAATGTATTTGTGACGCCCCCAGGAGTATGGTCGCCACAGTGGCTTTGCCTTCCTCCAGGGGAGGGTAATGCCAGGCTTGGAGGCAATGATGGGTCTCTCTCGCAGTCAATCCATACATGCAACACAGTTCCACTCCAGGCCAGCAGGGGGAACTCTGAACCAGAATTAAGGGGAGAGGTGCCCTCTGAGGGCCAAGAGGAAGGAGTGGTCAGTTAGTCTGCGGAGGGTGAAGTGTGCAGACGCGTGGAAGGAAGCTGGAGGTTGAGCTAGGAAGGAGAGCTCCCTCAGCTTGAGAGCGCATGAACTGGAGCCTGGTCTCCACGGCTGTACGGATACTAAAGGTCCTACAGCAGATACCAGAGGAGTAGGAGGCTGTTAATGCCCTACTCCCATCTAAGACTTGAGGCACAACAGCAGCTTGGATAGAGAGCCAGGACTAGAGAAAGGAGTCCCCGAGAGAGGCTACAGCTGTCTGCCGTGCAAGTACGGTTCTTGGGAACATCTGACAGGAGGAACTTCAGTGTACCTTAGTACTGGACTGCTTCACACCACAAGCGCTAGGAAGGAGACTGCACAGCCCGTCTGTGAGAGAGAATCCCCGAGTTGCTTCCAGGCTAGCCTGCTCCAATACCATCTGTAATCAGGACCCTGGACTGCAGTTATCAAGTAAAGATACAGAAATTGCACCCCGCTGTGTCTTGTCTGCTTCCTACCCTTACGGCACTGCTACATCACCGTGCCAACCACCGCTACACTGCCCTGGGACATTAGCCCTGCCTGTGGAGGGCTACACCATCACTGCTGCACCACACCATCTGTCCCAGCGGAGCTGTCTGCAGCGTCGGCTTAACATCTCCCTTGCCGAACACCACAGGTGGCGTCACAAACTATTCCATTCCATTAACTACAACCCCCATTACTTGGGTACCCAGGGCCACGAACCGGGTCACTGCTGCTGTGACACATTCCCCTGACACCGGCCCGGTACCGAGTACCCCACAGCCCTGGGAGAGCGACCCAATTTGGCGTCACGAACAGGATTACGGAGCCCGGTATCCCCGGGTCCTGTGTGCCATAGACTGTGAACTGTGTGTAAATTGGCGCCAGTTGCCGCCATTGCCGCGATGCTTGACGCGCGCGGGAAGAAAGAGGCAGGCCTTCGTGGGCGTAGCCTGCCGCAGAGCGCGAAGAAGTGAAGTGTCGCGCGGGAAGAGAGGACAGCGCGCGAGAGAAGGAGGAGCTGAGGCCTACAGCCCGGAGCGTCGGGCCTGTGAAGCGGCCGCCGGTGAGCTCACACAACCCCCTGGCCCTGGCTAACGTTAACTAGGGGGGAGAGAAGATGTCCGCGCCAAACGGAGATGCAGCGGCAGGCGTCGTTGCCAACCCAGCGGTCCCCATAATGCCGCTATCCATGCCCTACATCCCGGGAGCGGCCTGGCTACCGCAGTACTAGGGTGAGTCACACACCCTGGGTGAATTTAAAGAGAGACTGTGCAGTTTGTTCAAAGTCTACCCTCTGTCTGAAAGCCAGAAAGTAAATATCCTGATTGGACAGCTAACGGGTGCAGCGCTGAGGGAAGTGAAAGCCTGGCAGGACACTGATAAAGAGACTGTTGCAAAGGTCCTGGTCAAACTGAAGAGCACCTTTGACACCCAGACTGCAGCTGAAATCAAGCTGAGGTTCTTTGGCTGTAAACAGAAGGCACAGGACAGTATCCGGGATTATGCTCTCAACCTGCAGGAGGCGCTGCGAGCAGTTAAGCAAGTGGATCCTGACAGCGTAAAGGAAGAAGATAAGCTGTTAAAGGAGCAGTTCATTGAAGGACTCCTGTTCAGTACCCACAGAGGACAGTTGCGTATCATAACCTTGCAAAACACTGATCTGGACTTTGCTGAATTTAAGGACAGGGCTATTCGGGTACTGCAGGAGTCCACTGACAGCCGTCCAGCGCCCCATAGGCGCCTAGCGATCACCTACCATCAGGAAGCCCCACCTTTCCCTTCCATCCCTGTGGAGGCTGATGCACAGACTCTGGATAAAGATCCAACTGAGGAGCTGCGTCTTCAGGTCCAGGAGCTGACCAAAGGGATGGCTGCACTTACCAAAACCGTGCAGTCCCTACAAGTGTCCTCCAAAGAAAAGATCCAGCTTGCTTCCTGTCCAGAGGATGTCCCGTGGCTCCAGAGGAGGTGAACCCCGCCACTTCGAGGAAGGAACAACGATCACTATGACCAGGACGGACGTTCCATCTGTCGTCGCTGTCACAAGGCAGGCCACCTTGCAAGATATTGTCCTTTAAACGAGCAACCCCTGGGGCAGAGGGCCAACCCCCAGGAGTAGGATCCCCAGGCCCAAGGAACTGGAGAGCCAAGTATGTGGGAGGGAGACCAATCCTTCCTGTGGTGATTGACGGCATCCCCATGAACGCTTTGCTGGACACTGGCTCCCAGGTGACCACTATGCCGTACATTCTGTACAAGAGATATTGGGCTGATTCAGAGCTTACACGTGGCCCAACTGATGAACTGACAGTAGTTGCTAGTAATGGTCAGTCTTTACCGCAGATAGGATGTAAAGAGATTACTGTCAAAGTGGGGCGGGTAGAGCTAAAGTCTCAAGGGTTAATAGTTGTTGATATTGACCGACGTGAATGTAATCCCATGATGACTCTTGGTACAAATGTAATTGAAAACTGTCTGTCCGAGGTTATTGTCTTGTTGCAACAGGTGGCTGAGACTGCTGGTTCCGGAGAACAACGAGTCCTGCAGAAGGAGATCCGAGCCCTGATGCAAAGACAACAGGTGGAACTATCTGGCGGAGACATTGGCAGCGTCAGAGTGAGTGACGCCTTCCCCATTGTAATACCCCCCAGGTGTGAAATGTTGGTTTGGTGTCGGGCAGCTATAGGTCTTAGAGGGAGAGATTACCAGGCATTGGTAGAACCAGTATACTCCGACAGCAGGCCCACTGTCCTGACAGCCAGAGGGGTGGTTGATGTCAAGAAAGGGAGAGTACCAGTACGCCTTTTGAATTGTGGGGAAGAGGAAGCCATAATACCTCGGTATGCCACAGTTGATAAGCTGCTCACTGTTAATAACAACTCTTTGCAGGCAGCAGAACCCTTGGTCTCATCTGATCAGGTGGAGGACAATGGCTCTGTGAAGCAGCCAGATGAGTGGTGTCAGCAACTGCAGGTGGGAACTGACTCTATACCTTCATACCAGAAAAATGGGGTTTACAGAGTGACACAAGAGTATGAGCGGGTATTCAGTAAACACCCACTAGATTTTGGGCAGGCAAAGGGGGTTCAACATCATATCCCCACGGGAGACCATCCACCCATAAAGGAGAGATACAGACCTATACCCCCAACACAGTACCAGTGTGCTAAGAGTATGTTGAGAGAGATGAAGGAGGCTGGGGTCATCAGAGACAGTTGTAGCCCCTGGGCAGCTCCAATAGTGTTTGTAAAGAAAAAGGATGGTATCATGAGAATGTGTGTTGATTACATGAAAAGTAACAGCATTACACATAAAGATGCCTACCGATTACCTAGAATTGAGGAATCATTGGCTGCACTTAAAACTGCTAATTACTTTTCCACCTTGGATCTCACTAGTGGGTATTGGCAGGTTCCCGTGGCAGAGGCAGACAAGGAGAAAACTGCATTTACCACTCCAATGAGTCTCTGTGAGTTCAATTATATGCCATTTGGACTCTGCACTGCTCCAGGAACATTTCAACGGCTGATGGAGTGCTGCCTGGGACACATGAACTTTGAGACGGTCCTGTCGTACCTGGATGATGTCATTGTTTTCTCCAAAACCTATGAAGATCATCTGGAGCACCTGGCTGAAGTGTTTGAAGCTTTGTCCAATTTTGGCCTGAAGGTGAAGCCCTCCAAGTGTCACCTCCTGAAGCCCAAGGTGCAGTACCTCGGTCACGTGGTCAGTGCAGAAGGTGTGTCACCAGATCCTGATAAGGTCACAGTCATCCGGGACTGGCCGAAGCCCAGCAACCTTCATGATGTACGCCAATTCCTTGGACTGGTAGGCTAATACCGAAGATTCATCAAGGGCTTTACTGAAATAGCCCCCCCTATGCAAAACCTTCTGGTGGGGCAGTCCAAGAAGACCAAACAGAAAAATTCCACCTTTGACTGGACTGAAGAGTTGGAAAGGTCCTTCACCAGATTGAAGATGACTCTCACAGGAGACGAAGTTCTGGCCTACCCAGATAATGACAAACCCTTTGTGCTGTACACAGATGCCAGCAACGTGGGACTAGGAGCAGTACTGTCGCAGGTACAGAATGGGAAAGAAAGAGTGATCTCCTATGCCAGCAGGAAGCTGCGCTCCACTGAAAGGAACCCTGATAATTACAGTTCTTTCAAGCTGGAGTTCCTTGCCATAGTCTGGGCTGTCACCGAAAGGTTCAAGCATTACCTAGCCTCCGCCAAGTTCACTATCTTCACGGACAACAACCCGCTGACGCATTTGGACACTGCAAAACTAGGGGCACTGGAACAGCGATGGATGGCTCGGCTATCGAACTATGAGTTTACTATCAAGTACCGGGCAGGGCACAAGAATGCCAATGCTGATGCGCTGTCCAGAATGCCTAACCTACCAGATGCTGGAGAAGACCCTGAGGCTCTTGAAGAGATAGAGCTACCTCCCTTCCACCGGCCACTTGCGGCCCAGCGTGCTCAAGGAGTGAGAAACAGACGGTCTGGCTTGAAGGAGGTCACCCTGAATCCATTGCCCCATCATGACTGGGAAGAAATGCAAGATGGTGACCCTGCAGTCCGCCTGGTGAAGCGGCTGCTGACACGAGCTGACTCACGTCCAGAGTCGGATGCTCCTGAAGAAACTCAGCAGTTGTGGAAGGAGAGAGGCCGGCTGTTCATTTATGAAGGGAAGCTGTGTCGGAGGAGTATCAATGCCCGCACTCATGAGCTGGTCTGGCAGGTGATAGTCCCAAAGAGAGAGGCATCAATGGTCCTGGAAGCATACCACAATGGAGCTGGACACTTTGGATGGAAGAAGTTGGAAGTATTGCTCCGAGAGAGGTTCTACTGGGCTGGTATGAGGAAAGCCATTGAGAGGTGGTGCCGGGAGTGTAGACAGTGTAACCTGCGCAGAAAGGATGGAGACAGCCAGAGAGCTCCCCTACAGCCAATCATCACCAAACAGCCCCTTGAGCTGGTAGCCCTGGACCATGTGAAGCTGGTTCCAAGCTGGTCAGGCTACATCTATGCACTTACCATTGTGGACCACTACTCAAGATTCCTGGTAGTTGTGCCTGTCAAAGATCAAACTGCCAGGACAGCAGCCAGAGCATTCCAACAGCACTTCTGTAGACCACATGGGTATACTGAAAGAGTGCTCACAGATCAAGGTCCAGCTTTTGAGGCAGAAGTGTTCCAAGAATTCTGTAACCTGTATGGTTGTAAGAAGATCCGGACAACACCATATCACCCACAGACCAATGGCATGTGCGAGAAGATGAACCAGGTGGTGATTGACCTCCTGAAGACTTTGCCCTTGGAGGAGAGGAATATGTGGCCAGAGAAGTTGCCCGACCTGATAGACCTTTACAACCATATTCCAGTGAACTCCACCAACTGTACCCCAGCCTACTTAATGAGAGCAAGACCAGGTAAGCTGCCTATTGACTTGGACATGGGAGTCCTGACCCCAGAAGTGGCTTCCCCAGATGCTGACTGGGACACGGTGAGGCAGCAACAGTACAGAAGGGTTCAAGAATGTGTGGAGAAGAGTCTGGCCCAGGCAAGGCAGAAGCTGGAGAAGTTTTACAATCAAAATGCATCTGCCGCTCCTTTGTTGCCTGGAGAACAGGTCTTGAAAAGAAAGAGAAGATTGCACAAATTGGATGATCAGTGGGAAGCTGAACCTTATACCATTCTGCCCTCGAACTTTGATAATACTAAGGTATGCCTTGTGAGTAAAGATGGAGGAGAGACCTCGGCAGCGGTATCGAGAGATCATTTGAAGTTGTGTCCTGATCAGTAGAAGGAAAGAAGAACCAGATAACATCCAGTCCATGGTGGAAGACGAGAAGGTCAGCATAGTGCTTGGGGAATTCCCTGCGAATTGGACTAGAGTGAACAATGCTATAGTGGTGCCAGTGTTGATATTTCCCCAAGTGGTAGCACAAGAAGAAGTGACTCAAGAAAATCAGGTAGCAGATGCCACACCAGCAGTGGAGCCAGAGAACCCTCGCCCTGCCAGTGGTGAATATGCCATGCCCCTGGTGAGTCTAAGAGTCGGTAGGAGAATGCTACCCAGTTTGCCCACACTAGAGTTACGCAGGTCTACCCGCACCACACAAGGTATACCACCCCTTAGATACCGTATATCAGTGGTCCCCAACCTTTTTTGCACCAGGGACCGGTTTCAAGCAAGACCATTCTTCCGTGGCCCGGCAGGGCGGGGATGGAGGTGTGGCAGGGGCGGGGTTTGGTCATAAGGGGGCGGGGCTATGGACACGGTTGTAGTGTAGCAGTGCATACTTATAATTAAATAACATTTATAATGTGACTCAACTCACCATAGGTTTTGAATAAGTGCTCCATCACCCCCTTCTCCCCATCATTGCCTTCACCCCATCACTCCCTTCTCCCCATCATTGCCTTCACCCCATCACTGCCATCTCTCCATCATTGCCTTCACCCCATCACTGCCATCTCTCCATCATTGCCTTCACCCCATCACTGCCATCTCTCCATCATTGCCTTCACCCCATCACTCTCTTCTCCCCATCATTGCCTTCACCCCATCACTGCCATCTCCCCATCATTGCCTTCACTCCATCATTGCCTTCACCCCATCACTCCCTTCTCCCCATCATTGCCTTCACTCCATCATTGCCTTCACCCCATCACTGCCATCTCTCCATCATTGCCTTCACCCCATCACTCCCCTCTCCCCATCATTGCCTTCACCCCATCACTCCCTTCTCCCCATCACTGCCTTCACCCCATCACTGCCATCTCTCCATCATTGCCTTCACCCCATCATTGCCTTCACCCCATCACTGCCATCTCTCCATCATTGCCTTCACCCCATCACTCCCTTCTCCCCATCATTGCCTTCACTCCATCACTGCCATCTCTCCATCATTGCCTTCACCCCATCACTGCCATCTCTCCATCATTGCCTTCACCCCATCACTGCCATCTCTCCATCATTGCCTTCACCCCATCACTGCCATCTCTCCATCATTGCCTTCAACCCATCACTCCCTTCTCCCCATCATTGCCTTCACCCCATCACTGCCATCTCTCCATCATTGCCTTCACCCCATCACTCCCCTCTCCCCATCATTGCCTTCACCCCATCACTCCCTTCTCCCCATCATTGCCTTCACCCCATCACTGCCATCTCTCCATCATTGCCTTCACCCCATCACTCCCTTCTCCCCATCATTGCCTTCACCCCATCACTGTCATCTCTCCATCATTGCCTTCACCCCATCACTCCCTTCTCCCCATCATTGCCTTCACCCCATCATTGCCTTCACCCCATCATTGCCTTCACCCCATCACTGCCATCTCTCCATCATTGCCTTCACCCCATCACTCCCCTCTCCCCATCATTGCCTTCACCCCATCACTCCCTTCTCCCCATCATTGCCTTCACCCCATCACTGCCATCTCTCCATCATTGCCTTCACCCCATCACTCCCTTCTCCCCATCATTGCCTTCACCCCATCACTGCCATCTCTCCATCATTGCCTTCACCCCATCACTCCCTTCTCCCCATCATTGCCTTCACCCCATCATTGCCTTCACCCCATCACTGCCATCTCTCCATCATTGCCTTCACCCCATCACTCCCCTCTCCCCATCATTGCCTTCACCCCATCACTGCCGTCTCTCCATCACTCCCCTCATGGCCTTCTCCTCATGTCCCTATCTCCTCCAGGGCCAGGCTACACAAACACAGACCAACACACACACACACACACACACACACACACAGACATACATACACACACACATTATACATACACACACCACCTCTCTTCTCTCACCTGCCCGCCGCCCGCACTTCCTCGCTCTGACACAGCAGCGGCCGCGCTCCTCTCTGTGTCAGTCAGAGACAGGAAGCGCGGGCGGCGGGCAGGAAGCTGGACGCAGTGGACGGGTCCTTGCAGCTCCGCTCCTGCTATTCCCTCTTGCAGGCAGCGGAGCTGCTTGATCGCTCCCTGGCCGCCACTAAGAACTGCTGCGCGCCGCCCCAGCCCCCGCTACGCCACTGACCGCCCCTGGTTCCCCTTGTGTCCGCGGACCGGCAAGGGCACTGCAGCGGCCCGGTGCTGGGCCGCGGACCGGCGGTTGGGGACCCCTGCCGTATATAAAGTAATGTAAATGTTGAAATTGTGTAAATATGTAACTGTTTTTTCAAGTCTTGTGCCTACAGGTAACCTGTAAGAGTTCCCTTGGAGTTTTCTTGTTTTCTTTATGGACACTGAACTGCAGGACTTGTGTGTGGTCAAAAACTTTCACCATTTGCCCAGGAATGGACCATGGACATTGATGCTGGACTTATCATCATAGGACCATTTTTGAGCTCTTGGTTTTTGTACATTTTTCCCTTTTTCAAATCTTGTACAAATTATAATTGTTCAATTGTTTATATGTTATTCATGTTTTCTTTTGTTCAGCCCAGGAGTGCTGACTTGCACTAGAGGGGAATGTGGCGCCCCCAGGGAGTATGGTCGCCACAGTGGCTTTGCCTTCCTCCAGGGGAGGGTAATGCCAGGCTTGGAGGCAATGATGGGTCTCTCTCGCAGTCAATCCATACATGCAACACAGTTCCACTCCAGGCCAGCAGGGGGATCTCTGAACCAGAATTAAGGGGAGGGGTACCCTCTGAGGGCCAAGAGGAAGGAGTGGTCAGTTAGTCTGCGGAGGGTGAAGTTGCAGACGCGTGGAAGGAAGCTGGAGGTTGAGCTAGGAAGGAGAGCTCCCTCAGCTTGAGAGCGCACGAACTGGAGCCAGGTCTCCACGGCTGTATGGATACTAAAGGTTCTACAGCAGATACCAGAGGAGTAGGAGGCTGTAAATGCCCTACTCCCATCTAAGACTTGAGGCACAACAGCAGCTTGGATAGAGAGCCAGGACTAGAGAAAGGAGTCCCCGAGAGAGGCTACAGCTGTCTGCCGTGCAAGTACGGTTCTTGGGAACATCTGACAGGAGGAACTTCAGCGTAACTTAGTACTGGAGTGCTTTACACCACAAGCACTAGGAAGGAGACTGCACAGCTGTCTGTGCTCGAATCCCTGAGTTGCTTCCAGGCTAGCCTGCTCCAATACCATCTGTAATCAGGACCCTGGACTGCAGTTATCAAGTAAAGATACAGAAATTGCACCCCGCTGTGTCTTGTCTGCTTCCTACCCTTACGGCACGGCTACATCACCGTGCCAACCACCGCTACACTGCCCTGGGACATTAGCCCTGCCTGTGGAGGGCTATACCATCACTGCTGCACCACACCATCTGTCCCAGCGGAGCTGTCTGCAGCATCGGGTTAACATTTCCCTTGCCGAACACCACAGGTGGCGTCACGAACTATTCCATTCCATTAACTACAACCCCCATTACTTGGGCGCCCAGGGCCACGGACCGGGTCACTGCTGCTGTGACACATTCCCCTGACACCGGCCCAGTACCGAGTACCCCACAGCCCTGGGAGGGCGACCCATATTCACATGCTGATAATGATTTAGTTGATTTATTTTATGCCTACACTGATGGCGGTCCTGGTGATGTATTTGTGTTATGTTGGTGAGTCTGATGATGTATATATCCTCTTACCATTGTTAAGGACATACTGGGAGCTGTAAGTTCATGCAATACAATTACATATGGGGCTGCCTTGACAAAAGACCATGCAGGTCTGAAACATGTTGCCTGGGAGCGCAGCTGATATTTTTTTCTGCCTTTTTAATTTTTCTGCTGTTGTGTTCAACCATTTTTTGTGCCTTTTATACTACTTGATCAATAAAGCAATTATTATGAATATGCGAGTGCTATTTTTTGGACTGTTGCTAATAATGGAGTATTTTGCCATGCAATTGGACAGGTGAGCTGATTGTTCCTTTTTCACATAAGCTTGGTGATGTATTCATGTACTGATGGTGGTTCTGGTAATGTATTCCAGTATTGATGGAGGTTCTAGTGATGTATTCATGTGCTAATAATAGTTCTTGTGATATACTAATAATGGTTCTATTTATGTATTCATATAGTTATGATGGTTCTGGTGATGTGTTTTTGTACTGATGGTAGTTCTGATGATGTAGCTCTGTACTGATTATGTACACACATGGTCAAAATTGTTGGTACCCCTCGCTTAATGACAGAAAAACCCACAATGGTCACAGAAATAACTTGAATCTGAAAAAAGTAATAATAAATAAAAAATCTATGAAAATGAATAAATGAAAGTCAGACATTGCTTTTCAACCATGCTTCCACAGAATTTAAAAAAAAATAAAACTCATGAAATAGGCCTGGACAGAAATGATGGCACCCTTAACTTAATATTTTGTTGCACAACCTTTTGAGGCAATCACTGCAATCAAGCAATTCCTGTAACTGTCAATGAGACTTCTGCACCTCTCGACAGGTATTTTGGCCCACTCCTCAAGAGCAAACTGCTTCAGTTGTCTCGTGTTTGAAGGTTGCCTTTTCCAGGCGGCATGTCTCAGCTCTTTCCAAATATGCTCAATAGGATTTGGGTCAGGGCTCATAGAAGGCCACTTCAGACTAGTCCAATGTTTTCCTCTTAGCCATTCTTGGGTGTTTTTAGCTGTGTGTTTTGGGTCATTATCCTGTGACTGAGACCAAGCTTTCTGACACTGGGCAGCACACTTCTCTCTAGAATCCCTTGATAGTCTTGAGATTTCATTGTACCCTGCACAGATTCTAGACACCCTGTGCCAAATGCAGCAACGCAGCCCCAGAACATAACAGAGCTTCCTCCATGTTTCACAGTAGGGACAGTGTTCTTTTCTTGATATGCTTCATTTTTCCATCTGCGAACATAGAGCTGATGGATCTTGCCAAAAAGTTCAATTTTTGTCTTATCTATCCATAGGACATTCTCCCAGAAGCTTTGTGGCTTGTCAACATGTAGTTTGGCAAATTCCAGTCTGGCTTCTTTATGATTTTTTTTCAACAATGGTGTCCTCCTTTGTCGTCTCCCATGAAGTCAACTTTGGCCCATACAACGACGGATGGTGCGATCTGACACAGATGTTCATTGAGCTTGAAGTTCAACTTTTATCTGTTTAGAAGTTTTTCTGGGTTCTTTTGTTACCATTCATATTACCTGTCTCTTTGATTTGTCATCAATTTTCCTCCTGCGGCCACGTCCAGGGAGGTTGGCTACAGTCCCATGGAGCTTAAATTTCTGAATAATATGTGCAACTGTAGTCACAGGAACATCAAGCTGCTTGGAGATGGTCTTATAACTTTTTAACATGTTTGTCTATAATTTTCTTTCTAATCTCCTGAGACAACTTTTTCCTTCGCTTCCTCTGGTCCATGTTGAGTGTGATACACACCATGTCGCCAAACAGCACAGTGAGTATCTGTAGCCCTTTATACAGTCCCACTCACTGATTCCAAGATTGTAGACACCTGTGATGCTAGTTAGTGGACACACCTTGATTTAACATGTCCCTTTTGTCATATTATTTCCAGGGGTACCATCATTTCTGTTCAGCCTATTTCATGAGTTTTATTTTTTTTTTAAATTCTGTGGAAGCATGGTGGAAAAGCAATGTCTGACTTTCATTTGTTCTTTTTCATATATTTTTTATTTATTATTACTTTTGTGAGATTCAAGTTATTTCTGTCACCATTGTGGGTTTTTCTGTCATTAAACGGGAGGTACCAACAATCTTGACCACGTGTGTATTCATGTACTGATGGTGGTACTGGTGATGCATTCATATACAGATCATGGTTCTGGTTATGTATTTATGTACTTTTGTTCGTTCTGGTGATGTATTTCTGTACTGTTATTGGTTCTCATTCTGTACACTTGTAGCAGTTCAAAACTAGTCAGAGAAAGTGATGCATGACTATGTTAATAAAGTACTGTGCTGTATGATAAGTTAATGGTTACTGCATCTGTATTTATATTAGGAGAATGAATTATAAAATTCCACACTGTAGCATGTCAAATCCTGCCAGCATGTAATACACCCACTGTCAGGACTCAGCTCTACTTGCCGATGCCAGCTGTCATCATGTGACCATTTATATGCTATTTTCATACTTAGGCCAGCGTCACACTAGAGAGAAATACGGACGAGTGAGAGGCGTTAAAAACCACGCATTACACACGGACCAATGATTCTTTATGGGGCAGCTCCCATCAGCTGTATATTTCTGGCGTATCTTTTACGGGCCGAGACAATCTCAGCATGCTGCGATTGTCACCATAGTACGCCAATGCAAGTTTATGCGAAAAGGAGATGAATCCAGCGAGCTATTTATGGCAATGATAAAGGTTTAGCCGAAACGCGTCTTGCCGTGCGCTTTACAGCAGTAATTTTTCCTATCTCTGCCTATATTTATAATATGCTGCTATGGATAAATATTTTTAATCTACGTTTGAAATAAAGAAAAAGATTTTTTATGTACTTCAAACTTGGCTCGCTGGATTCATCTCCTTTTCGCATTTATTGTTGGCAAGAGCTCCTGTCATTTATCCGTTGCTGAGAGCCTATACAGTATAGCAGCTTATCTTTTGAACCAACCGGGTAAGCTGGCATTTTTTCTTTTTTAATGCAAGTCTATGGGTGTGCAAAAAAAACGCATTACACACGGACCAGATGTGTGACTTGCAACAAATACGCACCCGGTGTCCTTAAAGAAAAGCTGGCAATTCAGTGCGCTATACAGTAAAATCACACTGACAGGTGTAATAAAGAAACGAAAGAATAGATATATAGAATACACATACACACTGTATATATATATATATATATATATATATATATATATAGTGGGGCAAAAAAGTATTTAGTCAGTCAGCAATAGTGCAAGTTCCACCACTTAAAAAGATGAGAGGCGTCTGTAATTTACATCATAGGTAGACCTCAACTATGGGAGACAAACTGAGAAAAAAAAATCCAGAAAATCACATTGTCTGTTTTTTTTTCATTTTATTTGCATATTATGGTGGAAAATAAGTATTTGGTCAGAAACAAGCAATCAAGATTTCTGGCTCTCACAGACCTGTAACTTCTTCTTTAAGAGTCTCCTCTTTCCTCCACTCATTACCTGTAGTAATGGCACCTGTTTAAACTTGTTATCAGTATAAAAAGACACCTGTGCACACCCTCAAACAGTCTGACTCCAAACTCCACATGGTGAAGACCAAAGAGCTGTCAAAGGACACCAGAAACAAAAATGTAGCCCTGCACCAGGCTGGGAAGACTGAATCTGCAATAGCCAACCAGCTTGGAGTGAAGAAATCAACTGTGGGAGCAATAATTAGAAAATGGAAGACATACAAGACCACTGATAATCTCCCTCGATCTGGTGCTCCACGCAAAATCCCACCCCGTGGGGTCAGAATGATCACAAGAACGGTGAGCAAAAATCCCAGAACCACGCGGGGGGACCTAGTGAATGAACTGCAGAGAGCTGGGACCAATGTAACAAGGCCTACCATAAGTAACACACTACGCCACCATGGACTCAGATCCTGCAGTGCCAGACGTGTCCCACTGCTTAAGCCTGTACATGTCCGGGCCCGTCTGAAGTTTGCTAGAGAGCATTTGGATGATCCAGAGGAGTTTTGGGAGAATGTCCTATGGTCTGATGAAACCAAACTGGAACTGTTTAGTAGAAACACAACTTGTCGTGATTGGAGGAAAAAGAATACTGAGCTGCATCCATCAAACACCATACCTACTATAAAGCATGGTGGTGGAAACATCATGCTTTGGGGCTGTTTCTCTGCAAAGGGGCCAGGACGACTGATCCGGGTACATGAAAGAATGAATGGGGCCATGTATCGTGAGATTTTGAGTGCAAACCTCCTTCCATCAGCAAGGGCATTGAAGATGAAACGTGGCTGGGTCTTTCAACATGACAATGATCCAAAGCACACCGCCAGGGCAACGAAGGAGTGGCTTCGTAAGAAGCATTTCAAGGTCCTGGAGTGGCCTAGCCAGTCTCCATATCTCAACCCTATAGAAAACCTTTGGAGGGAGTTGAAAGTCCGTGTTGCCAAGCGAAAAGCCAAAAACATCACTGCTCTAGAGGAGATCTGCATGGAGGAATGGGCCAACATACCAACAACAGTGTGTGGCAACCTTGTGAAGACTTACAGAAAACGTTTGACCTCTGTCATTGCCAACAAAGGATATATCACAAAGTATTGAGATGAAATTTTGTTTCTGACCAAATACTTATTTTCCACCATAATATGCAAATAAAATGAAAAAAAAACAGACAATGTGATTTTCTGGATTTTTTTTTCTCAGTTTGTCTCCCATAGTTGAGGTCTACCTATGATGTAAATTACAGACGCCTCTCATCTTTTTAAGTGGTGGAACTTGCACTATTGCTGACTGACTAAATACTTTTTTGCCCCACTGTATATATATGCATTCTATGGGTATATATCTATTCTTTCGATTGTGTTTGAAAACCTGTCATATGGCTCCATTATATGTCCATTTTGAAAGCCTGCGAAAAATTCTCGGCATACGGATGCCATACGGATGCTTACATGCGCAAGATACGCGGCCACACCCTGACAACGGATGACATACGGAGAACTATTTAGGGACCATTTATGCGTATTACGGCCGTTCCATACGGTCCTTATTTTTATACGTTTTGTGTGACGCCGGCTTTATAGTCACATACTTAAGCAGGGGCTATCATTTTTCACTGAAGATTAAAACAAATTTAGGAAGAATAGCGAATCGGCAAGCAACTAACTATGCAAATCATATAGAAGCAGTCACATGACGGCTACTCAAATCACATAAGCCGTGTATAGGAGGAGGTACCAAACTGAGTTTTAGCCACGGGTGCAGAAAAACCGAGACTTCCCCCCTCTGAGCTGCAGCGCTCACGTAGAATAAGAACAGCAAGTGACTACCAGGAGAACAGTGCCGATATTACTGAATCAATTGTTTTATTCAGACCATTTTATCATCTAAGATAGGGTTGTGTAAGGGGGGGCGAACAGAAGATGCATTCAGTCAACAAATCACAGCACCTGCACGTAAATGCTGCCATCTGCTATTGGGGCTGGATAGGCAGAAACTGAAGGATGGAGAATGTGTTCTCTGAATGGAAGAATTTGAAGGGGATGCCGGGTCAGGAGACCCCTGTGACGCAGTTGCTAATTTAAAAGGCCGGGATGGCGAAGCGGAGTTCAGCTGGAGCCAAGATGTGAAAGAAAGACAAAAGAAGGAGCTTGGGTGACATCTGCAGCAGAACTTCCTGACAGTGACCTGATCCAGGAGCAGGCTAGGAGTTGCAGGTCAAGTAGCAAAGAGCCGAATTCACAGGACAAGCAGGGAACAGCCGAATTTGCAGGACAAGTAGCGAAGAGCTGACTTCGCAGGACAAGCACCAAAGACCAAATGCTGATCTTCGAATAAGGAGGAATGCCTGTTGTGCTTAAAAGAATTTCTGAGTGAATCAGGCAGTTATTTCCAGCGCAGATGCACAGTACAGTGTGTGATCTGGGGCCATGCTTCAGGGAACGGAGACGGCAAGTGTACCAAGTGACTCACATATCTAGGACTTGTGACTTAGCGGGAAATACCGGTGACACCAGTCAGGGCCACTGTAAGAGCTCATACTCATCTGCGATAAAAATGCAATTCGATTAAAAAAAAAAAAAAAAATCGGGTTGCACTCTGACCAATGTTGATCTATGAGTCCCTACTCATCTGCGAATTTTTTCACAGCTCAGATTGGGCTGAAAAAAAAAAAAGAAAATCGCAGCATGCTGCGATTGTCCTTGTATCTTAAACGAGACTCGCCAATGCAAGTCAATGGGTGTGACAAAAAAAAAAATTGCACAGCAATCGGACCATGCAACTGTCCTGCGATTTTAACACACCCATGTCCTTGAAATCTGGACGTGAGTATACGTGTTTTGGTAAATTTAGATTCAATAAAGGAGTCTGTGCCATTATTTCAAATAAAGGACTTTATTCTGGGTGTTACTTTTTTTTTTCACAATTTGACTATGGGATTAGTAATGGGAGCATCTTATAGACACCTCTCTAACCCCTGGGCTTGATGTCAACTGCCAAAACAAAGCAGACCTCAATCCCCCCCAACTATCACCCCACTTACCAACGCACAAGGGCAAGTGGGAAAAGTACAGCTAAGTGCCAGAATTGGCATATTTTATGCATGAGCCTTTTCTGGGGCATCTGAGAGCTGATGTTTTTAGTCTGGGATGTGGCCAATAGCCATGGCCCCTTCCTAGCCTATTAATATCAGCCTGCAGCTGTCTGCCTAGCCTTTGCTGGTTATTAATTACAGGGGACCATACGTCATTTTTTTGGGGGGGTGTCGCTCATAGTAAACTACTATGAGTAAAGATTAAGTATACAGCTGTGAGCTGATATTAATAGCCTGGGAAACTCCATGGGTATTACCCTCTTCCCTGGCTATAAACATCAGCCCCCCAGTTGTCTGCTTTCCCTCTGCTGGTTAATAACATTTTGGGGGATCACACGCAATTTTTTCGGAAATTTACGGTATTTAGTAATAAAATACATGTACAGTAAGCTACACACAAAGCACTGATTATGTATCTCACTCACATATTTATATCTAACTAGCTGAAGACCCCGGCGCTGTCCGGGCATAGCAACTAACTACGGTTAGTTATAACAAATTATAATGATTATATCTATATATATATATATATATATATAAAGCAGAGTGTATAGCCCTGCCCACTCCGCAAAGCCCCATTCACTATAATATCCCACATCATCCGGTCAGCCACAGCCACCGGACAACTACCCCTAATATCCCACATCATCCCGTCACAGCCGCTGGACTACTACCCCTAATATCCCACATCATCCCGTCAGCCAGAGCCACCAGACTAATACCTCTAATATTATCTGGACGTGTGAAACTGGCCTAAGAGAGGCCTGGCGTCAGAACCAGAGCGCTGAGTGGATTTACCCTGACTTCCATACCAAAGATCCTTTTAATAGAAGACTGGGGTGAGAATCAGAGTGCTGAGGAATTTACCCTAACTTCCATACCGGGGATCCCTTTAAGAGAGGCCTGGTGGTCAGTACCAAAGCGCAGAGTGGATTTGCCCTCACTTCCATACCGGGAACCCTTTAAGAGAGCCTGGGATCAGAACCAGAGCGATGAGTGGATTTGCCCTAACTTCCATACCGGAGATCCCTTTAAGAGAGCCTGTGATCAGATCCAGAGCGCTGAGTGGATTTGCCCTGACTTGCATACCAATGATCCCTTTAACAGAACCCTGGGGTCAGAATCAGAGCGCTGAGGGATTTACCCTAATTCCCATACAGGAGATCCCTTTAAGAGAGCCTGGGGTCAGTATCAGAGCATTTGAAGGCAATTGCCCTGACTTCCATACCGGGGATCCCTTTAAGAGAGGCCTGGGATCAGAACCAAAGCGCTGGATGGATTTGCCCTGACTTCCATACCGGAGATCCTTTTAAGAAAGGCCTGGGGTCAGTACCAAAACGCTGAGTGGATTTGCCCTCACTTCCATACCAATGATCCCTTTAAGAGATCCTGGGGACAGAACCACAGAGCTGAGTGTAACTGTCCTAACTTCCATACCGATGATCCCTTTAAAGGGAATTTGTCACCTGAATTTGGCAGGCTATTTAAATGACTTCAGTCCGGTCCGATGGGCGGTGTTTCCTATCCATTTCTCTTCCCCATCCTTGGCCGCCGTCCGCAATATTTTGTGGAATTGAAGTAGGTGTCCACCATAGTCCGCGCGTGCGCAATGCAATCTTGCCTCGCGCATGCACAGTATGCTTTGCCCAACTGCTAACTGTTAACTATGTCCCAAAACACAGCGAAATACTTCTGGGACATAGTTAATTGGCGCATGCACAGTAATGCTTTTAGGCTTTGCCAGCAGATGGGCAAAGCATACTGTGCGTGCGCGAGGCAAGATTGCGCTGACTATGGTGGACACCTACTCCAATTCCAGAAAATATTGTGGACGGCGGCCAAGGATGGGGAGGAGGAATGGATAGGAAACACCGCCCATTAGACCGAACTGAAGTCATTTAAATAGCCCGCCAAATTCAGGTGACAGATTCCCTTTAAGAGAGGCCTGTGGTCAAAACCAAAGCGCTGGATGGATTTGCTCTGACTTCTATACCAATGATCCCTTTAAGAGAGATGTGCCTATAGGATAGAGGATGTGTGATGGGGATATGGGCACGGGAGGGGGGATTCGTTTCTGTCATGTGTTCTCTGCTCCTTTCTGGGGGGCAGACAATGGCTGGGAGCTTATGCTCCTGGGGATGCTACATTTCTCTCACCATGTCAGTGTCTGCTAAGGTGTTGTCAAGTGGGAAAACTTGCTCATAGCAACCAATCACAGCTCAGCTTCTTTTAACCAGCTCTGGTGAAATGAGAGATGCTTAGTGATTGGTTGCAAGGAAAAATGTTGCTCATAGCAACCAATCACAGCTCAGCTTCTTTTGAACAGCTCTGGTGAAATGAAAGATGCTTCGTGATTGTTTGGTGATATATACACACACATTCAGTTTTATATATAGAGATTAGTTATCTAATATTTTATCTAAATAGTTTATAAATAACATTTCCCACATGTCTACTTTATATCATTTTTTAAATTTTTTTTATGTTAGGAAATTACAAGGGTTAAACGTTGACCAGCAATTTCTAATTTTTACTAAAATATTTTTTTTATGGGACTACATCACATTTGAAGTGACTTTTAGGGTCCTACAGAAAATTCCCCAAAGTGACACCATTCTAATAACTGCACCCCTCAAGGTGCTCAAAATCACATTCAAGAAGTTTATTAACAGCGTTTGGAGAACCCCTGATGTGCCTAAACAGTGAGCCCCCCACAGAAGTGACCCCATTTCAGGAACTGCACCCCTCATTTATTCAGGGGTATAGTGAACATTTTGAACCAACAGGTACTACACAAAATTTGATAACATTAGGTCGTCATATTGAAAATTTTCATTTTTTTTTTCACGAAAATGTTTTAGCTCCAATTTTTTTAACTTTTTTTTCACAATGGAAAATAGGAGAAAACGGACTGCACCATTGTTGTGCAATTAATCTGGAACGCGACCGAACCCAATATGTGGCGAAAACTTCTGCTTGGGCACCTGGCAGGGCTAGGAGGGATTGCCAATGCAACGCTGCATCTGAAGATCACCTGACGCGTGAAAGCAGCGCTGGAGAAACTAGACCCTCAAGGAATTCATCTAGGGGGGAGTGCGCGTTTTCAACCCATAGGTGCCTCGTGTGAACACGGCTTTACTGTAAAGCACTGCAATCCGCACACACAAAAAACGCTCTAGTAGAAGTAATACCGCATGTCGCTACCTCCTGGCTCCCCCATGGTGATTAACCATCAGTATATGACCGGGCCATGTCTGACGCTGGACACTATCGCCTGCACAGGGGGATCGCAGGCTGCACGGGGGCCGGACAGGACTCACCTGCTACGATGCACTTGGCTGCCAGCTTCACCATGCTTCCTGCGCTCTCTCCGCCTCTCGTCGGTATTTCCAGGCGTTCCGGTCGTGTCCCGTACACACACAGCAACCGGTGCTCTAATCTTTGCCAGAGACGCTCCGGCTACCATAGCAACAAATAGAAAGGTTTAAGGACCTTCGGTGACGTCACGAGCACGTGATAGATCACATGTGAGGGAGGAGTCAGCCGGTTTCAACACGGTGAGTAAAGGACCTTTGATGACGTATTGGCCATGTGATCATGCCTCTGATGTGGGCGGGGCTGTGTTGTAGAGGACTGGATTCTGTCTAACCTGTCACCAGTGTGACCTGTGCTGCCTGTGAGACCTGGCTGATACATGCTGTCCTTGCATTGTCTTTTAATCTTATGTGTTTTGGGATAAAAATCACATTTGCAATTGGGTTTAGTTAAAAATTTTGCACCATTTGCCTTTTATAGCCTTTGTGCTGCACTGTCTATTGCTGGCTGCAGAATGAGCTTACCGAGGCTCAGTCAGTGAGCTCCCTATCATGGTAACACCTTTTTCTGCCTTATACTTGAGACCACATCGAAGTTAAAAGTGGAGAGAAGCAAAGAATCTGTAATGGCAAAGTGGTGCAAGCACTTTTTGGTGAAACCTTATAGCAAAAAATTGATTTTTATCCCCCCGATACATACCTTTATGTAAGGAAAAAAAAAGTCCAGCACTAGGGCATTAAGCCTGGCAATGCTAAGGGCCTGAGACCGATGAGTCAGATGGAGAGAATCGTTTTGAAGTTTTTTTGTTGTAAATTGCTCCTTTTTTATGCTTATGAATTGATATTGAAATGTTTCAGTTTAATGAAGAATTTTGTGCAAGTTGATTTCTGTTTAATATGGTGGAAACACGACCGTGTGTTCACACCTGTTTTTAGGCAGATAAGAGCTGTCTGGAATATAGGACGTATTTATTGCAATGTTTATGTAGAAATGCAAAAACATGCAAAACACAAGCCGCGGTGACACCGTCACGTGTTTCTCAACGCAAAGCAATGACTAGCCAGGTCTTTCCCCGGGAAGGGCAGTCTCCAATGAAGGAAGCCACCTATGCCAAAACATGGTATCCATCCACAGACAGCTGTTTCGGGGTATTGCCCCTCATCAGTGTGGAGTAGGAAACTGGCTGGTAGGAGCAATGCCTAGTAAAAAGACTGTGAAAAATGATTGCTCCTACTGGCACCTGTATTAGCAAAAATGTTTCCACGCAGCTCCGTTGTAGTCCATCGCTCCCCGAATCCTGGTTCGTTGTCTGTGAATAGCGGTAAAATTCCTAAAATTCACAGTCGACGGGTACTGACGACCACTCGGACTGCGGATATTTGAGTTGAAGACATAATGCTAGTGAAACAGCATGTCCATAAGAAATTGATCTTACAGCATACTTGTCAACTCCACCAGAGCATCTGGGGGCTCCCAGAAAAAGGGGAGACCCTCCCGTACTCTCGTCAAAGTTGGTAAATCTTTCAAGTCCCTCCATAACACCCCAGAATGCAGCAGTTCCCTAAGTCTTTTTGTATGCAGCCATTTGAGGAAGGCGAGAAAAAGGGTGTGGAAGTGGCAAAGAGGAAGATGGTAGTGGGCTTGATGGTAGTGGGCGTGCCGGGGCTCAATCTTGAAAACTGGCGTGGCTACATTAAAAAATTTTCAGTGTTACAATGTTCTTATCACTCGGCTCTGCATCCTCCAGTTGACATCCATATAAAGCTGGTAAGCATGCCTTAGGCTCATGCAGACGACCATATTTTCAGTACAAGTGCGTTCCAACAAAACATCAAGTTTCACTCAGACCATTATTACTCTATAGGCCGTGCAGATGTCAGATTTTTTTCTTTGGCCCAAGTGGTTTGCGGAAAATATCAGAGACATGTCTGGCTTTGATCCGGGGGTCTAATCAAAATCGGCAATGCAAGTCTAAGGGTGCAGGAAACAATTAGACCGCACTCTGATGACATCCAAGTGCAGTCCGATTACCATGGACTGTCAGAATAGAGATGGTGGAAAAACGTTTTGTTGTTTTTTTTTATATTATTTCTACACGTACAAGAAATAGGATGATCCTGAGCCCACACTCTGATCAGAATAATGATCTGTCATATTCATACATGGAAAATTTGGACATGTGAATGAGCCTTTATTCTGCACAAACCACACAAGACAACGGTCAACAACCCAAATGAAGAGCTTGATCTGTTGGTGTAACCGTTTGCATAGCTGCTGTTCTGCTCAGTACACAGGCCCATTCTGAGAATAGATCTTAGAGCCACCATTATTATTTGTGCAGAGATTTGTTATGAAATTTGCTCCCTACAAAAACTATGATGTCTAGGCGTTTGCTTTCTATAAGGATGTTTTCTACTCTGAAAAATAAGGTGTCAAACACTTCCACATCTCCAAGTGATGCTCAAATGTTATACGCTGCACAATAAGGGAGGTTTTTTCACTGCAAATCTGCAGGGTAACGTGGATATTTGTTACCTATTTTGCTGAAAATTTCAACCCTTATATTTTAGGGAATCTGTCAGCAGGATTTCCCCTCCCTTAAACTATTTATATGCGCATGTGGCACTTTCAAAGACAAGTCCGGCAATACCTGTACATGTCTAGTCCGCTCCCCCGTTACTGAGAGATCAATCTTTGAACTGATATTCAAATGAGTCTAAAGGGCTATGGTAGATCTAAAGCCTAAGTCACGTTATTACTAATGTGATTGGTACAACATCATATTTCATTGCGTTGTTACCAGCCAACAACTCTTTGGCACAACTAAGGTTGGGACTATGCAGTGACTCTGGCCACGACACCTGTCAAGTAGCCAACGATCGCTAGGTGTCACTTCTACATCGCAGCGCAATACATGTGAATGGGGTTCCGTTGTAACCCAGATGGTGATGCGAGAAGCAATTCGCAGTCCCCTCCGCAACTCAATTCACTTGCGTTTCGCACTCACAGAACCCTCCAGGTTCAAATGTGACCAATGTGGGTTGCGGCATGGCAGCAACACCTAGTGTAACAAGTGTCGCGGCCAATGTCTCGATGTATCCCTAGCCTAAATGAAACAGGGTGCAAGACAGCAAAGACTGAGACAGAGAGACTCATTGCCAGAGAAAGTAAAAATCCCAAAATATTCTTTAAATATAGAAATAGTAAGAAACTAAAAAATGATAGTGTTGACTAGAGTTGAGCGATACCGTCCGATACTTCAAAGTATCGTATCGGATGGTATCGGCCGATCTTTAAAAAAAGTATCGGTATCGCCGATTCCGATACCGGAAGTCCCATTCAAGTCTATGGGACTTCCGGTATCGGAATAAGAAAAACCCTTTCCTGCCCTTGTACAGCCTCTCTGGGGTCTGTACGGGCCTTTCGGGGGGCTGTGCCGGCCTGCCAGGGGGTCTGTGCAGGCTCCGGTGGTCTGTGCCGGCCTGCCGGTGGTCTGTGCAGGCTCCGGGGGGCTGTGCCGGCCTGCCGGGGGGCTGTGCAGGCTCCGGGGGGCTGTGCCGGCCTGCCGGGGGGCTGTGCCGGCCTGCCGGGGGGCTGTGCAGGCTCCGGGGGTCTGTGCAGGCATCGTCCGATGGGACTACAAGTCCCATCGGGCGATGCCTGCTACCATGACAGTGATTGACACATTAGCCAATGATGGGACAGTAGTAGTCCCATCATCCGGCTAATGTGTTAAATGTTAAAAAAAAAAAAAAAAAAAAAATACTACATACATACTACATGCATGCTACATACATACTACATGCTACATACATACTACATATATACTACATACATGCTACATACATACTGCATGCTACATACATACTACATACATACTACATACATACTACATGCATGCTACATACATACTACATATATACTACATGCATGCTACATACATACTACATGCTACATACATACTACATATATACTACATACATACTACATACATGCTACATACATACTGCATGCTACATACATACTACATACATACTACATACATACTACATACATACTACATGCATGCTACATACATACTACATGCATGCTACATACATACTACATGCATGCTACATGCATGCTACATACATACTACATGCTACATACATACCACATACATACTACATACATACTACATGCTACATATACACTACATGCATGCTACATACATACTACATGCTACATACATACCACATACATACTACATACATACTACATACATACTACATGCTACATACATACTAAATATATACTACATACATGCTACATACATACTACATGCTACATACATACCACATACATACTACATACATACTACATACATACTACATGCTACATACATACTACATATATACTACATACATGCTACATACATACTACATGCTACATACATACCACATACATACTACATACATGCTACATATATACTACATGCATGCTACATACATACTACATATATACTACATGCATGCTACATACATACTACATGCTACATGCATGCTACATACATACTACATACATACTACATGCTACATACATACCACATATATACTACATACATACAATACATTCATACAATACATACATAGACATACAGTACATATAACATAGAGTAACATACTTACCAATACTTGTCACATTGTTCCCCGAAGCCATTGTCTTTTCCGGAATAAATATTAACATAACAAACCACAAAAATACTCACCCACGATCCGAAGCAGTCCACGAGTGTGTCCCACGACGATCTTGGGTAGAGAACTGCAGCATCAGCTGTTGCTGCCGTTCTCTACGGGCTGCAGGAATCCAATGACGGAAGGTAGGTATCCTTCCGCACTGTATTCCTCCGCCACTTAAAAAAAAAAAAAAGTCCCTAGTCTCACTTTATGCCATTGCTGTGTGGGAAATTCCCACGCAGCAATGGCATAAAGTGAGACTAGGGACTTTTTTTTTTTTAAGTGGCGGAGGAATACAGTGCGGAAGGATACCTACCTTCCGTCATTGGATTCCTGCAGCCCGTAGAGAACGGCAGCATCATCTGATGCTGCAGTTCTCTACCCAAGATCGTCGTGGGACACACTCGTGGACTGCTTCGGATCGTGGGTGAGTATTTTTGTGGTTTGTTATGTTAATATTTATTCCGGAAAAGACAATGGCTTCGGGGAACAATGTGACAAGTATTGGTAAGTATGTTACTCTATGTTATATGTACTGTATGTCTATGTATGTATTGTATGAATGTATTGTATGTATGTAGTATATATGTGGTATGTATGTAGCATGTAGTATGTATGTAGTATGTATGTAGCATGCATGTAGCATGTAGTATGTATGTAGCATGCATGTAGTATATATGTAGTATGTATGTAGCATGCATGTAGTATATATGTAGCATGTATGTAGTATGTATGTGGTATGTATGTAGCATGTAGTATGTATGTAGCATGTATGTAGTATATATGTAGTATGTATGTAGCATGTAGTATGTATGTAGTATGTATGTAGTATGTATGTGGTATGTATGTAGCATGTAGTATGTATGTAGCATGCATGTAGTATATATGTAGTATGTATGTAGCATGTAGTATGTATGTAGTATGTATGTAGTATGTATGTGGTATGTATGTAGCATGTAGTATGTATGTAGCATGCATGTAGTATATATGTAGTATGTAGTATGTATGTAGTATGTATGTGGTATGTATGTAGCATGTAGTATGTATGTAGCATGTATGTAGCATGCATGTAGTATGTATGTAGCATGCATGTAGTATGTATGTAGTATGTATGTAGTATGTATGTAACATGCAGTATGTATGTAGCATGTATGTAGTATGTATGTAGTATATATGTAGTATGTATGTAGCATGTAGTATGTATGTAGCATGCATGTAGTATATATGTAGTATGTATGTAGCATGCATGTAGTATGTATGTAGTATGTATGTAGCATGCAGTATGTATGTAGCATGTATGTAGTATATATGTAGTATGTATGTAGCATGCATGTAGTATGTATGTAGCATGTAGTATGTATGTAGCATGCATGTAGTATGTATGTAGCATGTATGTAGTATGTATGTAGTATATATGTAGTATGTATGTAGCATGTAGTATGTATGTAGCATGCATGTAGTATGTATGTAGTATTTTTTTTTTTTTTTTTTTTTTTTTTTAACATTTAACACATTAGCCAGGATGATGGGACTACTACTGTCCCATCATTGGCTAATGTGTCAATCACTGTCATGGTAGCAGGCATCGCCCGATGGGACTTGTAGTCCCATCGGACAATGCTTGCACAGACCCCCGGACATCAGCACAGCCCCCCGGCAGGCCGGCACAGCCCCCCGGCAGGCCGGTACAGACCCCCGGCAGGCCGGTACAGACCCCCACAGGGTGCACAGACCACCGGCAGGCCGGCACAGCCCCCCGGCAGGCCGGTACAGACCCCGGGCAGTCCACACAGCCCCCCGGCAGGCCGGCACAGCCCCCCGGCAGGCCGGCAGAGACCCCCGGAAGGCCCGAAATGACGGCGCATCATGATGCGCACACACCGCGCATCATGATGACGTCAGGCCGTCAATCAACTGAACTTCCGATTCCGATGCCGAATTCCGATATTGAAAAAATATCGGAAGTCGGTATCGGAATTCCGATACAGCAAGTATCGGCCGATACCCGATACTTGCGGTATCGGAATGCTCAACACTAGTGTTGACCCCTTTAAAAATAGTTTGGGTGAAATGGTGGATGAGGAAAAAGCCAATATGCTAAATTACTTTTTTTCAACAGTATTTACACAAGAAAATCCCATGACGGATAACATGATCAGTGCTAAAAATTCTCCATTAAATGTCACCTGCTTAACCCAGCAGGAAGTACGGCGGCGTCTAGAAATCACTAAAATTGACAAATCCCTGGGCCCAGATGGGATACACCCCCGAGTACTGCAGGAATTAAGTACAGTCATAGATAGGCCATTATTTTTAATCTTTAAAGATTCCATAATAACTGGGTCTGTACCACAGGACTGGCGTATAGCAAATGTGGTGCCAATATTCAAAAAGGGAACAAAAACTGAACTTGGAAATTATAGGCTAGTAAGTTTAACCTCAACTGTGGGTAAAATCCTGGAGGGTTTTCTAAGAGATACTATACTGGGGTATCTGAAGAAGAATAACCTCATGACCCAATATCAACATGGCTTTATGAGGGACCGTTCCTGCCAGACTAACCTGATAAGCTTTTATGAAGAGGTAAGTTCAGGACTGGACCAAGGGAATGCAGTGGACGTGGTGTACATGGACTTTTCAAAAGCTTTTGATACGGTGCCACACAAAAGGTTGATTCATAAAATGAGAAAAATTGGGATAGGGGAAATATGTTTTAGTGGGTTAAGAGCTGGCTCAGGGATAGGAAACAAAGGGTGGTTATTAATGGAGCACACTCGGACTGGGTCATGGTTAGCAGTGGGGTACCATAGGCGTCAGTATTGGGTACCACAGGAGTCAGTTTTGGGCCCGCTTCTTTTTAACATATTTATTAATGACCTTGTAGGGGGCATAGAGAGCAGAATTTCAATATTTGCAGATGACACTAAACTCTGCAGGGTAATCAATACAGAGGAGGACAATTTTATATTACAGGAGGATTTATGTAAACTAGAAGCTTGGGCTGATAAATGGCAAATGAGGATAAATGTAAGGTCATGCAATTGGGTAGAGCAAAAAAGATGTATAATTATGTGCTTAATAGTAAAACATTTGGCAAAACTGTCATTGAAAAAGACCTGGGTGTATGGGTGGACGACAAACTCACATTTAGTGGCCAGTGTCAGGCAGCTGCTGCAAAGGTGTGGCGCCCCTGAGACTCAGTCGCCACAGAGGTACTGCACCTCCTCCTGTGGTGTGGTGCCCCACCATCCAGGTGAGTTGGAGGTTACTGACCACGCTCCAACTCCTGCATCCCACACAACACGGTAGTTCAGCAAAGCCACATTGCGGCTCCTTGCTTAGAGAGTAGCAGAGCACCTTTGGTGGCTCCCTGCTTGGAACACGAAACGTGCTGGGAGGCGGGTGGAGTTTAGAATACATAAAAGAGCGGGAAGGTTTAGAATTACAGGTCAGTCTGAGAGAGGAAGCCACTCAGAGAGGAGTGAGGAAAGAAGATCCCTGGAAGAGGGATGGAGGAAAGAGGTGCTGCAGCAGATCTCAGTGACCTGGGTCTGCTGGCACGGAAAGGAAAGAAGGAGAAAGACATTGAACTGAAACCTGATCTTCCATAAGAGAGAGAGATTAGAATGGAACGAAGGAGTAAAAGGGAACAGAGAGGACGTGGGTTAGAGGAAGAACCCTGCCTAGAAGTTCTAAGCGCAAGGCCGGGGCCCAGTCCCCGAGGTTGTATGGACACTATTGGATCTGCAGCAGACACCGGTGGAGTAGTGGGCTTTAAATGCACTACTCCCATCTAAGATTTGGGGGCACAACAGTAACTTGGATAATGAGCCGGGACACAGGAGTAGAGTCCCCGAAGCAGGCTACAGCTGTCTGCCGTACAAGTAGAGTTCTTGGGAACATCTGTCAGGAGGCACTCCAGTATAACTCAGTGCTAGGAGTGCTTCACATTTAAAGGTGCTATAGAGGAGACGTTCAGAAAGCTGATACCGGCTCGGTACCGAGTACCCCACAGCCCTGGGAGGGCGACCCAACGGCAAATAAAATAATGGGATGCATTAAAAGAGGCACAGATGCTCATGAGGAGAACATAATTTTACCTCTATATAAGTCACTAGTGCGACCACACTTAGAATACTGTGTACAGTTCTGGTCTCCGGTGTATAAGAAAGACATAGCTGAACTGGAGCGGGTGCAGAGAAGAGCGACCAAGGTTATTAGGGAACTTGGGGGTCTGCAATACCAAGACAGGTTATTACATTTGGGGTTATTTAGTTTGGAGAATCGAAGGCCTAGGGGTGATCTTATTACAATGTATAAATATATGCGGGGACAGTACAAAGACCTTTCTAATGATCTTTTTACTCTTAGACCTGTGACGGGGACAAGGGGGCATCCTCTACGTCTGGAGGAAAGAAGGTTTCAGCATACTCACAGACGCGGATTCTTTACTGTAAGAGCAGTGAGACTATGGAACTCTCTGCCATATGATGTTGTAATGAGTGATTCCCTACTAAAATTTAAGAAGGGACTGGATGCCTTCCTTGAATAGTATAATATTACAGGGTATATACACTAGTTTCCTTAATATTGCGTTGATCCAGGGAGCTAGTCTGATTGCTGTATGTGGAGTCGGGAAGGAATTTTTTTCCCCAATGTGAAGCTTACTGTTTGCCACATGGGGTTTTTTTTTGCCTTCCTCTGGATCAACATGTTAGGGCAGGTTAGGACACGATATGGGTTGAACTAGATGGACTTAAAGTCTCCCTTCAACCTTAATAAATATGTTACTCTGTAAGATGGGGATAATATGCCGCTCTGTGTTTGGGTATCACTGTATCCCAGCTTCCAGAATGTCTCTTTGTATAATTTGTTCTAAAACTCTGAAAATCTGCAAAAGAAATTGATATATTTCATATTCTGCGTGGACAAATCCCCACAACACATGGATGAGGTTTGGAGAAATCTGACCCGTGTGGCTCCCACTGTTATCTGCTGCAAATTTTCAATGCGAAAATCCATAAGAAACCTCCACAATATTTCCCATCCGCGGGCGTACACCCCGAGTGGGCAATTTTGCAGTAAAAACGTTGTAAGGTCAATGCAAAGAGCCTGAAATTTAGTCTCCTACTAATATGGTCAGATGTTTCCTCCAAGCTAGAAGAGCAATGTGTACCGGTGGTAGATTTGCTATTTCCAAAGGGACTTTTTATTTGCTAAGACTCCAGACTCCATGAAATGTAGAAAACAAAGCATCATTTATTACTTGAATCCTAATCTGAAATAAATCTTTCTCACGTACATTCGAGTTGTTGTAAGCATAGTAGTATTGATTTTCTTGCACTCGAAGGGAAGAGAAAAATGAAGCATGCGGAGAAATCTTATGTTTTGGAGCCGAGCCTAAATCGAGTGCTATTTTTCAATTTCCTCACTAGGGGGCAGCATTTTATTAAATATCCCATCTCTGCCTGCCTCATTATTATCTCAGATTTCAAGGTGTCATTGTAAAGGGGAAAAAAAACACTCAAGAAATCTCTCTCATGCGGCGCAGATTTATTCTCTTGTTGCACTCTTCTATTATTTTTTTTTACAAAAATGCTTTTTGAATTTATTCTTCTACCCCCATGCTGCAAATAGAGCCCGTGTAAGAGTTAAGTCCGTGAAATGGATAGATCTGGAGAACATTAGATTGTGAATGGCACATTTCATTTTTTTTTTTTAAGTGGGATCACTGCCAGCTTCCATAAGAGAGCACAATAAATAAAAAGTGCGCAGGGTAGAGTGAATGGGATACATGGATGAATGGAGAATGATTAATGGAGAATTGACGTCTGTGTGGCCTCGCTAATTGTAATCCTGCTATGCAGATAGGCAAGCAATCAGTAAAGCAAAAAAAAAAAAAAATTATCATGGTATTGGTGACCAAGGTGCCCATGTCGGGAAACCAGAAGGCCAGAAATAGGCTTTAGATCCACTTTTAATCAATGGTTGTGCTGGTGTTAAACCTAATGAGAGGAGACGAGCGCTCGGAGACGTAGACTTGAGTCATACAAGCTGCCTCATATAGATGTCAGCAGGAATGTCACCCGCTAAAATACTGTGAGAATGACAATCTGACCTATTAGTAATCAGTGAACCCGCGTAAAATCCCAGTGCTTCAACCCCGCAGTGTGGAGGAAATAAATTGAAAGATGGAATAGAAGAGCTTCCAGGATTGACTCATGCTTTATAATAGATGTCAAATCTGAAAGCTCCGACTCTCTATCGTATGAACCGTGAAGCGGGTGCAAAGATTAAGGATGGCAATTAAAGCGAACATCAGATTTAAAATAAACCTAGAATACTCCCTGATAAATGCAGAAGAGCACTAGTGTCCTGTATGTTATCCCTGCTGTAGATATTTGTTCCTCTGGGTTCTACAATTCGTCCCACACATCGGGAACATATCAATAGGTTAATTGGCTCAGTGTGATATTGTCAGGTGTAGGGAAATTAGATTACGGCAGGAAGAAATGTGCGTGACGCAACAGGCGATAAATAAAATAGGGTAATAAACTGCTCTGGATCATTGAATTAGAAATATGCATTTTAGCAATGTTCTAATAGAATCTGTCACTAAATATGTCATTTTTTTTACCCTGGTGTAAATGCCTCTGTGTTCTCCTGAATTTGGCATTGTTTTTCTTTTGTTGCTGTGCCATTTAGTTCCTGAGATATGTTCTCCTCTTCCTTGCATATAAAAGTAGTGCCACAGCTCTGATGTCGGGTGACCCAGAGCCAGGGGCGCCTTCCTTGTTCCTAATGCTAGGGGCGCCCTAGCTCACTCTGCTCCCCCAATTAATTCTGATGGTGAAGACGTTGGGGGCCACCTTCCTTGCCTTAGCTCCTGAATCTGCCCTCAGCCTGTACCCTTCCCCCACCTAGGGAAGAGGGAGGTATTAGTGTACCATAATATACTAACCAGACTAACAAGGTAATGTGAACAGGGATAAAGGAAAATTACCAGACATACAAATATATACTCACAAATGTACCAGGGAAATGCAGCAGGGAGTGGATAATGGAGCATAAGTTAGCACTCTGACAATGAGTGCTAGCCTGGTCCCACTTTATATAAGAGATGGGAGTGGCTAATAGTGCACAGCTGAGAGCCTAAACTCTCCAGGAGCTCTCAATAGAGTAGATTAACCACCCCTGCATTTACAAAAAGAAATGTACACCGTTTAATAAGAAGGTGAAGTGCTTCTAATCATTGCAGTAGTAGGAGAAATCATACGCTGCTGTCTTCTGCCTCCTCTTTGTTGCAGTAAACCCATGACATAAGGTCTTTTAACCCCTTCCCGACATTAGACGTACTATCCCGTCCATGGTACCCGGGCCCCTATGACCGGGGATGGGATAGTATGTCTAAGCAGTCAGAGGAGCCACGGGTGTCAGCTGATTATCACAGCTGACACCCGGCACTATGTGTCAGGGGTGGTCACGGACCGCCCCCGGAACGTTAACCCATGGCACACTGCGATCAAACACGATCTCAGTGTATCGGGGGTTTAGGAAAGCATCGTCAGGAAGGGGGCTCCCTCCGTGCTTCCCTGCGACCCCCACAGCAGCGCGATGTGCAGCGCTGCTGCGGGGGCATCTTCCCTGCATGTCCCCGGATCCAATATGGCGACGGGGACCTTCGGGGGCCTGCAGGGAGCTGGCTTCCTCACTGCCTGCAAAGCGCAGGCATGAGGAAGTCTGCTTCAATGTCTGTCACAGCGATCTGTCACATGACAGTTATGTCCCCCCTTGGGACAGTATAATAAAGTAAAAAAAAAAGTGTAAAAATAATTTTAAAAAAAATCGCTAAATAAATTTAAAAAAAAAATCACCTAACAAATTCATTTTTTGAAAATATAAAAAAAATAAAAGTACACATATTTAGTATCGCCGCGTCAGTAACGACCCGCCCTATAAAACTGTCCCATTAGTTAACCCATTTAGCAAACCCCTTAAAAAATTAAAATAAAAAACAAAGCAAAAAACAATGCTTGATCATCATACTGCCGAACAAAAAGTGCAATAATGCGCGATCAAAAAGACGTATATAAATATCCATGGTACCGCTGAAAACGTCATCTTGTCCCGCAAAAAACGAGCTGCCATACAGCATCATCAGCGAAAAAATAAAAAAGTTATAGCTCGCAGAATAAAGCGATGCAAAAATAATTATTTTTTATATAAAATTATTTTCATTGCATAAAATCGCCAAAACATAAAACAATTACATAAATGAGTTATCGCTGTAACTGTACTGACCAGAAGAATTAAACAACCTTATCAATTTATCTGCACGCGAAACGGTGTAAACGCATCCCCCCAAAAGAAATTCATGAAACGCTGGTTTTTGATCATTCTGCGTCCCAAAAATCAAAATAAAAAGCGATCAAAAAAAGTCACGCGCCCGAAAATGGTACCAATAGAAACGTCAACTCGTCCCACAAAAAATAAGACCTCACATGACTCAGTGGGTCAAAATACGGAAAAATTATAGCTCTCAAAATGTGGTGATGCAAAAACTATTTTTACAATAAAAAGAGTATTTTAGCGTATGACAGCCGCCAAACATAAAAACCCGCCATAAATAGTAAATTAAACCCCCTTTATCACCCCCTTAGTTAGGGAAAAATAATAAAATTAAAAAAAGTATTTATTTCCATTTTCACGTTAGGGTTAGGGCTAGGGTTAGGGCTGATATTAGGGTTAGGGGTGTGTTGGGGATAGGGTTGGCGTTAGAATTGGGGAGTTTCCACTGTTTGGGCACATCAGGGGCTCTCCAACGTAACATGGCATCTGATCTCAATTCCAGCCAATTCTGCGTTGAAAAAGTCAAATGGTGCTCCTTCCCTTCCAAGCTCTGCCATGCGCCCAAACAGTGTTTTACCCCCACATATAGGGTATCAGCCTACTCAGGACAAATGGGACAACAACTTTTGGGGTCCAATTTCTCCTGTTACCCTTGGGAAAATAAAAAATTGGGGGCAAAAAGCTCATGTTTGTGGAAAAAATATGATTTTTTCATTTTCACGCCCGGGCGAAATAAACTTCTGTGAAGCACTTGGGGATTCAAAGTGCTCACCACGCATCTAGATAATTTCTGTGGGGGGTCTAGTTTCCAAAATGTGCCCACTTGTGTGGAGTTTCAACAGTTTAGGCACATCAGAGGCTTTCCAAACGCGACATGACACCCGCAGACCATTCCATCAAAGTCTGCATTCTAAAATGTCACTACTTCCCTTCCGAGCCCCGACGTGTCTCCATACAGTGGTTTACCCCCACATATGGGGTATCAGCGTACTCAAGACAAATTGGACAACAACTTTTGGGGTCCAATTTCTCCTGTTACCCTTAGGAAAATAAAAAAATTGGGGACTAAAAGTTCATTTTTGTGGGAAAAAATATGATTTTTTTATTTTCAGGCTCGGGCGTTATAAACTTCTGTGAAGCACTGGGGGGTTCAAAGTGCTCACCACACATCTAGATAAGTTCCTTAGGGGGTCTAGTTTCCAAAATGGGGTCACCTGTGGGGGGTTTCCACTGTTTAGGTACATCTGGGACTCTCCAAAGGCAACATGACACCCGCAGACCATTCCATCAAAGTCTGCATTCCAAAACGTCACTACTTCCCTTCTGAGCCCCGACGTGTGCCCATACAGTAGTTTTCTTCCACATATGGGGCATCAGTGTACTCAGGACAAATGGGACAACAACTTTTGGGGTCCAATTTCTCCTGTTACCTTTGGGAAAATAAAAAAAATTGGGGACTAAAAGATCATGTTTGTGGAAAAAATATGATTTTTTTTATTTTCACGCCCGGGCGTTATAAACTTCTGTGAAGCACTGGGGGGTTCAAAGTACTCACCACACATCTAGATAAGTTCCTTAGGGGGTCTAGTTTCCAAAATGGGGTCATTTGTGGGGGGTTTCCACTGTTTAGTCACTGGTCTAGTTTCCAAAATGGGGTCATTTGTGGGGGGTTTCCACTGTTTAGTCACATAAGGGGCTTTCCAAACGCGGCATGGCGTCCAATCCCAATTCCAGCCAAAAAAGTAAAATGGCGCTGCTTCCCTTCCGAGCTCTGCCATGCGCCCAAATAGTGTTTTACCCCTACATTTGGGGTATCAGCATACTTAGGACAAATTGCACAATAACTTTTAGTGTCCTGTTACCCTTGGAAAAATAAAAATTGGGGGTGAAAAGATCATTTTTGTGGAAAAAATATGATTTTTTTAATTTTACGACTGTACGTTATAAACTTCTGTGAAGCCCTTGGGGGTTCAAAGTTCTCACCACACATCTAGATAAGTTCCTTGGGGGGTCTAGTTTCCAAAATGGTGTCATTTGTGGGGGGTTTCCACTGTTTAGGCACATCAGGGGCTTTCCAAACGCGACATGTGTCCGATCTTAATTCCAGCCAAAAAAGTCAAATGGCGCTGCTTCCCTTCGAGCTCTGCCATGCGCCCAAATAGTCGTTTACACCCACATATGGGGTATCAGCGTACTCAGGACTAATTGCACAATAACTTATAGGGTCCTGTTACCCTTGGGAAAATAAGAATTGGGGTGAAAAGATCATTTTTGTGGAAAAAGTATGATTTTTTTAATTGTACGGCTGTACGTTATAAACGTCTGTGAAGCTCTTGTGGGTTCAAAGTTCTCACCACATATCTAGATAAGTTCCTTGGGGGGGTCTAGTTTCCAAAATGGGGTCACTTGTGGGGGGTATTCACTGTTTAGGTACATCAGGGGCTCTCCAAACGTGACATGGCGTCCGATCTGAATTCCAGCCAATTTTGCATTGAAAAAGGCAAACGGTGCTCCTTCCCTTCTGAGCTCTGCTATGCGCCGAAACAGTGGTTCCCCCCCACATGTCGGGTATCAGCATACTCAGGGCAAATTGCACAATAACTTTTGCAGTCCAATTTCTCCTGTTACCCTTGGTAAAATAAAAAAAATTGGACCTGAAGTAATTTTTTTGTGAAAAAAAATTAAATATTAATTTTTTTTTTAAACATTCAAAAAACTCCTGTGACGCACCTGAAAGGTTAATAAACTTTTTGAATATGGTTTTGAGCACCTTAAGGGGTGCAGTTTTTAGAATGGTGTCACTTTTGGGTATTTTCTATCATATAGACCCCTCAAAGTGACTTCAAATGTGATGTGGTCTGTAAAAATAAAATGGTGTTGCAAAAATGAGAAATCGCTGGTCAACTTTTAACCCTTATAACTTCCTAACAAAAAAAAAATTTTGGTTCCAAAATTGTGCTGATGTAAAGTAAACATATGGGAAATGTTACTTATTAGTATGTTACTTATTATACTTATTAGTATGTTACTTATGAGGATCTGGCCACTTATTTCCTAGAAAAAATCAACCACATCCATCAGGATATCTCAGCCCTATCTCCTCAGTGCCTGGATCCCCTTCCCTGCCGCACCTCAAGCTCACTAGACATCTTTGAGCCTGTTTCAGAAGAAGAAGTTTCCAAGCTCCTCGCTTCTGCTCGGCCTACAACCTGCAACAGTGACCCTATTCCTTCACAGCTCCTGCAGTCTCTCTCACCAGTGGTCACCACTCACCTGACTAAAATATTTAACCTCTCTCTTTCTTCAGGTATATTTCCCTCCTCATTTAAACATGCCATCATAACCCCTTTACTTAAAAAGCCATCCCTGGACCAGAACTGCACTGCTAACTACAGACCTGTCTCTAACCTTCCCTTCATCTCTAAACTCCTGGAACGCCTGGTCCACTCCCGTCTAATCCGCTATCTCTCGGATAACTCTCTTCTCGACCCCTTACAATCTGGTTTCCGCTCTTTACACTCTACTGAAACTGCCCTCACTAAAGTCTCTAATGATTTAATAACAGCTAAATCGAAAGGTCATTGCTCCCTGCTGATTCTCCTGGATCTCTCTGCCGCATTTGACACTGTGGATCACCAGCTCCTCCTCACTATGCTCCGCTCTATAGGCCTCAAGGACACAGCCCTCTCCTGGTTCTCCTCCTACCTCTCTGACCGCTCCTTCACTGTATCTTTTTCCGGCTCCTCTTCCTCTTCTCGTCCCCTTACTATCGGGGTCCCGCAGGGCTCAGTCCTAGGCCCCCTCCTCTTCTCTTTATACACTGCCCCTATTGGACAAACAATCAGCAGATTTGGGTTCCAGTATCATCTCTATGCTGATGACACCCAATTATACACTTCTTCCCCTGACATCACCCCTACCCTAATTCAAAATACCAAGGATTGTCTGTCTGCTGTCTCTAGCATCATGTCCTCCCTCTATCTGAAACTAAATCTCTCTAAAACTGAACTTCTTGTGTTTCTCCCCTCTACTAACCTCACTCTACCTAACATCGAAATAACCCTGGAGGGTTCAACCATAACTCCCAAGCAGCATGCCCGCTGTCTTGGGGTCATATTCGACACTGAACTTTCCTTTACTCCGTACATCCGATCACTCAGTCGCTCTTGTCACCTGCATCTTAAAAACATCTCCAGAATCCGACCTTTTCTCACCTTTGAAACTGCTAAGACTCTTACTGTCGCTCTTATTCATTCTCGTCTGGACTACTGCAACTCTCTTCTGATCGGTCTCCCTCTTACCAAACTTTCTCCTCTCCAATCCATCTTGAATGCGGCAGCCAGGGTCATATTTCTGTCCAGCCGCTTCACCGATGCCTCCATCTTGTGCCAGTCATTACACTGGCTACCTATTCGCTACAGGGTCCAGTATAAACTCATCTCTCTCACCCACAAAGCTCTCCACTGTTCTGCACCGCCTTATATCTCCTCTCTCATCTCTGTCTATCGCCCTACACGTGCCCTCCGTTCTACAAATGACCTAAGACTAACATCCCCCGTAATCCGAACCTCGCACCTCCGTCTCCAAGACTTCTCTCGTGCTGCTCCAGCTCTCTGGAATGCACTTCCCCAGACGATCAGACTGATACCTAGCCCTGACCTATTCAAGCGCGCTTTGAAAACCCATCTCTTCAAAGAAGCCTATCACATCAACTACTCAGCAAGCTAACTTTGCCCTGTTCCCTCCTTCCAAATATTATTCTGAATCTGCACCCTACTATTCATCTGTCTCCACACCCTTCATGCACATGATAACTGCACTTGATACTTGTCTATTGCGCTTAAACACACGGGCTGATGACCGGATCATGCAGCTTTATATGAAAATCCCTATTATAATTGCCAGACCTGAATTAACAAGCATTTCTCACCTACTGTGTCCCCCCATTTCCTTGTAGATTGTAAGCTTGCGAGCAGGGACCTCACTCCTAATGTCATTGTTTGAATTGTCTTAACTTGTATTGAATTTATTGTCTGTACATGTCCCCGCTTAATTGTAAAGTGCTGCGGAATATGTTGGCGCTATATAAATAAAAATTATTATTAATTATTATTATTAAGTTTTTTGTGTGCCATATCTCTGTGATTTAAGGGCATAAAAATTCAAAGTTGGAAAATTGCAAAATTTTCACAATTTTCGCCAAATTGCCGCTTTTTTCACAAATAAACGCAAGTTATTTGAATGAAATTTTACCACTAACATGAAGTACAATATGTCATGAGAAAACAGTGTCAGAATCACCGGGATCCATGGAAGCCTTTCAGAGTTATTACCTCATAAAGGGACAGTGGTCAGAATTGTAAAAATTGGCCCGGTCATTAGCGTGCAAACCACCCTTGGGGGTAAAGGGGTTAAGCAAACCGAGCATGGTCCTCAAGAAGATTTCCACAAGGAAGAGTTGTGGACCATGTCCACTTCGATAAAAAAGACTGATTTATATACAGAATAGAGGATGTCATATGTCATGAATGGAGAGGTGCAGAGAAAAAAGACAAACAAAAGTAAAATTCAGGAGAATAGCAGCTTTCTCAACAGGGAAAAAATACATATTTATAGCAAGCAAGTGATAGGTCCTCTTTGAGAAACCAAGACTGGTCAGTCTTGATAAAGAGATGTTTTCATTGCCTCAGTCTCCTGCTAAAGTGATTTCAAATTGGCCATGGGGCTTAAAATAAGGGTGTAGGGACATTCTGTTAGTAGCTGTCTGTGCGCTCTAAAATGATTACCACTGACATACTTGGCGCCAGCTACTCTGCTTACCAGGTCCCAGATGTTGCCCTGGCCTTCACCCTTTATCCCCTATACGGGGATCTGGCCGTAAACGGTCATCAGAGCTGGGGCCACGGAATAAACTGTTTGGCGGTGTAGGGTGGCAGAAGTGGTCAAGTAGTCAGATCAGAGCCAAGAGGGCAGGAAAAGTACAAAATCAGAATCCGTAAGAATTGTAAGAAATGCAAGCTGAGATCAAAACAAGGAACAATGGTTCACATGTTCAGTATTTAGTCAGTATTTTGCATCAGTATTTTTAAGAAAAAAAACAATCAGAGGAAAAGTATTATAGAAACACTTCACCACTTCTGCATTTTTCACCCACTCCTGGTTTTGCCTTCCAAATACTGATATGGAATACTGATCAAATACTGAAAGTGTGACCGTGGGCCTAAACCAGAGGAGCACAAGCTTCCAGCAGTAAGCTGGAAGTTTAAGTAGAGTGTGTTGCTCACCAGTTTGCTGAAGCAGAGATCTGATAACTGAAGCTGGACAGTACACACACCCATACTGTCAGACAGAAGTGCAGGTCCCAGCCACCCAAATCTAAATGGCTGGGCAGGGCCTGCGATGTCCAGAACTTTTGCTTCTGATGTCTTTTCTAACACCCGCTCCACCCACAGATTGAATACAGTGTCACCTGGTGACAGAAGTGGACATCGCAGGAGCAGGTTCTGGTTAAGATGTGACAAAGGAACTATCCAAAGTAGAATGCATCTTTTTTTGTTTGGAAGACCACATTGTTAAATTATATTACTCCCAAGAGCCTAAAGAACAACTTAAGCACTGCCACCTGATGAAGACGGTGTTTTACCGTCGAAACACGGTGGATCAAGAAATAAACCTGGATTGAATTTACCACCTTTAATCTGTGTCCTGTGGTCTCTGTTGTGACCATGGTTTGACATATTACAGCATCTTTTCCTCCATTGGAGGCACCCGGCTGGAGCTGCAGTGGACTCTCCCCGCATTCAGTTCCCATGGCCGCAACCTTAGCGCTCCCTTGTAACTGTTTGCTCTGAGCCTGTCAAGTTGAGGTGACCAGGCATAAAGGAGGTTACCAACATATTATATTGAGAGTTACCGAAATGTCCAAACATTTCACATTCTTCATATACTATGATGGAGAGATTTACATTTATGCACAACCATCTTTTCCTCTCTAGAGTACTGAACAAAGAGGAGTCTGGTATTGGGATGCTAGAGATGGTCATTCGTGATGCTATTCCGTGTGGACCCCGGGTTGCAGGCTACACATCCCAGATCTAAAGCACATGTCCAGTAATTCTTGACAAAGCGTTGCATCCAGTCAAGCTTCTGGTTGTGTGTAGGAGGGTGGACTGACATGTGGACCTGTCTGATGAAGAAGGAAAATGTAAAATATGTTGTGTACACTGTTTTATAAGAATTCGCATACATGTCTAAGGAAACAGCTAGAATTAGTAAAAGACGGTTTTTGGCCACTAGATGGAGACATAGGGTAGTGAGAAAAGGGCTTAACAGCTGTTAATGCTAGGAAACCACAGAGTCATGGTGGGCGGAGTTACGGGACTGGGAAGGGGATTTCCAGAGTAAGGAGATAAAAGAAAAGCCAGGGACAGGGCAGGCACCCAGGGAGAGACAGAAGAGAGAAGAGCTCAGGAAAAGATGGAGGGAGGAAGAGCTCAGGAAAGACAGAGGAGAGAGACGGATACTTGGAGAGGGGGGTGGCCCTGACAGGACAGTTGCTGACTAAAGGACGCCTGGGGTACCGGATGGCTGGACACTGAAGGGGCGGTAAGTGTCACAGCGGGTGGACTCGGCCAGGGGGAAGCGCTGTGGCCATGGGCCTAACGGCACGGTGAAAGAACCCGTAGGGTCATCACCAACAGGAGCTGGAGAAGGTGACAGGTACCCGGGCCAATGTGCAGAAGCTGTCATGTTTGCTGTGGATGTCAAGAGGACACCCAATAAAGTTGGACCTGATTGAATGTGTTTCTGCGTCTGTCGTCAGTCTGTCTCTCAGCCGAAAGGGACCACCCCCCAGTCGGCACACTTACCTGATGTGCATAAATGTAATGCAAAATTTTTTTATCTGGAAATTAATTGTCCCTTGCAGATAAGGAGAAACCTTTGTGGCAGAAGGTACTTTGCAAAGGAAGGGTTTGTACTGATTGGGGGTTCTGTGGATGCTTGGTGGCTAGCACCATGGTTGTAATTGCAGCCAAGCATGTTTACTTTAAACGCTGAAGCTTTTTAACATGATTTGAAAAGCCAACTCAGGACTATGTGGCTGACTAGTTTGATGCCATCCCCAGCCAGTCTCTCCAGTCCTCGATTTCTTTGACTGACAGGTCTCTTCTTTTTTTTTTTTTTTTTTTTACAAATATAAGGAGAGACCTGTCAGTCAACTGGAGTTGGATGGGGAAAAGTTGCCAGGGACCCAGCTAGGATTAGTGAGCTAAGACACATAGTCCCTGGCCAGCTTTTAAGTACGGTATCTTTGGTCTGAAATATTCTGATTCATGCTGCCTGTAGTGAAGGCAGCATGGATCTGATGACAAGTTCCATTTAAACAGTCTTTAGAAGCACTTTATTCATACTAAGGACTGGATTTAGATAAGCGATGCCCTTCATATTATCCATGTCACATAATAGATGAAAACTTATGATTGCGCTGAAATGAGCAGGATCTGACAGCAATCTATCAGGGCAGCCACAATGAACTCCACAATGTACTCCAGTGATATCTGTTAGATTTCTTCTTGATAGAAATGTTTGAAAAGGGGGCACCGAAGTTATAGAGGTCCCTAAACAATCACTCATTTTGCCTGTCCTAAAATCCAACCACTTGAAAGCCACACTTATTTGTCTGTTCATGGTGGGACCCAGTAAAAACATGTTTGAGACAATTATAAACCATCTTAAAGTGGACCTATCACCAATCCAGACATATCTGTTTAAGTAAATACTTGTGTTCTGTCACGCCAGGGCAGGGAGATGCCAGGTGTGCGACGCAAAGGAAGGGGATAGAGAGGAAGGCCCTGACGATAGGGAGAGGGGGAAGATAGTGACCCCCTCAAAACTCACCTTATGATGAAACCTGCGCTTCCTATCACCCTAGATGGGTCCTTTCCCTATGCGCCATCATGTGCCTAAACCCTGACTGCCCCTGCACCATGACCTGGCTAGTGTGCAGGACAGCAAGATAGTAGTTTTACTACTGTAAAGACAGCACAGTAAATGAGACAGATAGGGGAAAACACACAAACAAATGGAAATCCACAAGCTTCAAAGAAGCACAACAGTTTCTCCAATACCTTCTCCAGAGTAGTCAGGAGCAGGATAGAAACTCTATAGCTGGCATGGGAGAAAACAAGGAGCAGAGCAGCTGACACAAGAGCCAATAGAAAAACTCAGCAGTTGCTAAAAGGAACTCTTAACCCCTTCTACACCACAAGAAACCATAAACCTGTTTAACTCATGAATGGCCCTGTAGACTTCAAAAAGAGTACATGTGCTCTGCTACAACAGGTCCCAGCAGAGTTTGGCACCTTCGTGACATGTTCCCGTGAAGTGTTAACTCTGAAGCATCTATTCTTACAACCGTGACCTATCCTGTTTCTCCATTATTCCTCCTGGAAATTAATAAATGTGTGTTACCATTTTGCGTTCTGAAAGAGTCTGACAGGGTCAGATTGGACAGTGAAGAAGAAATAATGTGTAGATATTCTGTGCTGCTGGTAAAAGGAGGGACATTTGAAGGTACACACAAGAAGGGTATGTGTTTTTTTTTAATTTTGACGACTTTCGAGGTAACCTACTCTTTCTTCAGGCCAAAAATCATACACTGATTGGACAGTGTCATACTGTGAAGGGACTCACCACCAGCTGGTAACACCCAGTTGTCAATTTATTTATTATACATTTCTAGGAGGAATAACAGGATAGAATTATAAGAAATGATGCTCTAGATTTGTCGCGGAATTGTCATAAAGAAATCGAGCATTCACTAAATAGACATGTCAGAAGAGCTGACAGGTCCTTTCTAAACCCCTTTGACACCATAGAAAAGAAAGTTATAGAACACAATGAAAAGATTGGGTTTCATATAATTTGAATAAAGCAAAGGTTATTATGACAAGCAGAAAGAGCGACAACCATTGCATTGTTGGAGAAAACAAAGAACTATATAGTGATTAAACAACAAAGGATCCTGCAGTCAGTGAATGCATTACAGACCGGCAAAGAGCAGGGCAAGTATAAAAGACGTAGAAAACATCTCCAGATGTAAGGATGGCTATAGAAATGTGAAAGCTGCACAATCAAGTGGGATGGAAGTATTGATGCCTTCTAGGTCCTTGGATATATGCATTAACTGCGGGGAAATAAACTAGTGAATCCTTGAAAAAAAATAAGGGCTCTTTAGGCTGTGTGCACACGATGCGGATTCTGCTGCGTTTCCGCAGCAGTTTTGGCCCTGCGGAAACACAGCAGTTCCGCTGACATGGTACAGTACCATGTAACCCTATGGCTTTTCAAAACCGCTGAGCTCACGCTGCGGTTTTTTCCGTGTGGTTTTGCTGCGGTTTACAAACCGCAGCATGTCAATTGTTTGGGTGGTTTCCGCAGCGGTTTCACACCTTTATCAAAGTAGAGGTGTGAAACCGCAGGGCAAAACCGCAGGCTAAGGCTGGTTTCACATTTGCGTTTTTTAGCGCTGGAAAAAAACGCACACCTACGCATGCGTTTTTTCCCCTATATTTAACATGGGTGCGCATACCTGCGCGCTGGTAAGCGCATGTATGCGATTTTCATGCGCTGCGTTTTTTTGGGGTGTGCGTTGGGATTTTTCAGACGCAGCATGTTGCATTTTTTGGCCCTGCAAAAAAGCGCATGCGCACATATGCGCACGTTTTGCGCTAAAAATGGCCATTATAGCCTATGGATGCGCATATGTGCGCACTGGCATGCTCATGTATGCGTTTTTTTGCATATGCGTTTTTTTTTTTAAACCATGGAATTTAGGGGTTTGGGTTAGAGTTAGGGTTAGTTAAGGGGGTTTAGGGTTAGGGTTATGGTCAGGGTCAGGGTTAGGGTTGGGGTTTGGGTCAGGGTTAGGGTTAAGTATGGTTTTGTTAAGGATTAGGGTCATGGTTAGGGTCAGGATTAGGGTTAAGTATGGTTTTGTTAAGGGTTAGGGTCAGGGTTAGGGTTAGGGTTAGGGTCAGGGTTAGGGTTAGGGTTAGGGTTAGGGTCAGGGTTAGGGTCAGGATTAGGGTTAAGTATGGTTTTGTTAAGGATTAGGGTCATGGTTAGGGTCAGGATTAGGGTTAAGTATGGTTTTGTTAAGGGTTAGGGTCAGGGTTAGGGTTAGGGTTAGGGTCAGGGTTAGGGTTAGGGTTAGGGTCAGGGTTAGGGTCAGGATTAGGGTTAAGTATGGTTTTGTTAAGGATTAGGGTCAGGGTTAGGGTCAGGATTAGGGTTAGTATGGTTTTGTTAAGGGTTAGGGTCAGGGTTAGGGTTAGGGTTAGGGTCAGGGTTAGGGTCAGGATTAGGGTTAAGTATGGTTTGGTTAAGGGTTAGGGTCAGGGTCAGGGTTAGGGTTAGGGTTAGGGTCAGGGTTAGGGTTAAGTATGGTTTTGTTAAGGGTTAGGGTCAGGGTTAGGGTCAGGGTTAGGGTTAGGGTTAGGGTTAGGGTCAGGGTTAGGGTTAGGGTTAGGGTTAGTTAGGGTTTAGGGTTTGGGTTAGGGTTAAGTATGATTTGGTTAAGGGTTAGGGTCAGGGTTAGGGTTAGGGTTAGGGTCAGGGTTAGGGTTAGGGTTAGGGTTAGGGTCAGGGTTAGGGTTAAGTATGGTTTTGTTAAGGGTTAGGGTCAGGGTTAGGGTTAGGGTTAGGGTCAGGGTTAGGGTTAGGGTTAGGGTCAGGGTTAGGGTTAGGGTTAGGGTTAGTTAGGGTTTAGGGTTTGGGTTAGGGTTAAGTATGATTTGGTTAAGGGTTAGGGTCAGGGTTAGGGTTAGGGTTAGGGTCAGGGTTAGGGTTAGTAAAGTCATGGTTTGGGTAGTGTGAGGGGCCACCTAAAAATGTTGGAAAAAAACGCAAACGCGGTAAAAACGCGCTAAAAACGCATACAAACGCATAAAAACGCTGCGTTTTTTTCATGCATGCTCATAAAAATGCTTGAAAAAAACGCAGCAGTTGTATGCTTATGTATGCGTTTTTTCAATGCGTTTTTTTGCGGGAAAAACGCGCTGCAAAAAAAAGCAAGTGTGAAACTAGCCTAATCCGCTGGAAAACCGCAGGTCACTTTACCTGCAGTTTTACCTGCGGATCCGCGCAGAATAACCCGCAGGTGAATCTGCAACGTGTGCACATAGCCTTATTGCTTAAAACATAAATGACCAGACTAAACCACTTATTTTGTATCTGAAAAAAACTACCTTTTTGCAAAAAAAAAAAATAAGTTGGAGGGAAGTAAAGTAGCAGCAAAATGGGAGACAATGTAATAGAAATGTAAACACACCATAGATAAACCTGAAGGAAAAAAATAGACCCCTGAGAAGCAATCTACACAGGCTTATAAGAAGATGAAGTCAGTGTTATTAGCCCAGGACCCTTTATTATGTATCCCATTAAAGAATGGTGCAGTAACTTAAAGAGACACATCAGGTCTTAACTGGAACAAGCGTTTATTCTGTAAAGTAATTTGCGATCTGATAGTCTTTCAAAATGAGCTCAACTTTGATGGTTAAACAGTATATTTAGGCACAGAGCTTGGCAGTTACACATCAGAGTTGAGGCACACAAAACATTAAGGGTGTGTGCACACGCTGCGGATTGGGGTGTGGATTCATCCGCGCGGATTTTGTAAAATCTGCAGGTGAAACCGCAGGTCAGAAGACCTGCGGTTTTACCTGCGGATTGCTCTGCGATTTTTCATCTCCTCAATGGAGGAGATGGCAAACCGCAGCAGAATCCGCAGAAAGAATTGACATGTCAATTCTTTCTGCGGATTGAAAACTGCAGATAATCTGCACGGAAAATTCTGCACCGTCTGCACTGCGGTTTTTGATTCCCATAGGGAATCATGGTACTGTACACCGCAGCAGAAACTGCTGCGGGTCCGCAGCAGCCAAATCTGCAGCGTGTGCACACCACCTTACACATCAAAGTTGAGGCACAAAGCTTGGCTGTTACACATCAAAGTTGAGGCACACAGCTTGGCTGTTACACATCAAAGTTGAGACACAAAGCTTGGCTGTTACACATCAAAGTTGAGGCACACAAAACATTTACACATCAAAGTTGAGTCACAAAGCTTGGCTGTTACACATCAATGTTGAGGCACACAGCTTGGCAGTTACACATCAATGTTGAGGCATACAGCTTGGCAGTTACACATCAAAGTTGAGGCACACAGCTTGGCAGCTAGGTACACATCATAGTATATAGTTACAGAGCTTTACAGCTATACATCAATGTTGAGACGCAGAGGTTTGTGGGTACATTTGAATAACAGGAACCATCATGAAGCACAATTCATGTTGTAGTACACAGAATACCTTAATATATAATCCACACAAATAACCACATTCAACATCTGGGGCCACGTCTACCCACTGAGCACTGAGCAAGCTCAAATATAATGCAGTTAAGAGCAGTTCTAATGAGTAGGTGCTAATTCATAACCACCCTTTCAGATCTCAGGGATTTCTACCTTTCTTAACAGGGCCAACTTCAAATATTGATCCACTTCTCTAACTCAGAATAGATGCACCTTTGCTGCGTGTGACTGTCCACTATGTACATTCATTAACTACTGTATTGCTGTCTAGTCATCTCATGGTCTGACCACAAGGTGCTTTAAGCTGCCTCCGCAATTTCTATCCTAACCATGAAAATCGCCTGTGCAGTGCAGATTAGCCTTTGCACATGTGACCTCTGATTTCTTAAAATGCCAGTACAACATTTTGTAGTAAACATATAAATACACTTATTTGTGCACCTGTATAGCACAATATGATGCAACATGACATCACATGGCAAATGCCACTAGTCAATTCACTGGGGATCCACAGTTCAAGAATATATTTGTAGCTCAATGCTTTGACAAACCCTATTGGAACAAACCTCTACATGTCTACCAAAAGTCAAAATCGACATCACAGCACTTAATACTAAAAATACTGCTACCACACAAATAACTATAATAACAAACAGTATAGTAATAACAATTGCCTTAAATAATTTTTCCCACAATCGCATTATTTTTCACAAAGAACATAAAATGCATACTTATTGTTGATATACAGGCTAAACCCAACATAACATTTGTTTCTTGTATCTATCTGCCTTTTTTCATCCTTATCTTTGTGAATCAAGCTTCACATAACTGAATGGGTGGTCCTATTTTTACACTGCTAAAACTAAATTTCTCAGCAGCACCTTACTTCTCCTCAGTGCTGCACACCTCTCTTCCCTATCATCAAGTTATCATCAAGCATGAAATTCACCTTATGTCTGCTCTCTGCCCCTGTAGAGTACCCTCTCTGACTGGCCTTTTTTTTATAAGTGCATGTAGTGTGTGGTTTTACATCATTATCAGCTAGTTTCTCTCAGAGCTTAAATCTCCTGCACTCTTCCACAACAGAGTTTGTAATTCTGGACATTGCAGAGCTGAGCTGTGTTTGATGCCTACTGCTGACAAATCAGTGATGTGAAACAGCAAATGATGCTCTGTTGATGCATATAGCAAAGGATTATCTTCAGTCATATGGATCAACAGACCAGCATTTGAAAGTTCACATCACTGATTTCTTAGCAGAAGGCAACAAATACTTCTCAACTTCTCTCAGACCTCTATCTACATCCCCATGCTGAAGTATATCACTCATCTCAGCCCCCTACAGTATATTGCACTTCTGTTTCCTGGCATTAGACTCCTGTCTTGTAAAACAGGAGGCTTTATCCTTTCCCATGACATCATCCTTCACAGGAGCAGCTCTGTTGTAGATATAAACCAGAGCAGAGCAGAATGCAGGCAGGAAGCCCACTGACATACTGCACTATGCTTGATCAACCAGGAGCACTGAAACTACAGTGGTGGTTCCAATGGGAATGATGGGGAAATAGAGCTTAGATGTCAAATGCAGACCTGTGGGTCAAATCTGGCCTGAAGTGTACTTATAGTTTGCCCACCAGAAAATACCAAATAATGTCTATTAGAGCTGACCCACTGGTAAACAGGGTATGCACCACTAATAGTACCAATGCCACATTTTCGGTCCACGTTTTACATGTGTTTAGTGTATTCAGCTTTGTTTGTTCCATATTCAATGTTTAAGGGTGGTTTCACATTAGCGTTTCAGGCCGCAGCGTCGGCCTGCGCACGGCCACCGCTAAGCCCCGCCCCCTGCCGCACCTCCGCCGGTAGCTCCACCTACGGGCGCATGACGCTGCATTCGTCCTGCGTCCCCTATCTTTAGCACTGGGGACGCAGGCCGTGCGCAGGTGCGCCGACCAGCGCCAAACGCAACCTGTTGCAATTTGGTGCCCTCGGTGCACCTACGCACGGCCTGCGTCCCCAGTGCTAAAGATAGGGGACGCAGGACGCATGCAGCGGTGGAGGCGCGGCAGGGGGCAGGGCTTAGCGGTGGCTGTGCGCAGGCCGATGTTGCGGCCTGAAATGCTAATGTGAAACCACCCTATTTGTGTGTTGCTTATTAGGCAATGTACTGAAAAAAAGTTTATAATCTTTGCAAATAATCTTTATTGACAAGATTTCTCTGTTTTTTTTTAATGTATTCAGTTCATATGCAGATGTATGTACCGCCATGGCTACAGACACTGGTGTAAATAGAGTCTGATGGACCCAGCATAGAATTTGGACCTGACCTCACTCATGGCATGTTGGTCAGAAGTATGGGCCCTTGTAGCATTTTAAATCCTATAAGGACATACGTGTTCCCCGACCACCTCATTATGTAGTAATGTTCACCATCTTGGGCCCCTTCCTAGTTCATGTGTCCCCCATCCTGGTATATGTGTCCCAGCCTGGTATATATGTTCCTCAATCTGGCCCATCCTGATATATATGTTTGTTATGATTCCACCGCTCATTGTCATCACCACATAATGTGGGACGTTCCTTGAGTATCAAAGCAGATCTCTCTTTATTACCTCATAACATCATCTTATATAGGTTATTAGTATTCAGGCATTGTAACAATAGAATTGGCTCAGTTTATCTCTAAATAAGTGCTGGCATTAGCATACATACATCTCAATGGCTAAAGGTGATTCTGTCTACACCCAACTGGAAAGTTAGGTGTATTTCCTTTTCTCTAAGTCTGTTAGACAAAGATATTCTTGAGGGACCTCTGTTATCTCATACAAACATTCTGGCTCAAATTCCATCTTGGAAAGCAGGAAAGAATATATGCAGAATATCCACAATAGAGTCAGGATAGATAAATAGCTTCTGCTCTCACAATTCCCTTCTCTTGTGGCAGTGGGTGGCTGTTCCAGCTGAAGTGCCCATCTGCAGACTCCCCCAAATATGTTTTCCTCCCCTAATAGAAGAAGCCGTTCTTCCTTCACTGCTTCACTGGTTTCTCCGGATTGGCCTGCCTGTCACACCATCGGATGGACACACACACACACAAGCCACAACAAGCAAGGAAACTATATGAATGCCACTTTCATGTGCTTGTCTGAGTTGGCATCCTACAGTTGGTCATAGTAGATATAATTTATCTAGTCTACATTTTTATTCACTGTAACGATGGGGAATAGCGATTCTAATCCCGCTGCTACTTGATCTCTGGCTTGGAACTCGCCTGGTACTTCTCTTGGGATTCTAGTAGCGTCAATGTACATATGAGGGTCGAAAAGAGTAAGAATACTGATGTCTCTGGTTGTAACAAATAGAAGCGGAGGCACAGGTGGTGAAGCTCACATTCGTTGTTTATTGCAATATTTGTGGAACCTCGGGACCGCGGTCCGGGGGGCTCCGAAGGGGGCGTGACTAAGTGAGCCCCAGACATCTGTGCTAAATCCCCTCGAACAGTATCAGAATGGAATGTCTGGAGCACACCGGTGCTACCTCCAGTTAGACCCCGGACACGTGGCAGCTGCCCCAACGGGACAGATGGATAAACAGGGTTAACAGAAATGGTTGAGTTGACCGACGGGTTCCGTGTATACTGGTATCAGCTGGCACAGGCGTTCTCCAATGGTTCGGAAGGCTGAATGGTGGAGCAGGTCGGAGCTGGTGTAGACGGTGCAGACGTCGTCCTGGACGGTACAACAGGCAGCGGAACTGGAAGCCAGCAACAGAAGATACTTGTTTCTCTGGCACCCTCCCTATGGTGGAGGGGCTAGAAATAGTAATTACTAGCACGCCATTGGTCAGAAGTATTTTTGAAAAATGCGTGCTGTCTCTTTAAGAGATCGGTAGCACGCGCGTGACCTAAGCACTCTACCCGGGAGCTGCTGGCCACGCGCCAGGAAGTAGGCGGAAGTGAGGAAGCAGAGACTGCAGCAGGAAGGCATGGGGCCGGCACAGAGTAGGAGTCCCGACGAGGACCCCGCGGATGTACGGGACCGGGTGTAACAGTATTCCCTTCTTTACGCCTCCTCTTTTTCAAGCCTGTGTAGAATCTTTTCAGTAGGAGAGGGGCCTGGATGTTCTCTTTAGGCTCCCATGACCTCTCCTCAGGACAAAAGCCCCTCCAATCCACCAAATATTAGGTCTTACCCCTTACTTAGTGGCCAAGATATTTTCTACCTCAAAGACATCCTCCTCACTGATGGGATCAGGAGTAGTACCCGGGTCCTTAAAGAAGGGGCTCAAAACTACTGGCTTGAGGAGGGAAACATGGAAAGAGTTAGGCACACATAAAAAAGCAGGCAATTTCAATTTGTACGAGACCGCGTTGATTTGTTTCAGGACTTCAAAAGGACCAATGAAGCGAGGACCCAGTTTGTAGGAGGGCATCTTCAGATGGATGTACCTGGAGGAGAGCCAAGCCTTATCCCCGGGCCGAAAGATTGGAGCATCCAGGCGCCTTTTGTCTGCATGCCTCTTCATATGTTGTGAGGCTTTCTCCAAAATGACCTTGGTGTCGCTCCACACTTTTGAGAATTCCTCAGTAAAGGTATCAGCTGCAGGGATGCCTGAAGGTCCAGAGATGTGAAGAGGGATCCCGGGTTGGAGTGCAAACACAATCTGAAAGGGAGTGGGCCGCCCCCAGGGTCTCGCCAGGTCAGCGGGGTACTCGGATTTCAATGGGAGTTGTCACGGTAGCTGTGACCTGGTCCATGGCCCTGGGCGTCCATTGGAAAAGGGGGGAAATGTTGATTGTGCGAATGCTGATTAAAGTTTATGAGTGAATGATTCGTGACGCCACCCGTGGTGTTCGGCAATGAAGATGTTAAGCCAACGCTGCAGACAGATCCTCTGAGACAGATGGTGTGGTGAAGCAGTGATGGTGTGGCCCTCCACAGGCAGGGCTGTAGTCTCAGGGCAGTGTAGAAGGAGAGATCGTGAGGAGAGGAGAGCGGTGTGTGTTATGATTGAGTCACCGTAGGAGGCAAAAATAGAAATGCTAGCTAAGTCCAGAAAACCAGAGAAGTTGGCAGCTATCGGATTGCAGACCCCTGAACCTATCAACACAACTAGCAGTAGCCGTGGGGGGCTCCTACGATGCCCTAGGCCCCTCGATCACAGCCGGAGGACTACATAGCCTAAAGACAGAAAGGGAAATCTAAACTGCCCCAGAGCAGACCCCAAAGTAAAAGGCAGCCCCCCACATATAATGACGGTGAAGCAAGAAGAAAGAACAAAACACAGACAGAAAGATAGACTGAGCAAAGATGGGGCCCACGCTAGCTTAGATAGGACAGGACAGGAAGGCTGCTGTCTGCAATCCGTGAAAAACCCTATGAAAATAAGAGCCAACAAACTGACAGTAAAAAAGGCCCTGAAGACGCTAGGCTTCAAAAAAGCTATGTCAGTACTCAGGAATATTCTGAAGACAGAGCAACAGGCAAAAGGAGATTCAGCTCACCCCAGCAGGGAATGGCAGAATCCAGAAAAGCAAGGAAAACAAAACACTAATTTAAAAAGGCAAAGCAGAAATCTTAGCTTTAGATGAGCAGGAATCAGACTGGTTTCCTAGAAGTCCACAGAGAAATCACCCGCAGGCCAGAAGGGCGTCGGCAGCCTTATATCCAGTCATTAACTCCACTCAGCCAGTCATCATCATCAGCCCCAGGTGTTTGACAATCAGTCTCACTACCTTTCTTCACCAGAAGAGGGAGTTCCTCGGGCCTCAGTAGTGAAGGGGAAAATGAACTCACAACAGTACCTCCCCCATGAGGAGGGGTCACCGAACCCTCAACCACGCCACCAGGGTGATCAGGGTGAGCCCGATGAAAGGCATGCACCAATCTTTTGGCATGAATATCAGAGGCAGAGACCCAGGAATTATCCTCCTGACCATAACCCTTCCACTTAACCAAATACTGGAGTCTCCGTCTAGCCAGACGGGAATCCAGTACTTTCTCTACCTCATATTCCATGTTACCTTCAACCAATACAGGGTCTGGAGGTGCAACCCCCGGAACAACAGGTTCAACAAACCTCTTCAACAAAGATTTATGGAACACATTATGGATTTTAAATGTGACAGGAAGAGCCAAACAAAAAGAGACCGGATTAATAATCTCCAAAATCTTGTAAGGTCCAATAAATCTAGGCTTAAACTTAGGAGAAGCCACCTTCATAGCAATATTTTTTGATGATAAACACACCATATCACCAACCTTAAATTGGGGACCAATGGTCCTATGTCGGTTGGAAAACCGCTGGGCCATTTCCTGGGAGAGAGATAACTTATCCACCACTTGGTCCCAGATCTGGTGCATTCTCTCCACCACAGTGTCAACCCCTGGGCAGGCGGAGGGCTCCACCTGCCCTGAAGAAAATCGAGGATGAAACCCAAAGTTACAAAAAAAAGGAGACATCAAAGTGGCAGAACTAGCTCTATTATTTAAAGCAAATTCGGCCAAGGGCAAAAATGAAACCCAATCATCCTGATCAGCAGAAATAAAACATCTCAAATATGACTCCAAGGTCTGGTTTGTTCTCTCTGTCTGCCCATTGGTCTGAGGGTGAAAAGCAGAGGAGAAGGACAACTGAATTCCCAGCTTGGAACAGAAAGTTCTCCAAAATCTAGACACAAACTGGACTCCTCTGTCAGATACAATGTTCTCAGGAATCCCGTGCAAGCGAACCACCTGTTGTAAAAACAGGGGCACCAACTCAGAGGAAGACAGCAACTTAGGGAGTGGTACAAGATGAACCATCTTAGAGAACCTATCACAAATCACCCAAATAACAGTCATCCTTTGAGAGACAGGCATATCAGAGATGAAATCCATTGAAATATGGGTCCATGGCCTCTTGGGGACAGGCAAAGGCATCAACAGCCCACTAGAGCGAGAACACGATTTAGACCGGGAGCACGTCCCACAGGACTGCACAAAATTCCTGACATCACGAGACAAGGAGGGCCACCAAAAAGACCAACTCACCAGATCTCTAGTACCATAAATACCTGGATGACCAGCCAAAGCAGAGCAATGAACTTCAGACATCACTCTCTTCTTCCACTGGTCAGGAACATACAACTTTCCACTGGGACAACGCTCAGGTTTGTCCTCCTGGAACTCTTCCAGAGCACGTCTCAAATCGGGCGAGATGGCAGAAAGAACTACCCCTTCGCCTAAGATGGTAGCAGGCTTGGTCACCACAGGAGAATCAGCAAAGAAGCTCCTAGAGAGGGCGTCAGCCTTGACATTCTTAGTTCCAGGAAGAAAAGAAACCACAAAATCAAAACGTGTAAAAAACAAGGCCCACCTAGCCTGTCTAGGGTTTAAGCGCTTAGCCGACTCTAGGTAAATCAAATTCTTGTGGTCAGTGAGGACCACGACTTGATGCTTAGCTCCCTCCAACCAATGTCTCCACTCCTCAAATGCCCATTTCATGGCTAACAGTTCCCGATTCCCCACATCATAGTTACGTTCAGATGGAGAGAACTTTCGGGAAAAGAAAGCACAGGGATTCATCTTAGATGTTACAGGATCCTTTTGGGACAAAACAGCTCCTGCACCAATCTCAGAAGCATCCACCTCTACCTGGAACGGAAGTGAGACATCAGGTTGCCGCAAAACCGGGGCGGAGGTGAATCTTCGCTTCAGCTCCTGAAAGGAAGAAACAGCCTCCGGAGACCAATTTAACACATCAGCACCCTTCTTAGTCAAATCAGTCAATGGCTTGGCAATACTAGAAAATTTTGCTATAAATTTCCGATAAAAATTAGCAAAACCCAAAAACTTCTGGAGGGCCATCAAAGAAGTGGGCTGAACCCAATCGTAAATGGCCTGTACCTTGGCCGGGTCCATTTCAATAGTTGACGGGGACAAAATAAATCCCAAAAAAGAAACCCTCTGTACTCCAAAAAGGCATTTAGATCCTTTGACATACAGGGAATTCTCCCTCAAGATCCGGAACACAGTCCGAATATGTTCCACATGAGAATCCCAATCCTTGGAGAAGATCAAAATATCATCCAGACAGATAATCAAAACTTTATCGACAAAATCTCGGAAAATATGGTTCATGAAGCACTGGAAGACAGAAGGGGCATTAGTGAGCACAAAAGGCATCACCAGGTACTCAAAATGTCCCTCCGGAGTATTAAACGCCGTCTTCCATTTATCCCCATGCTTAATGCGAATAAGATTATACGCCCCCCTGAGGTCAAGCTTGGTAAACCAGCAAGCACCTTTAACTCTGGAGAATAGATCAGAAATCAGGGGTAATGGATACTGATATTTAACAGTAATTTTGTTGAGAGCACGATAATCAATACAAGGTCTTAATGATCCATCCTTTTTGGCTACAAAAAAAAACCCGGCACCTAAGGGTGACGAGGATGGTCTAATATGACCCTTCTTCAACGCCTCCTTAATATAGGATCGCATAGCCTCGTGCTCGGGTACAGATAAATTGAAGAGCCGACCCTTGGGAAATTTACACCCCGGGCTCAGTTCAATAGCACAGTCATAACTCCTATGAGGAGGCAGAGACGCAGACTCATTCTCACTAAATACATCATAAAAGTCCGCCAAATAATCAGGAACATCATGTGACTGAGGAGAGGTGGAAAACACCGGAGCCTCACTAAAGGCACACCGACAAACCCAACTCACCACAGACACAGATTTCCAATCCAAAACTGGATTATGAATTTGTAACCAGGGAAACCCCAGAACAATAGTATCATGCAGATTATGTAACACCAAAAACCTGCAATTTTCTTGATGGTCTGGGGCGACCCGCATTACCACCTGGGTCCAAAACTGAGGTTTATTTTTAGCCAAAGGAGTAGCATCAATCCCCCTCAAAGGGATAGGCGTCTGCAGAGGTGTCATCGGAAATCCACAACGTTTAGCAAAATCCAAGTCCATTAGGTTTAGAGCTGCTCCCGAATCCACAAAAGCCTTGGCGGAAAATGTGGACAGGGAGCAGATCAGAGTAATAGCCAGAAGAAACTTAGGTTGAACACCACCAACAGAAAACGTGTGTGCAAAGCGTTTCTCGCGTTTAGGACAGACAGAAATAATATGCGATGCATCTCCACAGAAAAAACACAGCTTATTACGCCTTCTGAACTCCTGACGCTGCTCTCTGGAAAAAACTCTATCACATTGCATAGGTTCAGACATCTGTTCAACAGGTGGCAACACCTCTCGTGCAGCTCTGCGTTCGCGTAAACGCCGATCAACCTGAATGGCTATTGACATAGAATCGTCAAGACCAGAGGGAACAGGAAATCCCACCATAGTATCTTTTACGGCTTCTGACAAACCCTTCCGAAAGAGAGCAGCCAAGGCATTATCATTCCAGGTAGTAAGTACTGCCCACTTTCGGAATTTTTGACAGTACAATTCTGCAGAATCACGACCCTGGTTCAATGCCAGCAGGGTCTTTTCAGCCTGATCAATGGCATTAGGTTCGTCATACAACAACCCCAAGGCCTGAAAAAATGCATTCACATTAGTCAGAATAGGATCATCTGGTTTCAAAGAAAACGCCCAATCCTGGGGATCGCCACGCAGCAGAGATGACAATTTTAACCTGCTGCGCGGAGCTCCCTGACGAGTTAGGCTTCAAGGCAAAAAATAATTTACAATTATTTTTGAAATTCAAAAATTTAGACCGATCCCCAAAAAATACATCAGGTGTAGGAATCTTTGGTTCAGCAGCATGTGAATGAGCAAGGTAGGTGGAGATTCCCCGCACTTCCGCAGCGAGCTGCTCCACACGATCAGACAATTGCTTTATCTCCATTGAGAGAAAAAAAAAATTCCCCGTACGGCCTCAGAGATATAGAGGAAAAAATATACACACTTTTTTTTTTTTTTATACAATTCTTTCCTGCTAATGACTACTCTAGAATCTGCGGTATGGCGGGTGATTTTGTTATGATTGAGTCACCGTAGGAGGCAAAAATAGAAATGCTAGCTAAGTCCAGAAAACCAGAGAAGTTGGCAACTATCGGATTGCAGACCCCTGAACCTATCAACACAACTAGCAGTAGCCGTGGGGGGCTCCTACGATGCCCTAGGCCCCTCGATCACAGCCGGAGGACTACATAGCCTAAAGACAGAAAGGGAAATCTAAACTGCCCCAGAGCAGACCCCAAAGTAAAAGGCAGCCCCCCACATATAATGACGGTGAAGCAAGAAGAAAGAATAAAACACAGACAGAAAGATAGACTGAGCAAAGATGGGGCCCACGCTAGCTTAGATAGGACAGGACAGGAAGGCTGCTGTCTGCAATCCGTGAAAAACCCTATGAAAATAAGAGCCAACAAACTGACAGTAAAAAAGGCCCTGAAGACGCTAGACTTCAAAAAAGCTATGTCAGTACTCAGGAATATTCTGAAGACAGAGCAACAGGCAAAAAGAGATTCAGCTCACCCCAGCAGGGAATGGCAGAATCCAGAAAAGCAAGGAAAACAAAACACTAATGCAAAAAGGCAAAGCAGAAATCTTAGCTTTAGATGAACAGGAATCAGACTGGTTTCCTAGAAGTCCACAGAGAAATCACCCGCAGGCCAGAAGGGCGTCGGCAGCCTTATATCCAGTCATTAACTCCACTCAGCCAGTCATCATCATCAGCCCCAGGTGTTTGACAATCAGTCTCACTACCTTTCTTCACCAGAAGAGGGAGTTCCTCGGGCCTCAGTAGTGAAGGGGAAAATGAACTCACAACAGGTGTTTTGTTAAGCATAGAGATGTAGCAGTGCTGAGTCGGTTGGTGCAGGAATAAGCGGAGGACACCAGGGCATGTAGTTCCAAAGCTTTACTCACAGTCTGTTGTACATACAGATGCCCGCCTCGGTGCCGTGTCCTCCAGATCAGGGGCTCAGCCAACCTCCAGGCAAGAAGAAGTACTCCGTTCCAACACTCCGCCAACAAAAGTGCCTTTTCTGAATGTCTCCCTTTAACGCCTATAGTGAAGTACTCTCAGTACTGAGTTACACTGGAGTTCCTCCTGTCAGATGTTCCTATGAACTCTACTTGTACGGCAGACAGCTGTAGCCTGCTTTGGGGACTCCTTGCTACTAAGTCTCGGCTCACTCTCATTGCTGTTGTGCCCCCAAGTCTTGTGTGGGAATAAAGTGGTGACAACTTCTATTCCTCCGGTGTGTGTCGCAGGACCATTAGTATCCATATAACCTCGGGGACCGGACCCCGGCCATGCGCTGTGAACTTGAGAAGGGTTCTGATCTAACCCTAATCCTTATTCCTCCTCTCCTTATGTTCCGTACTAATTCTTCTTTCTTATGGAGAGAGTCAGGCTTTCCATCAATGTCTCCTTCCTGTGCCAGCGGACCCAGGTCACTGAGGTCGGCTGCAGCACTTCCTTCATCTATCCCACTCAGGGGATCTTCACTCCTCCACTCACTCTGTCAGACTCACTGACTGACTAAATCGTAAACTCTTCCCGCTCTTTTGTTGCCAACTAACTCCACCCACCTCCCAGCACGCTTCGTGTTCCAAGCAGGGAGCCACCAAAGGGTGCTTTGCTACACTTCTATGGTGTGTGGGATGCAGGTGTTGGAGTGTGGTCAGGAGTCTCCACCTTACCTGAATGGTGGGGTACCACACCTCAGGAGGAGGTGCAGTACCTCTGTGGCGACTGAACCCTCCGGGGCGCCACAGGAGATCTTCCTGAGGACTCACTTACTTGATTATTATATGAGAATTCTGCCCAAGGCAGCAACTTGACCCAGTCATCATGGTACACACTGACAAAGTGATGCAGGAATCCGGTCAAGATTTGATTAGTCCTCTCCACTTGCCCATTGGATTGAGGGTGGTATGCAGAAGAAAAGTCCAGTTCCACTTTCACCAATTTACAAACCGCTCTCCAGAACTTGGAGGTGAATTGGACACCTCTGTCGGACACAATGTGGAGAGGAAACCCATGAAGACGTCAGATGTGCTGTATGAAATAGTCAGCAAGCTCAGGAGCAGACGAAAGACCGGGTAGTGGAATGAAGTGAGCCATCTTTGAGAAGCGATCCCCCACAACATAGACAATGGAACAGCCAGAAGAGATGGGAAGATCCGAAATGAAGTCCATCGCGATGTGCTGCCAGGGAGCTGAAGGAATAGAAAGAGGTAATAGCTGCCCAGATGGCAGATGTTTAGCAATCTTGTTGCGGGCACACGAATGACAGGCTGCGACATACTCCTGGATATCTTTGCCCATGGTGGGCCACCAGTAGTAACGGGAGATGAGCTGCAGAGTCTTTTTCTGACCGGCGTGACCGGCCAATTTGGAAAAGTGACCCCACCGGAGGACACGATTCCGGTCCGAAGTGGGCACAAGAGTCTTTCCCGGGGGAGGCCGAGCAAGATTGACTGATGCTACCGGCACTAACCTGAATTGCTCGATGATGTATTGTGGTTCTTCCTCAGAGTCAGGAGGCAGGGATGCTCTAGAGAGTGCATCGGCTTTAACGTTATTGTCTGCTGAATGAAAATGAAGGACAAAATTAAATGGGGCAAAAAACAAAGCCCACTGGGCCTGACGGGGATTCAGCCTCTGTGCAGATTAGAGATAAGCAAGGTTTTTATGATCAGTGACAATGACAACTTGATGGACTGCTCCCTCGAGGAGGTGTCGCAACTCTTGCAGGGCCAACTTGATTGCCAACAATTCCCGATCCCCTATGGAATAATTCCTTTCAGAAGTGGAAAAAACCTTTGAGAAAAAAACACAAGTAACCATACGACCGGTAGACAACTTCTGGGTGAGAACCGCTCCAGCACCTATGGAGGAAGCATCTACTTCATGCAAGAATTGCTTATTAGAGTCTGGTCGATGGAGAACGGGTGCAGAAGAGAAGGCTTTCTTTAAAGCACCAAGGCCTCCTCTGCCTCGGGAATCCAATCCTTGGTGTTTGCGCCTCTCCAGGTCAAAGCTGAGATGGGTGCCACTCAGGTGGAAAAGTGTGGAATGAATAGATGGCAGTAGTTGGCGAACCCCAGGAACCGTTGAATGGCTTTTAGCCCGGATGGGCGAGGCCATTTGAGGACGGCAGACAATTTCTCCTGATCCATCTTTAATCCTATGGACGATACTATATAACCGAGGAAAGGCAGAGAGGATTGTTCAAAGAGGAATTTGTCAAATTTAGCATAAAGTCTGTTCTTCCCGAGTTTTTGTAAGACCTGACGTACTTGCCTCCGGTGCGAGGCTAAATCTGCAGAGAAATCAGGATGTCGTCCAGGTAAACAACAACACATGTATAGAGCAGATCTCTGAAACTGTCGTTTATGAATTCCTGGAAAACTGCGGGTGCATTACTTAGGATGAATGGCATTACCAGGTATTGGTAGCGTCCATCCCGGATGTTGAGAGCTGTTTTCCACTCGTCTCCTTCACGAATACGAATCAGGTTGTAGGCCCCTCTGAGATCCAGTTTGGTGAAGATCTTGGCCCCTCTGAGATGATCAAACAGCTCTGAAATAAGAGGTAACGGATACCTGTTATTTACTGTGACCTGGTTCAGCCCCCTGTAATCGATACAGGGCCTTAGGGATCCGTCTTTTTTCTTCACGAAGAAGAATCCTGCCCCTGCCGACGAAGATGATTTCCGGATAAATCCTCTGGCCAGGTTCTCCTGGATATACTCAGACATGGACTGGGTCTCTGCTTGGGAAAGAGGATAGATTCGCCCCTGAGGGGGAGATATTCCGGGAAGCAGATCAAATCGGACAGTCATACGACCTGTGCGGAGGTAGTCTCTCTGCTTCCTTTTTCCCAAAGATATCAGTGAAGGCCCAATAAGAGGAAGGCAGACCTGGCAGGGCAGTTGGCTGGACTGGAGGTTGAACAGGGATGATACACCGATCTGGGCAGGAGTCTTCAAAGCACAGAACCTCTACCGATCTTCCAATTTAAGACTGCTTCATGCATCCAGAGCCAGGGTAGACCTAAAAGTAAGGGGTGAGACAAACCAGGCAATACATACAGGCGGATTCTTTCCGAAAGCATTAGACCAACCCGAAGTTCCACTGGCTCAGTCTGGAACCGGACGAGCTCAGTCAGGGGTTTGCCATCCACGGAAGTCACCCACAACGGATCTGGAAGACACTCGACTGATATCTGGTAACGGCCCATGACCGCCTGCTGGATAAGATTGCTGGCAGCTCCAGAGTCCAGGTTTCAAAAATTTTACCATGCTGAAGGACACGGAGATCGTTATTTGCAAAGATGGAGAGAGATGTTCCTTACCTAGGGTAGCCTCTCCTACAGACCTTAGGCACTGGAGTTATCCAACTTCTTTGGGCAGGAGTGGAACAGATGCCCAGGACTGCCACAGTAGAAACAGCTCCCCTCCAGGCGACGCACCTCCTGGCGGCGGATGGCCATGCCAACTTGATCCACTTTCATAGCCTCTGGGGAAGAAGATGAAGTCAGAGAGGCCGCAGGTTTTTGTGAGCCAGAAACCAAGCGGTAGGGCCTCTTATCACGTTTGGTTTTCTTGAAGCGTTCCTGGAACTGAAGGTCTCTCCGGGTTGCCAGGGATATCAGGTCATCCAGAGTTGTGAGCATGTCCCCGTCCCGCCAGCTCATCCTTTACTCTTCCAGACAGACCTTCCCAGAAGGCGGCCACCAAGGCCTCGTTGTTCCAGGATAACTCAGACGAAAGGGTACAGAACCGAACAGCATATTGAGCTACAGTAAGAGTCTCCTGGTGTAGCCAGAGAAGAGCAGAAGCTGTTGACGTAGCACGTCTGGGTTTGTCAAAGGTCCTGTGGAATGCTTCTAGAAAAGACTGGAGATTATTAACCAGAGGGTCTCCTCTCTCCCACAGCGGATTGAACCAGGTGAGAGCCTTTCCAGAAAGGTGAGACATAATGAAGCCCACCTTGGCCCGATCAGAAGCAAACATATTATTATTTATTTATTTATTTATTTATTTATATAGCGCCATTAATTCCATGGTGCTGTACATGAGAAGGGGGTTACATACAAGTATGTTACATACAACATATGCCCCAGGAGCTCAAAGTGCAACGTGCACTGGTTGATGAACCCACGACACTGAATGGGGTCGCCGTGGAAGTGGGTGGGGGCCGCCAGGCGAGGACCTTTACTTGCCATGCTGCTGGATACTTGAATGCCGGTAGCAGAGATGGGTGCAGCCGAGGATATCATAGAATCCATGTGTGTAGACAAGTTACACAGATAGGTCGTGATCTTGTCCTGTTGATCCCTCAGACGGGTAACTACTTGACAAAGCTCCACGGCCGGGGGTCCCTGGGATCCAGCGGGTTCCATGGCCGGAGCAATCTGTAGCGAATGGAAGCGGAGGTACAGGTGGTGAAGTTCACATTCGTTGTTTATTGCAATATTTGTGGAACCTCGGGACCGCGGTTCGGGGGGCTCCGAAGGGGGCGTGACTAAGTGAGCCCCAAACACCTGTAGTAAGTCCCCTCGAACAGGATCAGAATGGAATGTCTGGAGAATACCGGTGCTACCTCCAGTTAGACCCCGGACACGTGGCAGCTGTCCAAGCGGGACAGACGGATAAACAGGGTTAACAGAAATGGTGGAGCTGACCGACGGGTTCCGGTACACGGGTATCAGCTGGCACAGGCATTGTCCAGTGGTTCGGATGGCTGAGTGGCGGAGCGGGACGGAACTTGCGTAGACAGTACAGACGTCGTCCTGGACATCCGGGTAACAGGTAACAGACAGCCTGCGGAGACAAACAGTGTAAACTAAATACTTGGCAGAACACTGCAGGCACACAAGTACAACAGGCAGCGGAACTGGAAGCTAGCAACAGAAGATACTTGTTGCTCCGGCACCCTCCCTATGGCGGAGGGGCTAGAAATAGTAATTACTAACTAGCCATTGGTCAGAAGTATTTTTGAAAAATGTGCGTTGTCTTTTTAAGAGACTGGGAGCGTGCGCGACCTAAGCACTCTACTCCAGGATCTGCTGGCCGTTCGCCAGGAAGCAGAGGGGAGTGAGGAAGCAGAGGCTGCAGCAGGATAGCATGGGACCGCCACGGAGCAGGAGTCCTGACGGGGACCCCGCAGAGGTACGGGAACGGGACCGGGTGTAACACTGGTTTTCTGTTGCATATTCATGAAGATTATCTGTATTTGGAGTCACAATCTGGAATGGTATCAGGAATTTAACCATAGTACATGTACCCTCCCATCCCGCTGGCAGTACTGGATAAAAGTCACCATTTCCACACATCCACCACAAGTCAGCCCTAGCTACCGTCTTATTCAGGAAGGCATGGCCTCACACCAAGTTAGCGGTGGTGCTACTGCAACACGAGGAACCTAAGTGCTTTAGGTTAATGGTACTTGTTAAACTCTGGAAACACGTGTAATTCCTGGGATAGAGGCTAATTCCATTGGCCTTTACGTTTTTTATTGTTTATGGGGGATACAACTGTCGGAGCAGATTACACGCTATACTATTTTCTACTTCAGTAACAGAAAATAGCTGTATTAACTAGGAGAAAGCAATGGGGTTTGTCTGGTTGCTTATAGAGAAGGACATCAGGAATGAGTCTTTGGAAGTATTAGGTTGTGGGGTCTTGGTCTAATTTAAAATAGTTTGGTCCTTGATATCCTTAAGATAAGTGTCCTAATTGGTCAGTGTCCCCCTCGAGATATTTAGGCCCATCACATATATAGTCCTGAGTCCATAACAGAGGGCTTCTTTGTTGTCAAGTTTGAGGGAAGACAGACTTACAATTAAGAAAGGACCCCGCTGTACAACATTTGGACACATATTCTAGTTGTAGCAGAGTCATTCTAGTGTAGGTACGTGTGCCTACTGGGGGGGTGGTCCCTTTTTTCGCCGCAAACAGACTGGAGACAAAAACTGGTGTACGTTCAACAGGTCCTCTTTATTGGCCCTCCTCCCGACGACCATAGCAGCACGACAGCTTCTGTACACACAGGCCCGGGTATCTTGCACATTCTCTTTCCTAAATTGATGTCCCTCGCAGTTCTATCGCTGTGCTGCCCTACTACCACAGCACTTTGCCTGTCCGATTCCGTCCGTCTGGTACCCTCGGGCTTCCTCTGTCCTGCAGCTCTCCTGTCAGGGTCAACTCCTGACTGTTTCTCCTTCCAGTCCCTCCCGGAGTTCTTCATCTCTCCGTCTCTTCCTCCTTCAGTCTCATCCTCTGCTGAACTCCTCCTCCTGGACTGGCTCCCTTCTGGAACTCACTCTCCCTTTTTATTCCCCTCCCTGGGAATTCCTCTTTCGAGTCCCCATAACTCCGCCCACCATGACTATGCAGTTTCCTAGCCTTAAGCTGCTGTTAAGCCCTTTCCTCACTGCTCTCTGCCTCCATCTTGTGGCCAAACCTTAGTACTGCACCGTCTCCTTTTCCTGCTGTTCTTTGTCTCCCCCTAGTGGCCAAAACACAGTACTTTACCATCTTTCACTGTCTCTAGCTGTCTCCCCACATACATATACACCAGTTCACATCAAGTACTTTTACTGCACATCTTGCATTCACTTTCCTGCTGCAGACAGGTCCATAGGTCAGTCCACTTCCCTACACTAGTAAGGAGGCTTCTACCCTTGCTGTTTGTCGTTTCTCGGGCTACAGACGCCTACTCGCCATATCTCCACCTAAAGGGTGTGGTTGGGGAAGTTAAAAATCCAGCTACATGTTTTTTTTTCTGTTGTGTGTTTGGAGAAGGAAGTCTCCAGACAGTAGCTCCAGGTGGAGCTGAAGATTTGGGGAGGTTCTGAGTGAGCGAATCTCGCAGATATAAGGACTCAGCTATACGTTATGTTTTCTTTCGTCGTTATCCCGTAAAGGCCATGTTTATTTTGTTAAATCCTGCCAAGACTTCCTGTATCTACTTCTGAAAGCAGCCGAGTGAGTCCTACCATAGTGGGAAGAGCTGGCAGAGCCTGTACAGCTGACTGTGGCTTGCTGACTGTATTGCATTTTGTAATGTTGTGTCATCCACTCACCACAGCATATTTTTCTTGGCAGTGTCTTACTTTATACTTTTTATTTTTAATTCATTGTATTAAGGTTGAGAGAAGGTACTAGTCCATCAAGTTTACCGTATGAGCTAACTCCTTCAACCGCAAGAAGATAAAAACCCCATGAGACAGACAATAATAGACCGACATTAGGAGAAAAATTCCTTCCCAACTCCAGATTTGGCAATTAGATCAATTCCTTAGACCAACGTCCCACCAAAGAATCTAATACCCATGTAATACTACTATAATAGTACCCATGGAATATTATATTTTTAAGGAACAGCATCCAGGCTCTATTTTATTTATTTTAAGTGAACCTACTATTATGAAATCATGAGTCAGGGAGTTCCATAGTCTCATTGCTTGCACAGAAAAAAAAAAAATCGCCATCTGTGATGATGGAGAAACCTTCGGTCCTTTAGGCCGGTTTCACACGTCAGTGGCTCCGGTACATGTAGTGACAGTTTCCTCACGTACCGGAGACACTGACACACGTAGACACATTAACATGAATGGTTCTCTGCGCATGTCAGCGTGTTTTCATGGACACACGGTCCGTGTCAAAACACGGAGACATGTCAGTGTTTCTGGGAGCGCACGGTCCGCAAAACATGCTGAACACAGCACACGGAAAACAGTTAACACTGTCTTCCGTGTACACGGACGGACGCCGGGGAAGAAGCTGCTACTGTAAGCCGCTGTTCCCCGGCGGCTGGTGCTGAACACAGCTGTCATTCTTCTCTCCTGCTCTGCCGGCAACAGCGAGCAGGAGAGAAAAATGAATGAAAACCCAACGTTGGGTACCCCCTCTGTTTGTGAACCAACCCGGCAAAACTCACAGCTAGGGGCTGCTATTCTCAGGCTGGTAAGGGGCCATTGATCTTGGCCCCCCCAGCCTAAAAACAGCAGCTCGCAGCTGCCCAGAAAAGGCGCATTTATTAGATGCGCCTATTTTGAAGCTTTGTCGGGTTCTTCCCACTTGCCCTGTAGTGGTGGCAAGTGGGGTCATAAGGTGTTAATGTCACCTTTCTATTGTAAGGTGACATTAAGCCCGGATTATTAATGGAGAGGTGTTAATAAGACACCTATCCATTGCTAATCCTAGAGTTATTCAAGGGTTAAATAAACACACACACAATAAGACCAAAGTATTTTAATGAAGCAGTACACTACTCACAGTGTTTAAAGCTTTATTATACTCCTAATTCCATGTCGACGCCATCGTTCTCCTGTAAAAAATTATAAAATAATAAACCAACAATATCCATACCTGTCCAGTGATCAGTCATGTCCCACGGCGTAATCCATCTCAGGGGTTAATCAGTTTACATGCAGAGCACTGCTAATGCAACCACTCCGACTGTAAACTACTGGGGAATGAATGGAAGCAGCCGGTGCATGCTCAGTAACTAGCGGTGAGGTCACCGCTCATCACTGAGCCTGTGAGCATTTGCGCTCAACACTAACTGTCCTTTCGTAATTTTTCTTACTTTTGAAAAAAACCCAATTCTAATCCCAATGCTTACCCTAACACAACCCTAACCCAACTTTAACTCCAACCCTAACCCAACCCTAATACCAACCCTAACCCCAACTGCAAAGAATGGAAACAAAAAATCGATTTTATAATTTTTATCTTACTAAGGGCGTAACAATGGGGTATTTGATTTACCTTTTACTTTATTTTAATCACGGTGATAGGGTTTATTACAATGATCAAAAGGAATCAATAGGAAAAATTTCTTATTGTTGCCGGGTACCGACTGGCAGATCTTAGTAAGCACACTACGCATGCGCCCACCATTTTTTTTTCCAGGAAGATGATCCCGGGTTGGGGGATGAATCAGGAGGGCCTGGGAATGAAGAAGGTATCAGGGGGTCTCGTGGGGCATCATTTCTCTCTCCTCTGTCATGTATATCATGTCAGAAGAGAGAGAAGTCATTGTAACAGTGAGCACACTTTTGTTTTGTGATCATCACTATTCACTAAATAACGGCGATCACGTGATCGCTCATGTTCACCTGAGCTTTTCTGACTTTGGGGGGAGCTACAGCCTTATTCCTGATCGCCGTTTTAAAATGACAATGAGGGAATAAGTACCTTTAGCGGCTGCTGTTTTAATGAGTATCGGCGGTCGTTAAGGTGTTAAATATAGTGAAAAAGATTGCCCAATACCAATCCCTATGGTAAACCACTGTTATGTGTGACCCATTACTAACTGGTCTCTACTGTTTTTTATTCTCATCCTCAGATTACAACTTGATTTTATGTGTGTCTGTGTCTGTAATGGAATATCAACTTAGCACAACTATTGAGTGCAAATTATTCAGTACGCTTTTAAATATGGAACAATATATATGTATTGTAGCAATGCTACTCACTTGGGAGCGATATGAGGGATTAGAGGATCTGTTTCTATTTAAAGTCAGGCTCGTTTATTTCAATCTTAATAAAGCACATCACAAGAAAACTTAAATATAGCATTTGTCCGACGGTGAAACATAAAGTAACAAGTCCATACAATAGTGCTGATTAGCCCATCTGGCTGGAAGTCCAGCTTCTTAGTACTTTAGCAAAGGAGCTCAATCCAGGAAATCTGCACACCTCCATACACAGAGCCAGGTGTGAGACAAACTGGTCTCATTTTACAAAGAGAAGCACACCCAGGGGTGGAGACATGGTGAGCAGCTCTCTGAACTCTTCAGATGCTCAATCAACCTGTCATGGCTGATTAACCCCTTTTAGTCCCATATATCCAAAAGCATTACTCCAGGTTTATCTCCCATCCACTAGGTGTCCTACAGCTACCTTACAGTATAAATTTATATAGTATAGTGAATATAACCTAGACTGGATTATGGATTCTAAGTTACATGTATCCACCCAATAACTTGCTCACAGCTGCCAATACTTGGGTTGGTTTATGTACTGAACTGATAATATAATGAATTCTGGACTGGACATAGAAATGCTGCTTTTATTAAATCTTCTTTAAGCCACAGATGTGAGCATTAGTATAGATCGAGTTGTATGTGAACATAGGAGACTTGCCTGAGGCTGTACTCCAGGCTATGTCTGCGCAAGTAAGTGATAAAAGCCCAGAGACATTTGGTAATTTCCCACAGTGCACACCATAGATGGTGTGTAAAAGACACATCCCTTAGCTATTCTGCGGCTGACTATAGCTCCATGACATGCGATGATGGAGAGACATTTAGCAAGCATGGTTCGGCTTGTAACTTTTCAGTGGAATTTCTTATTTTTTGTGGTGACATGCTTGACATTGAAGATGCGGAGAAGGACAGCCTTCGATGTTAACAGTCTTGTTTTAGATATGTAGTTATATCTTAAAGTCTATCACTCCTTTTTGGTCTTGCATTTTTTATCTGAACCATCAATACAGACAGGTTACATCATATTGTTTCTGTGGTATAAATACGCAAAGCTGTTGCTGGGTCGTCCTCCCAGGGCTGCGGGGTACTCGGTACCGGGCCGGTGTCAGGGGAATGTGTCACAGCAGCGGCGACCCGGTACGTGGCCCTGGGTGCCCAAGTCAATGGCGGAATGTGATATAGTTTAAGTGGAATGGAATAGTTTGTGACGCCACCTGTGGTGTTCGGCAAGGGAGGTGTTAAGCCGACGCTGCAGACAGATCCTCTGGGACAGATGGTAGGATGCAGCAGTGATGGTATAGCCCTCCACATGCAGGGCTGATGTCCCAGGGCAGTGTAGTTGTAATGGTTGTGGAAAGGCGTAGGCAGTGTAAACGATGGTACCCAGATGTAGCGGTGCTGAATGGGTTGGCACGATAATGAATGGAGGACACCGAGGCTTGCAGTTCCAAAGCTTTACCCACAGTCTGCGGAACATAAGGGTGCCTGCCTCCGGGCCGTGTCCTCCGGATCAGAGACTCAGCCAACCTCCAGGCCAGATGGAAAGCTCCTCTCCAACACTCCGCCAACATGTACCTTTCCTGAACGACTCCTCTATTGCGCCTTAAGGTGTGAAGAGCTCCAGTACCGTGGTACTCTGGAGTTCCTCCTGTCAGATGTTCCTAACAACTCTACTCGTATGGCAGACAGCTGTAGCCTCTCTCGGGGACCCTTTTCTCCAGAGTCCTGGCTCTCTATTCAGTTGCTGTTGTGCCCCAAGTCTTAGTTGGGAGTAGTGCATTTACAGCCAACTACTACACCGGTGTCTGCTGCAGAACCATAAGTGTCCACACAACCTCGGGGACCGGGCCCCGGCCTTGCGCTGAGAACCTATAGGCAGGGTTCCTCTTCCAACCCACGTCTCCTCTCTGTTCTCCTACTCCTTCGTTCCGTACTGATCCTCCTCTCTCTTATGGAAGCTTAGGTTGCAGTTCTACGTCTTTCTCCTTCTGTTCCTTTCCTGTGCCTGCTGGCTCAGATCACTGAGGCAGCTGCAGCACTCCTTCCTCCATCCCTTCTTCCAGGGATCCCCACTCCTCCCGAGTGGCTTCCTTCCTCACTGACCTTCTGTCAGACTGAACCCCGACTGATCTGTAATCCTATACTTTCCCACTCTTTTATGTATATAAACTCCACCCACCTCCCAGCACATCCAGTGTTCCATGCAGGGAACCACCAGAGGTGCTCTGCTACTCTCTAAGCACTGAGCCGCAATGTGGTTGTGCAGAACTACACTGTTGTGTGGGGTGTGAGTGTTGGAGCGTGGAAAGGAGTTCCCACCTTACCTGGATGGTGGGGCACTACACCTTATGAGAAGGTACAGTACCTCTGTGGCGACTGAGCCTCAGGGGCGCCACATACCCCCCCGTTAAACACAGCACGTCCACGGGCTACAAGACAACAAAGTTGACAGTACAGGAACATACAAAATTTTATAATGCTACATAAACATTTCTTATCCTAAACTTCCTAATATAGGAGGTTCTTATTCTTGAACATTACAAACAATTCTTATTTAACTATCTAAATTTCAAGTCAAAAAGTGCAATTTTTCTTTCCAAGTGCCATTATCTGTGACTCACTATCACTTCAGTATTATTCAGCTTTCCTTCTCTAGTACACGTTTCTAGTAGACTTGCTTCCCCGCTCCAGCCCGCGGCCACTGCAGCCTCAGTTCAACCCGCGGCCGCTGCCGCCTCCTCTCAGCCCGCGGCTACAGCCTACCCGCATTCACCCGCTGCCGCCTCCCCTCAGCTTGCGGCTGCGGCCTGTTCCCCGCCACCCACAGCCGCCCCACTCTCGCCCGTGGCCGTGGAAAGTACCGTGCCGTCGGCGGCCACCACTGCCCCGCTCTGGTCCACAGCAGGGGCCGGGCCTCTGCTGACCGCGGACTCCCCATCGCAGCCGCTAGCTGCGCAGGTGGCCTGTCATTCGCCACCACCCATCGCTACCGCTTGCCCCAGTCCGGGGCCTGCGGCCCACCTGTCCAAGGACTCCGCCGGGGCCTGTGGGGCTCCAGTGTCACCAGCGCACCGGAGGGTGCGAAGACTCTGTCAACGCCTCAGCAACTGGGCCCAGCAACTGCTATGCCGAAAGACCACCAACCCGAATGGCGAGGGACGTCTGGACAGCTAAGTTGACTTTACAATTAAGGAACCATAGTCGGCCATACCGCGGCCCTGTAGTGACCGGCTATTGCCGGAAGTAGTTGTGTTCTACCCATTTGTGTTTGCTTGTCTAGAGCCCCTGCGAGGGCAACCCGTGTTACCCCTGTTGGTGATCAGGCCGTGACAGAGGAAAGTTTCCTCTAGTCTTATAAACGTTATTTTAGAAAGCACCAAATTGTCTCGCGACTCGTCACTGCATCCTGCGTACCTGCAAATACCACAGCCTGACCCTCCCATCTCTCATAGCTACCCGCAACCCGGACCCAGGTGCACTGACCGTTATCTTAGTGCTCACATGCACTAATAATAAAACTCTCCGGGTTGGATCTCGGGTAGCATCCATCCCTGTGACATATATCGGCCATTCACAACCCTGCCAGTCACTGTTTCTGCATCACCACAGAGGGAATGCCTGTATGCATGACCTGGGGAGCCCATACAGCGCCCCCTAACTGTCACAGGGGTCACTGCATCACAATATATATATATATATATATATATATATATACAGTACATGTATATATTACATAGTCTCCTTTGTTATGTATATTGCCGTCCCTTATTATGCAGTGCCCTCTCTTGTTATGTACAGCACTGTTCCCTACATATTGGATTATATAGAGCCCTGTTTTTTATTACATACCGTCCTGTCTTGTTAGCTGTATAATGCAATGATGGCTAGCAAAGCTTCCTTTCTAATGGAGGAGATGATGGACTGGACGTCTGGTCACCGGCTCCTCCATCAGCAGTCATTTTATATCTAAAAAGAGAGGGGACTATGTAACAAAAGAGGGTGCTGTGAATAGCAAAATTAACAAGAATACACTATGTAAGAGACAGCACTATACATAACAGCAGAGGAAGCTATATAATAAGGGACGGCACCATATATAACTAGAGAGCAAGGTACACAATAAGGGATGGTGTTATACATAATAAAAGAGGAAACTATGTAACTAAGGATGGTGTTATACCGAATTAGTGAGTACACTATATGCTAAGGAACTGTGTTATACATAATAAGTACGTATACTATATGCTAAGGGACTGTGTTAGACATAATAAGTGAGTACACTATATACTAAGAGACTGTGTTAGACATAATAAGCGATAATAATGTCTTCCTCCACCTCCCCCTGTTCCTAAGTCCATTTTAAGTCCCCCTTCCTCTCATCCCAATCCCCCACCCCTCATTGTCCTCCTCTCCCCGCATCCCATTATTGTCCTTTCCCCCACCCCATCATTGCCCTCTTTCCCACCTCCATCATTGCCTTCTCCCCCACCACTATCATTGCTTTCTCCCCTGCCGCCCCATCATTTCCCTTTCCACCCCCTCCATCATTGCCTTCTCCTCCACCACCCCCATCATTGCCCTCTCCATCACAACCATCATGGCCTTCTCCCCATCACCCCCATCATGGCCTTCTCACCATCACCTCCATCATGGCCTTCTCCCCATCACCTCCATCATGGCCTTCTCTCCATCACCTCCATCATGGCCTTCTCCCCATCACCTCCATCTACCTACGCGTGTCGCACACCAAAAGGTGGCTTCATCATTTGGTGTGCGACACGCGTAGGGCACTCCACAAGCTCCCCCTTGTAAGTGGCATTATATAGGGACTATGCAGGCAGGATTTAATCTTGGTCATTTTAGCCTCTTGGCTACACCATGATTGCTATACTTTTCATCTATGCTTAGTACCCTATGGTGTTTATTTTCATGGCTCAGTTGCTTACATTTGTTATCACTTGCATTCATTATTGTACTATAGTCTATTTGGATGGATTATTCAATGGATCATTATGTTTAGTATTACATCTCTGAACATTTCATTGCAGGTATGCTATTGTATGTGATATATTCTAGAGCCTTTTTTATATATGTCCATTTACTGGAGGGAGCTCTTTGGGCTTTATTATAAGCCTTTGTGATAGTTTCATGTCATTGTATGACTTTTTAAATGTTTTTACATGGATGTTGTCTTTTTGTTACCAATAAAATTTGTAATTTTGCAGTGATCCCTGCATTTTGGTCAGTAGCTTTTTCTCCATTTTCTCAGTTTGTGTTTATACTGACTGCTGGTTGATCCGCATATCTTATTCAGTAGTGCCCTCCTGAGTTTTTACTTATACACTTCTCCCCATCACCTCCATCATGGCCTTCTTCCCATCACATCCATCATGGCCTTTTCCCCATCACCTCCATCAAGGCCTTCTCCCCATCATGGCCTTCTCCCCATCACGGCCTTCTCCCCATCACCTCCATCATGGCCATCTCCCCACCATGGCCTTCTCCCCATCACCCCATATCATGGCCTTCTCCTCATCAACCCATCATGGCCTTCTCCCCATCACCCCATCATGGCCTTCTTCCCATGATGGCCTTCTCCCCATCATGGCCTTGTCCCTATCACCCCATCATGGCCTTCTCCCCATCATGGCCTTCTCTCCATCACCCCATCATGCCTTCTCCCCATCACCATCACCCCATCATGGCCTTCGCCACCTACACACACACACATCGATCCACACACACACACACACGCACGACACATCCATACATACACACACACACACACACACATGCACTCCACTCCACACACATACTACATACTACATCATTGCCTTCTTCCCATCACTCCCATCATCATACTACATACATACACACACATACACAGTCACACGCACACACACACAACAGCAGTGACAGGCAGCACAGTACCTCACATGTCCGCTCCTCAGCATCACCGCCTCCGCCCTCCAGCTGCTTGCTGTGTCTCTGGCACAGCGGCCGCGCCGTCAGACACAGGAAGCGCTGGCGCCGGGCAGGAAGGATCCTTGCAGCTCCTCCTCTGCTGTTTTCTCTTGCAGGCAGCAGAGCTGTTGGGATCTTTCCTTGCCCGCCGCTACACATGAGGGCAATCTGGCCAGGGGCCCCCCGGAGCCTCCAGCCCGGAGAAACAGGCCAGATTGCCCTCATCATTAGCCCCCTGGAGCCTCAGGGCCCCGGTGCAATGCACCGGTTGAACCGGCGGTATGTCCGCCCATGTCTACAAGTCAGTTATAGAAGTTAAATGGGTTGTCAAATTTAATTGTTTTTTACACAAAAAATAAAAAATAGGAAATCACACTATTTCCTAATATAAGTGTATTAAAAATTCTGATCCTATACCTTTCTTATACCAATTGGATAGTATAGGTCAAAGATTAGGTTGTGTATTGCTTAAAAGTTAAAGCTCAGTTGTGTGACGCCTCACATTCAATTAAAAAGGTTGCAAAACATTCATGGACTAAATGAACTGGTACAATAATGAGTAATATTATTATATAACATGACTGCCAGTCAGTTTGTATCTAATAAGGCAGCGTATTTCTAGTTGATGTATAACATGTCTGCCATTCTCTATGTGATCTACAGTCATGGCCGAAATTGTTGGCACCCTTGAAAGAGTTCCAGAAAATGAAGTATTTCTACAAGAAAATTATTGCAATTACACGTGTTTTGCTATACACATGTTTATTTCCTTTGCGTGTATTGAAGTAACACAAAAAAATAAGAAAAAAGTCAAAATGAACATAATTTCACACAAAACCTCAAAGATGGTCTGGACAAAAGGGTTGGTACCTTTCCAAAGTTGTGTGTAAACAACTTTGTTTGAAGCGTGAGATGCACATTCAAACTCACTTGTGGCAAGTAACAGGTGTGGGCAATATAAAAATCATACCTGACACCAAATAAAAAGGAGAGAAGTTGACTCAATCTTGCATTATGTGTCTATGAGCCACACCAAGCTTGGAGAACAGAAAGAGGAGAAGAGAACTGTCTGAGGACTTGAGAACCAAAGTTCTTAAGCAATATTAACTATCTCAAGGTTACAAACACATCTCCTTAGACCTTGATGTTCCTTTGTCCACGGTGCGTAGCATACTCAAGTTTACAGTCCATGGCTCTGTAGCTTATCTCCATGGACATTAACAGCAGAGTAAAATTGAGGAAAGGTTGCAACGCAGGATAGTATGGATGATGGATAAGCAGCCACAATCAAGTTCCAAAGAAATTCAAGTTGTCCTACAGGCTCAAGGTGCATGAGTTTCAGTGCATACTATCCGTCGACATTTGAATTAAACAAAACGCTATGGCAGGAGACCCATTAGGCCCCCACTGCTGACACAGAAACATAAAAACACTACACTGCAATTTGCCAAAATGTACAAAAGTAAGCCAACATCCTTCTGGGAAAGCGTCTTGTGGAATGATGAGACTTAGATCTTTTTGGTAAAGCACTTCATTCTACTGTTTACCAAAAATGGAATTAGGCCTACAAAGAAAAGAACATAGTACCTACAGTCAAATATGGTGGAGGTTCAAAGATGTTTTGGGGTTGTCTTGTTGCCTCTGGCACTGGATGTCTTGACTGTGTTTAAGGTATCATTAAATCTAAAGATTACCAAAGGATTTTGGTCACAATATAGTGCCCAGTATCAGAAAGCTGGGTTTGGGTCCTAGGTCATGGGTCTTCCAGCAGGACAATGACCCCAAATATTCTTCAAGAAGCCCCTCAGAAATGAATGGAAACAAAGTGCTGGAGAGTTCTGGAGTGGCCAGCAATGAGTCCAGATCTAATCCCCATTGATTCCACTGGATATTTTGTCTGCTTGTCTTTAGGTGATGTATAACATGGCTTCCGGTCACTTGATGATGTATAACATGTCTTCCTGTTATTAGGTGACACATAACATTGCGTCTTGTCTCTTGGTGATGTGTAACATGGCTTTCTGTCATTAGGTGTCGTATAACATGTCTTCCTGTCACTAGGTGATGTATAAAATGGTGTCCTGTCACTAGGTGATGTATAACATGGCGTCCTGTCACTAGGTGATGTATAAAATGGCGTCCTGTCACTAGGTGATGTATAAAATGGCGTCCTGTCACTAGGTGATGTATAAAATGGCGTCCTGTCACTAGGTGATGTATAAAATGGCGTCCTGTCACTAGGTGATGTATAACATGGCGTCCTGTCACTAGGTGATGTATAAAATGGCGTCCTGTCACTTGGTGATGTATAACATGGCGTCCTGTCACTTGGTGATGTATAACATGGCGTCCTGTCACTAGGTGATGCATAACATGTCTTCCTGTCACTAGGTGACGTATAACATGGCGTCCTGTCACTAGGTGATGTATAACATGGCGTCCTGTCACTAGGTGATGTATAACATGGCGTCCTGTCACTAGGTGATGTATAACATGGTGTCCTGTCACTAGGTGATGTATAACATGGCGTCCTGTCACTAGGTGATGTATAACATGGCGTCCTGTCACTAGGTGATGTATAACATGGCGTCCTGTCACTAGGTGATGTATAACATGGCGCCCTGTCACTAGGTGATGAATAACATGGTGTCCTGTCACTAGGTGATGTATAACATGGCGTCCTGTCACTAGGTGATGTGTTATGAATGAGTCACCGTAGGAGGCAAAAACAGAAATACAAGCTAAGTCCAGAAAACCAGAGAAGTTGGCAACTATCAGATTGCAGACCCCTGAACCTATCAACACAACTAGCAGTAGCCGTGGGGGGTTCCTACGATGCCCTAGACCCCTCGAACACAGCCGGAGAATTAAATAGGCCTAAAGAAAGAAAGGGGAAATCTAAACTGCCCCAGAGCAGACCCCAAAGCAATAGGCAGCCCCCAACATATAATGACGGTGAAGCAAGATGAAAACACACAGACAGAAAGATAGACTGAGCAAAGACGGGGCCCAAAACTACCTAGATAGGAAAGGACAGGAAGGCTGCTGTCTGCAATCTGCCAAAACCCTATCAAAGACATAAGCCAACAAGCTGATATGAAAAAGGCCCTGAAGCAGCTAGGCTTCAAAAACTAAATCAGCACTCAGGTATTTTCAGAAGACAGAGCTAAAGGAATTCAGCACACCCCAGCAGGGAATGGCAGAAATCCAGAAAAACAAAACAAAGTCAAAGCACCAATGCAAAAGGCCGAGCAGCAAACTTAGCTTTAGAGGAGCAGGAATTCAGGCTGGTCTCCAAGGATCCCACAGAGAAATCACCCGCAGGGCAGAAGGGCGTCGGCAGCCTTATATCCAGTCAGTAACTCCACTCAGCCAGTCATCATCATCAGCCTCAGGTGTTTGATAATCAGGCTCACTACCTTTCTTTACCAGAAGAGGGAGTTCCTCGGGCCTCAGTAATGAAGGGGAAAATGAACTCACAACAGTACCTCCCCCTTGAGGAGGGGTCACCGAACCCTCAACTACGCCACCAGGGCAATCAGGGTGAGCCCGATGAAAGGCACGCATCAATCTTTTGGCATGAATATCAGAGGCAGAGACCCAGGAATTATCCTCCTGACCATAACCCTTCCACTTAACCAAATACTGGAGTCTCCGTCTAGCCAGACGGGAATCCAGTACTTTCTCTACCTCACTACCTCATATTCCATGTTACCTTCAACCAATACAGGGTCTGGAGGTGCCACCCCCGGAACAACAGGTTCAACAAACCTCTTCAACAAAGATTTATGGAACACATTATGGATTTTAAATGTGACAGGAAGAGCCAAAGGAAAAGAGACCGGATTAATAATCTCCACAATCTTGTAAGGTCCAATAAATCTAGGCTTAAACTTAGGAGAAGCCACCTTCATAGCAATATTTTTTGATGATAACCACACCATATCACCAACCTTAAACTGGGGACCAATGGTCCTATGTCGGTTGGAAAACCGCTGGGCCTTTTCCTGGGAGAGAGATAACTTATCCACCACTTGGTCCCAGATCTGGTGCATTCTCTCCACCACAGTGTCAACACCTGGGCAGGCAGACGGCTCCACCTGCCCTGAAGAAAATCGAGGATGAAACCCAAAGTTACAAAAAAAAGGTGACATCAAAGTGGCAGAACTAGCTCTATTATTTAAAGCAAATTCGGCCAAGGGCAAAAATGAAACCCAATCATCCTGATCAGCAGAAATAAAACATCTCAAATATGACTCCAAGGTCTGGTTTGTTCTCTCTGTCTGCCCATTGGTCTGAGGGTGAAAAGCAGAGGAGAAGGACAACTGAATTCCCAGCCTGGAACAGAAAGTTCTCCAAAATCTAGACACAAACTGGACTCCTCTGTCAGATACAATGTTCTCAGGAATCCCGTGCAAACGAACCACCTGTTGTAAAAACAGGGTCACCAACTCAGAGGAAGACGGCAACTTAGGGAGTGGTACAAGATGAACCATCTTAGAGAACCTATCACAAATCACCCAAATAACAGTCATCCTTTGAGAGACAGGCATATCAGAGATGAAATCCATTGAAATATGGGTCCCTGGCCTCTTGGGGACAGGCAAAGGCATCAACAACCCACTAGAGCGAGAACACGATTTAGACCGGGAGCACGTCCCACAGGACTGCACAAAATTCCTGACATCACGAGACAAGGAGGGCCACCAAAAAAACCGACTCACCAGATCTCTAGTACCAAAAATACCTGGATGACCAGCCAAAGCAGAGCAATGAACTTCAGACATCACTCTCTTCTTCCACTGGGCAGGAACATACAACTTTCCACTGGGACAACGCTCAGGTTTGTCCTCCTGGAACTCTTCCAGAGCACGTCTCAAATCGGGTGAGATGGCAGAAAGAACTAACCCTTCACCTAAGATGGTAGCAGGCTTGGTCACCACAGGAGAATCAGCAAAGAAGCTCCTAGAGAGGGCGTCTGCCTTGACATTTTTCGTTCCAGGAAGAAAAGAAACCACAAAATCAAAACATGTAAAAAACAAGGCCCACCTAGCCTGTCTAGGGTTCAAGCGCTTAGCCGACTCTAGGTAAATCAAATTCTTGTGGTCAGTGAGGACCACGACTTGATGCTTAGCTCCCTCCAACCAATGTCTCCACTCCTCAAATGCCCATTTCATGGCCAACAGTTCCCTATTCCCTACATCATAGTTACGTTCAGATGGAGAGAACTTTCGGGAAAAGAAAGCACAGGGATTCATTTTAGATGTTACAGGATCCTTTTGGGACAAAACATCTCCTGCACCAATCTCAGAAGCATCCACCTCTACCTGGAATGGAAGTGAGACATCTGGTTGCCGCAAAACCGGGGTGGAGGTGAATCTTCGCTTCAGCTCCTGAAAGGAAGAAACAGCCTCCGGAGACCAATTTAACACATCAGCACCCTTCTTAGTCAAATCAGTCAAAGGCTTGGCAATACTAGAAAATTTTGCTATAAATTTCCAATAAAAATTAGCAAAACCCAAAAACTTCAGGAGGGCCGTCAAAGAAGTGGGCTGAACCCAATCGTAAATGGCCTGTACCTTGGCCGGGTCCATTTCAATAGTTGACGGGGACAAAATAAATCCCAAAAAAGAAATCCTCTGAACTCCAAAAAGGCATTTAGATCCTTTGACATACAGGGAATTCTCCCTCAAGATCCGGAACACAGTCCGAATATGTTCCACATGAGAATCCCAATCCTTGGAGAAGATCAAAATATCATCCAGATAGATAATCAAAAATTTATCGACAAAATCTCGGAAAATATCGTTCATGAAGCACTGGAAGACAGAAGGGGCATTAGTGAGCCCAAAAGGCATCACCAGGTACTCAAAATGTCCCTCCGGAGTATTAAACGCCGTCTTCCATTCATTCCCATGCTTAATGCGAATAAGATTATACGCCCCCCTGAGGTCAAGCTTGGTAAACCAGCAAGCACCTTTAACTCTGGAGAATAGATCAGAAATCAGGGGTAACGGATACTGATATTTAACAGTAATTTTGCTGAGGGCACGATAATCAATACAAGGTCTTAATGATCCATCCTTTTTGGCTACAAAAAAAACTGGCACCTAAGGGTGACGAGGATGGTCTAATATGACCCTTCTCCAACGCCTCCTTAATATAGGATCGCATAGCCTCGTGCTCGGGTACAGATAAATTGAAGAGCCGACCCTTGGGAAATTTACACCCCGGGCTCAGTTCAATTGCACAGTCATAACTCCTATGAGGAGGCAGAGACGCAGACTCATTCTCACTAAATACATCATAAAAGTCCGCCAAATAATCAGGAACATCATGCGACTGAGGAGAGGTGGAAAACACCGGAGCCTCACTAAAGGCACACCGACAACCCCAACTCACCACAGACACAGATTTCCAATCCAAAACTGGATTATGAATTTGTAACCAGGGAAACCCCAGAACAATAGTATCATGCAGATTATGCAACACCAAAAATCTGCAATTTTCTTGATGGTCTGGGGCGACCGACATTACCACCTGGGTCCAAAACTGAGGTTTATTTTTAGCCAAAGGAGTAGCATCAATCCCCCTCAAAGGGATAGGCGTCTGCAGAGGTGTCATCGGAAATCCACAACGTTTAGCAAAATCCAAGTCCATTAGGTTTAGGGCTGCTCCCGAATCCACAAAAGCCTTGGCGGAAAATGTGGACAGGGAGCAGATCAGAGTAATAGCCAGAAGAAACTTAGGTTGAACACCCCCAACAGAAAACGTGTGTGCAAAGCGTTTCTCTCGTTTAGGACAGACAGAAATAATATGCGAGGCATCTCCACAGAAAAAACACAACTTATTACGCCTTCTGAACTCCTGACGCTGCTCTCTGGAAAAAACTCTATCACATTGCATAGGTTCAGACATTTGCTCAACAGGTGGCAACACCTCTCGTGCAGCTTTGCGTTCGCGCAAACGCCGATCAACCTGAATGGCTATTGACATAGAATCGTCAAGACCAGAGGGAACAGGAAATCCCACCATAGTATCTTTTACGGCTTCTGACAAACCCTTCCGAAAGAGAGCAGCCAAGGCATTATCACTCCAGGTAGTAAGTACTGCCCACTTTCGGAATTTTTGACAGTACAATTCTGCAGAATCACGACCCTGGTTCAATGCCATCAGGGTCTTTTCAGCCTGATCAATGGCATTAGGTTCGTCATACAACAACCCCAAGGCCTGAAAAAATGCGTTCACATTAGTCAGAATAGGATCATCTGGTTTCAAAGAAAATGCCCAATCCTGGGGATCGCCACGCAGCAAAGAGATGGCAATTTTAACCTGCTGCGCGGAGCTCCCTGACGAGTTAGGCTTCAAGGCAAAAAATAATTTACAATTATTTTTGAAATTCAAAAATTTAGACCGATCCCCAAAAAATACATCAGGTGTAGGAATCTTTGGTTCAGCAGCATGTGAATGAGCAAGGTAGGCGGAAATTCCCCGCACTTCCGCAGCGAGCTGCTCCACACGATCAGACAATTGCTTTATCTCCATTGAGAGAAAAAAAATTCCCCCTACGGCCTCAGAGATATAGAGGAAAAAATATACACACTTTTTTTTTTTCTTACAATTCTTTCCTGCTATTGAGTACCCTAGGATCTGCGGTATGGCGGGTGATTCTGTTATGAATGAGTCACCGTAGGAGGCAAAAACAGAAATACAAGCTAAGTCCAGAAAACCAGAGAAGTTGGCAACTATCAGATTGCAGACCCCTGAACCTATCAACACAACTAGCAGTAGCCGTGGGGGGTTCCTACGATGCCCTAGACCCCTCGAACACAGCCGGAGAATTAAATAGGCCTAAAGAAAGAAAGGGGAAATCTAAACTGCCCCAGAGCAGACCCCAAAGCAATAGGCAGCCCCCAACATATAATGACGGTGAAGCAAGATGAAAACACTAACACAGACAGAAAGATAGACTGAGCAAAGACGGGGCCCAAAACTACCTAGATAGGAAAGGACAGGAAGGCTGCTGTCTGCAATCTGCCAAAACCCTATCAAAGACATAAGCCAACAAGCTGATATGAAAAAGGCCCTGAAGCAGCTAGGCTTCAAAAACTAAATCAGCACTCAGGTATTTTCAGAAGACAGAGCTAAAGGAATTCAGCACACCCCAGCAGGGAATGGCAGAAATCCAGAAAAACAAAGCAAAACAAAGTCAAAGCACCAATGCAAAAGGCCGAGCAGCAAACTTAGCTTTAGAGGAGCAGGAATTCAGACTGGTCTCCAAGGATCCCACAGAGAAATCACCCACAGGGCAGAAGGGCGTCGGCAGCCTTATATCCAGTCAGTAACTCCACTCAGCCAGTCATCATCATCAGCCTCAGGTGTTTGATAATCAGGCTCACTACCTTTCTTTACCAGAAGAGGGAGTTCCTCGGGCCTCAGTAATGAAGGGGAAAATGAACTCACAACAGTGATGTATAACATGGCGTCCTGTCACTAGGTGATGTATAACATGGCGCCCTGTCACTAGGTGATGTATAACATGGCGTCCTGTCACTAGGTGATGTATAACATGGCGTCCTGTCACTAGGTGACGTATAACATGGCGTCCTGTCACTAGGTGATGTATAACATGGCGTCCTGTCACTAGGTGATGTATAAAATGGCGTCCTGTCACTAGGTGATGTATAACATGGCGCCCTGTCACTAGGTGATGTATAACATGGCGCCCTGTCACTAGGTGATGTATAACATGGCGCCCTGTCACTAGGTGATGAATAACATGGCGTCCTGTCACTAGGTGATGTATAACATGGCGTCCTGTCACTAGGCGATGTATAAAATGGCGTCCTGTCACTAGGTGATGTATAACATGGCGTCCTGTCACTAGGTGATGTATAACATGGCGCCCTGTCACAAGGTGATGTATAACATGGCGCCCTGTCACTAGGTGATGTATAACATGGCGTCCTGTCACTAGGTGATGTATAACATGGCGTCCTGTCTCTAGGTGATGTATAACATGGCGTCCTGTCACTAGGTGATGTATAAAATGGCGTCCTGTCACTAGGTGATGTATAACATGGCGTCCTGTCACTAGGTGATGTATAACATGGCGCCCTGTCACTAGGTGATGTATAACATGGCGTCCTGTCACTAGGTGATGTATAACATGGCGTCCTGTCTCTAGGTGATGTATAACATGGCGTCCTGTCACTAGGTGATGTATAACGTGGCGTCCTGTCACTAGGTGATGTATAACATGGCGTCCTGTCACTAGGTGATGTATAACATGGCGCCCTGTCACTAGGTGATGTATAACATGGCATCCTGTCACTAGGGGATGTATAACATGGCGTCCTGTCACTAGGCGATGTATAACATGGCGTCCTGTCACTAGGCGATGTATAACATGGCGTCCTGTCACTAGGCGATGTATAACATGGCGTCCTGTCACTAGGTGATGTATAACATGGCGTCCTGTCACTAGGTGATGTATAACATGGCGTCCTGTCACTAGGTGATGTATAACATGGCGTCCTGTCACTAGGTGATGTATAACATGGCGTCCTGTCACTAGGTGATGTATAACATGGCGTCCTGTCACTAGATGATGTATAACATGGCGTCCTGTCATAGCAACATAGGACCCAACAAACTTAAATACTCTATAATAAATAATTGAGACATCCAGACATATGTGGAGAAAAGTGGCCATGTAAACTTTATTAAGGGTTACTGAAATCCATGGGAAAAACCAAAATCCACCAAATAAATAATTCTTTAATAAATAATTCCATAAATAATTCCTTTATTACTCCGATAACCAAAATTCGCTCAATGAAAAGAGCAATCGTACCCAACTCTAATAAAGTTTTCATGACGGAAAAAGAGAGAAATACATAAAATTGGGGAGGGCGGGCGGGCGGGCATCTTCTTAACTTCAAAGTTGAAAAGTGATGAAATCACCTCAGGTTCCAGTATATATAGTCCTTTTACTCCCGCCGAAAAGGCAGACCAATCAAAGCCCGTTACCGGGTCAATTCACACAACTCGATTTCTTATTGGTTAATAACCAGCCAATTAATAAAACAATTCCTCAGAACCTGAAAAAAGAAACTTAGAGACAGCATTAACCCTTAAACTACCCAACCCAAATAAAAACAGGTCCATGTTGCCATGTAACCATCGGACAAGGGTCCACTGCTTTGACATGGCAACATAGGACCCAACAAACTTAAATACTCTATAATAAATAATTGAGACATCCAGACATATGTGGAGAAAAGTGGCCATGTAAACTTTATTAAGGGTTACTGAAATCCATGGGAAAAAACAAAATCCACCAAATAAATAATTCTTTAATAAATAATTCCATAAATAATTCCTTTATTAATCCGATAACCAAAATTCGCTCATTGAAAAGAGCAATCGTACCCAAACGGGCAGCCATCACGAATGGCTGACCACCCCCAAAACAACCAGCCACTGCTCCACAACCGTCTGGAGGCCCAAATTAAAGATATCGAGGCCTATGTCCCCCAGATGAACACCATCCGGACGATACAGGCCCGGCAAAAAGCCTTCCAAATCCAAATGGCGAAAAGAGAAAAAACCTAGACTAGACATGAATCTTTCCATCCTCCTGTTAATCCTTTTCCTGATACCGTTCACAAAACCTAACGGGCCACCATTCCAGATCAAACGGGGAACGACTTCAGAAAAAAACAGAAAAGTCCCGGGAAACATAGAACGGAGTAAATTCATATCCCTCTGCATTAACCAAAACAAATCCCAAGTCCGGATCTTACCCAAGTCGTTCCCCGAGAGATGAACAATCAACAGATCGGGAAGAGGACAGGAGGATGAGAGCTCTCTAATAAGCTGGCACAGATCCCCCCAGCGCAAGCCACGAACGCCATGCCAAAAAATACGGACGGTAGCCGGATCGAAAGACAAATTGTTTGCATAAGGCCGAAAACTTGCTCTAAGATGAGCCCAATGAACGTAAGAATGTCCTACTATCCATATAGTCCTAGGACCTATAAAAAAAGAACAAAAATTAAACCGTGAATGCCAGGTCAGGACGAATATACAATTCTACTCTATTAGATTCCCACCTTCCCAGACGTTTAATCCTGTCTTCTGACAGCCCAAGACGGGCCGCTTCAATTGCGGCCCCGATCCTAAAAGAATGTGGGGTAATTCTTAGGTGTCCCAGACCCAAAAATAGCAAACATTTCTTAAGTAAAACACCAAATTGGAATTTCGTGACCGGCTCCAAAGAGCCGTGCAAAAATAATGGGCCATTGACTTTAGGGCGGAAAGAAAACCAACGTACCAAGTTTGCCTTAGGGCAAATCGGAGAATCTGTAACGGCCCCAAGCCGAATCAACACGCCTTTACCCAGTTGATCTGTTTTGGAACGACGGAGCCGAATAATGACCGAAGAAAAATAAACGGTAAACGTCAGAGACCTGTAAACCTGACGGCGAAACCTTGTTCAAGGCGACCAGTTCGCAAACCCGAAACGCGCCAAAAAATGCAAAAACAAAGCACGTCCGGAATAAGCAAGATTCGAATGAATCGAAACAGACCTTGGGCAAAGTGTCCCATAACCGCATCAGCAGGTCCACTGATATAGGCCGTCTACAGTCCGGACGAAAATTCGCTTTCCTTAAACCCTTTAGAAATTGGCGCACCGGAAAAAGCCCATGTAAAGACGTCCGACCGTAAAGTTGCATGAAAAAGGAGATCCCAGCCAAAATCCGATGGAGACCGGAAGAACTGACACCAGACTTTACCTTTTCTTGCAAGAAGGCTAGGGTTAAACTAGCGTCGTAGGACAAACAATGACAATTATGTACTGAACAGAACATCTTCCAATCAGACCAAGATGCTGAATAAGAACACCAAGTCGAAGGAGCCAGAGAATTACGTATCAGTGACTGGATGATATCCCCATCACACCCCACAAGGATTGCGGGCAAGGGACACTTTCTCGCTCCATCCTTGGATGTTGACACAGAAAGTCTTCCAAACGCTGTCGTGAGACAAAACCACCAAAAAATTGACCTTGCTCCTGATGCAAAGAAGCCTTTATCCAAATGTTATGCAAAAGACAGGTCAAAACCAACTCCCTCAAAACCCTAGCCATGAAACTGCATTTAGTAGCCAAAGTGTTAATCGCAAAGACCGAACCAACCAACTCCAGCCTCACCCGGACACGTTTATTAGCTAAACATTCACCCCACCACGTCAACAATACCAAAACTGCGAACACTTCCAGAAGAGCAGAGCCAGAAACAATCCCAGAAGCCACCCATTACGACGGCCACGACCATGAATCCCACGTGGAACAAAAACAGATCACAAAACCAGAGGAAGGAAAAGAACGAATAAAAACCGACAATGCGTCGGAGTCCACAAAATCCTCTTGCATTACACTAATCCCATTAAAGGACACCAGGAATTTCCTCCAAACACCAAGATCCGAACGAAGCTCCGCTGTTAACCGAATATGATCGCCTGCACCATGGACTCCCTTAATACTGTCATACAGCCGACGGGAAAATGCTCTAGCCATTGGCAAGATCCTCAAGGCAAAATTCAAAGATCCCAAAAGAGATTGGAATTCTCTCAAAGTAGCTTTCTTCCTAAGCAGCAAAGAATCAATCAGGGAAACCATTTTTTGAACTTTGTCCAGAGGAAGCCTCAATTCCATCGCGGAAGAATCTAAAATCACACCTAAGAATTCCAGACACGTACAAGGACCAACTGTTTTCTCAGGCGCCAGAGGAACACCAAAAAACTCCATTAAACGCTGAAAAGTATCCAGCAGTTTAAAGCAATCTCCCGAAATCTCCGTACCGAAAAACAAAAAATCATCCAAATAATGTAAAATAAACCCGCAATTCGCTTACTCAAAAGTCGCCCATTCCAACAACGTCGAAAAAGATTCAAAGTAAAAACAAGAGAGCGAGAATCCCATCGGGAGGCATTTATCAAAATAAAACAAATTGTCGAACGAAAAACCCAGCGAATTAAAACCCTCTGGACTGACCGGGAGAAGACGAAAAGCCGACTTGATGTCCGCCTTAGCCAAAAGAGTGAAACGGCCAAACCGACGCAGAGCGTCCACTGCTACATCAAACGGCGTGTATGAAACCGGAAACTCCGACGGATCGACTTGATCATTCAATGACGATCCTTTTGGATAAGAAAGATGATGAATCACTCTTACCGCATGCGAATCCCTCTTGGGTACGGCACCCAAAGGGGAAACCCGAAAACCTGAAAACGGAGGCTCTAAAAACGGACCCGCGATCCGATCCAAAGACAACTCCTTTTCAATATGAGCCCGAACCTCAGAGGAAAACGAATGCACTGAAGACAAATTACCTGAGACCGTACAACCAATACCAGAAAAACCAGGTACAAAAAAAACAAACAAAAAACCATTACTGATTAACTCGGCCTTCTTGTGGTCGGGGTAACGGTCCAACCACGGGACCATATTTAGTACCTTCACAGGCGTCCGAGCTCTTGAAAATTGAGTCCCTCCCACCACCTTGTGGCTGCTGAGACAGCTGATTTGCCTTCTTAAAACATTTTGCGGCGGGGTGACTGCCGCCGCAAAAGGAGCACTCGTGGCGAAACTGACAGTTTGCCTGCCACTTACACATAGAGTCATTAAAAGCAAAGCAGAAACCCTTTTTCAAAGGCAAGCTGCTTTGCTGTTTAGGTCCTGCGGACTTTTGAGGCAGCATAAGGTTGAGCCAAAGGCCCACATCCTTAGTACCCCACGCCAGCGAGGGGTGCACGGCCATTTTCTGACGAAACGCTTCGTCATAATGAAGCCATGCGACCCCTCCAAAGCTTTTGTAAGCCTCCAAGATAGAGTCTGAGTGCTGAAACAGCCCACTGCATAGCGAGGGATGTTTTTCCCCTAAAACAGCGGCAAAAATATTGAAGGCCTGAAGCCACATATGAAAAGATTTAAAAGTTTTCTTCTTCTCATCGCCGTCTGCTTCTTTCCTCTCAAGCCGAGAGCTATAATCCTTCCCACCAGGCAGCAATGAGAAAATGTCAACATAATCCTTATTCCATATTTTATCTTTGACTGACTGACTGAGATGGAAGCCCAAAGGGGAGACAACGCAGGTCATAGCCTCGCGGTAAAGGGATTCATCCACCCCCACAGCTCCGACAGCTGAGGGTAACATCTGAGAATTAACCCCCATTGAACTTCTAACTTCCGCCACAACCCTATTAACTAAGTCCTGAACAAAAGCAGGAGAAGCCCTAGCTGCATTAAGAGAAGAAAAAGCGTCAATCTCACCAGCAGTAGCAGGTCGTTCCATGTTTGGTTCCTGTGAAGTCGAAGAGGTCCGGCACCTAGGAAGAGGCTGAACGTCGGCCTGAAGGTCATGAGGTATCCACACCACAGCCAGATACGGGGCTTCTGATCCTCTGGCAGCCCCAGTCTGCCCTTGGCTAGGATGAGCTTGGGCGTAGCGACAAACAACTCCAACATCTCCTCTTCCCGCGGGTACTTGCAGAACCTGGGCTTGTGCTTCAGCCTGTGGCAGAACACACTCATCTCTTCTCCTCTCAATAAACCTCTCCTGAGGTTGCAATTCCCTGGCCGAACACAAGATGGCGCCAGAGTCCCGTGACAGAGAACGAGATCCTCTCCTCCTGTCATTTCTGCTTCTAGATGGGGCCCTGGCCCGCTGAGCCTCCGCAGGGGACCTCCTCACTGCAGCACGGTGTCTGCGAGGGGTAGGGGGCGGTGGGGAATAAGCTTCTCTTGGCCTCCGCAACCTGGATCCACTCCTGCTTTCACCACTCTCCATGGCTTCAGCTGCAGGAACAATCACATCGGGGGCATTCTCCACAGAAACCCCCGCAGCTGCTGAGGTATTTGATAACACAGGCTGAGATAAGCAGTCACGTAACCATGACTCCCCTCCTTCTTCCCTCACACGAGATAACAGCTGTGCTAGCAGAGCGTCCATCTTCTTAACTTCAAAGTTGAAAAGTGATGAAATCACCTCAGGTTCCAGTATATATAGTCCTTTCACTCCCGCCGAAAAGGCAGACCAATCAAAGCCCGTTACCGGGTCAATTCACACAACTCGATTTCTTATTGGTTAATAACCAGCCAATTAATAAAACAATTCCTCAGAACCTGAAAAAAGAAACTTAGAGACAGCATTAACCCTTAAACTACCCAACCCAAATAAAAACAGGTCCATGTTGCCATGTAACCATCGGACAAGGGTCCACTGCTTTGACATTAGGTGATGTATAACATGGCGCCCTGTCACTAGGTGATGTATAACATGGCGTCCTGTCACTAGGCGATGTATAACATGGCGTCCTGTCACTAGGTGATGTATAAAATGGCGTCCTGTCACTAGGTGATGTATAACATGGCGTCCTGTCACTAGGTGATGTATAACATGGTGTCCTGTCACTAGGTGATGTATAAAATGGCGTCCTGTCACTAGGTGATGTATAACATGGCGTCCTGTCACTAGGCGATGTATAACATGGCGTCCTGTCACTAGGCGATGTATAACATGGCGTCCTGTCACTAGGCGATGTATAACATGGCGTCCTGTCACTAGGCGATGTATAACATGGCGTCCTGTCACTAGGCGATGTATAACATGGCGTCCTGTCACTAGGTGATGTATAACATGGCGTCCTGTCACTAGGCGATGTATAACATGGCGTCCTGTCACTAGGCGATGTATAACATGGCGTCCTGTCACTAGGTGATGAATAACATGGTGTCCTGTCACTAGGCGATGTATAACATGGCGTCCTGTCACTAGGCGATGTATAACATGGCGTCCTGTCACTAGGCGATGTATAACATGGCGCCCTGTCACTAGGTGACACTAAGATGACACTGCTCAAACTCGGAACAGAATTTAGGCAGATTCTCATTAACATAATTGATCTGATTCTCTCGCAGAGAGAGAATATACGATCATGTGACACTAGCCTTATGTGACATTCCACTTCAGTTATCCTCAGTGACTTGCATCGTACTGTTATGCGCTGTTTTTTTTCCCTCCGCAGGCAATATCTCTAGTTTCCAGGTGTCTTTGTGCTGCTGAGTAAAGACTAGCTGCTGTAATGTCTGCCATACACAGACATAGGAGAGCAGGAATCTCTCTTGCCTGAGTGTAATACGTAGCACATACTGTATGTATGGAGATGGACATGCTGCACACGTTTACCTCTTGAAGAAACAAATTTAAATATTATGTGATGTATAATGTGAATTGTGTTGTGCGTTAAAGGTGTTAGAAATATTGATAGTGTGAGTAGTTTGACAGTAGGGAGAGTGAGAGTTGATGTTTGGAATTAGCCAAGAGTGGGAGGGGATAGATTGAAGGGAAGGTGACAGTTTCCTGTCAGAGAGTTAAATATGTCCAGGCCTGCACAGAAAGAGGATTTAAGGTCCATTGTGAGCAGTGCAGCACTCTGGGGTGTTACTACAGTGAGAAGAGCTAGCAAGATCAAAAGCAGAAGTGATTTAGAGATGGAGTGATCAACCGGGGACGGGTTCTGGAAGACGATATCTATCAGTAAGGCCCAGAATATATAACTCCAAGAGGTAATGGGCCTAGAAAAAACTGAGTACGTGAGATGAATAGATTGTCAGGGGTTCAAGATCATCAGCACTACAGAATATAAGTGCTAACCATACTAGCACCCTAATGGGAGAGAGGACGCGGAACCATGGGGCGAGAAAAGGACTCTTGCTAAGCTGTGGGCCGGTTCTGACTTCTCTTCACCCCTCTTCTAAACAGGAATCTGTTGTGCTGTGGGATTCGTTCTGTACTCACTTGTTGTTTGGGAGTCCTTGCTACCTCCTCGTCCTTGGGACCGGATACAGCTGCACACATAACAGGAGACTTTTGGTCCGGTTCAAAGGGTTCGGCTTTACTGTGTAATTCGGATACATAAGGCTGCGGTGTACAGAATGAGATAGAGTCGCCTCTGGGTGGTGTTCCCTTTGCCCAGTATACTATCAGTTCTTACCTCCATTCTGCCCGACCTGCACCCACCTCAACAGACTGTTGATTTCAGTGGCTTCCTATCCATCATTACAGGTTCCCTGAGACCCATCTCTCTCTCTCGTTGTGACCTAACCAACCTCTTCTGCTTATGGGAAAAATAGCCATGGACTCCGATGCTTCTTATTGGCCCTAGGCCCTGGACCGACCCGGGATCTGCACAAAACTTCAGCTGTGTCCTCGTGCTGTTTGGGATACTTGAGACTGAAAGGACGCTTCACCGCCTATGCCTCCGCTGACCTTTAACTTGTAGAATTTCACAATGTCAGAGACTTCCTACTCCTCTCTCTTTTTAATTAGGAAGTGCTTCCCCTTTTTATCAGATCTAACTTCTTCCAAAATTTGGGCTAATCCCAAGCTGTTAACTATATCCCTTTGTCTTGTAATGGTTCCCTTATGGACATCCTTCCCCAATCCCTGGGGATGTTCTGGAGGTAAAACCTTCAGGAAAACCGAGGCACAAAGTGGCCATAAGGATATAATGCAAATTTATATAAAACAGTAATAACAATAAAACATTAATAAATATTAGTACATAATTTCACTCTTCTTCTCACCACCTTTACAGCGATGAAGTTCGTGTGAAACAGTGGAAACATTGTTCCTCAGAGTATTATGGTTTTTGTGATAACCTCGAAGTTGGAATAGGAGATCCCTAAAGTCCAGTTGTTGGCTCCTTCCGCTGCTCTAGGCTCTATTGCCAATTCCACAAAGAACATGGACTCATTTGTCCATGGATTTAATCACGGATTTGCCTCTGTCTGGTGGGAAAACAGCTGTGTGGGAGTTGACCGATTCAGCAAGCAAGCTCATTTTGTTCCTTTGTCAGGATTACCTAATACAGAAACACTCTCCAGGTCTCATATTGTAAGATTACATGGGATCCCTGTAACTGATAGGGGAGTGCAATTTGTCTCTAAATTCTGGAGAGCTTTTTGTGGTAAACGCGTGGTGAATTTGTCATTTTCATCTGCTTACCACTCTATAACCAAGGGTCAGACTGAGAGGACAAATCAATCTTTAGAACGCATTTTAAGGTGCTTTGTGGCAGTTCGGAAGGAAGACTGGTCTTCATTTTTACCTCTCTCTGAGTTTGTCTTTAACAGTTGAGTTTATAGTCTGCTGGAACCTCTCCATTTTTCTGTAATTATGGTGGTGAATTTTCTATGATTAGTTCTCAATGCCCTGGGATAGAGGTCACCATGCAGAGACTAGGGGATGTCTGGAGGGAGTTTCAAAAGAATATTGGGACCGCTCAGATTAGCCAGAAACGGAATGCCGATAGAAGACGTTTGGAGGGTCCTGTTTTTAAAATTGGGGATATGGTTTGCTTGTAATTTAGGAAAATTAAACTTAAAGTGCCGTTGGCAAAGTTGGGTCCAAAGTTTATTGGTCCATATGAGAGCGTAGAGGTGGTCAATCCATTGGTATTCAGAATAAAGCTTCCGCCATCCCTTTGCATCCCTAATGTGTTCCATATATCCCTATCAAATGAGTTTTTCCCTTCAGTGGTGTCTCCCTCATCCCCACCTTCTCCAGTTTCTGTCAACGGTGGTTTGGAGTTCAGAAGGTTATGGATTCTTGTGGGGTCCAAAATTCCTTCAACAACTGGAGGGGATACCAACCAGAGGAGACATCCTGGGTCCCAGCTAGAGATGTGAAGTCAGAGCCTTCCATCCAAAATTTCCTGGGAAGCCTGGAGGTCCGATTGCCTCCATAGAAGAGGCAGTACTGTAATAATTCCACCCCTCAGTGTGTCTGGGATGCAGTTATTGATGGCTCAGCTGTCTAATCTGGTACAGGGGCATGGTAAAGCTGTCAGTACTTTGACAGCTCAGTGTCCAGTCTTGTGCAGGGGCGTGCTGAGCTGTCGGTGTCTTCATTGACAGCTAGGCCATCCAGTCGGAGACTGGGAGGTGCTTGCTGTCTCCAGGTGTTCATTGTCCCAGGTGATTGCTTGACTACTGGGCTGTTATTTAAGACCTCTGCCAGATGTATATTCACCTTTTGTGTGGTTGGTCTCTCTGTGCCTTGTGTTCTGTTTGATCTTTCATTGTCTGACCTTGGACCTCATTCTGACCATCTGTCTGTTTTACCTCTTCGTTCTGATCTGCTATCTTCCCGGTATTTTGACTTTGGACGGTTACCTTTTTTTCTTTCTTCTGTTTATGATGTACCCTCCTGGCTTTTTGACTTCCGACTCCTTGATTATCCCTACTTATGGCTTGTCTGTGAGAAGTAACTCAGCATCACAGGCAGCCTTCTGCTGGTGTGTTGCAGATTCTGGTTGATGGACTATTCAATAACCATGAAGTCTCTGATGTGATACTTGTAAACATCACTCCTCACAGAAAAGCCATGAGGTAGGGAAGCAAGAGGTTTGGGATCAAATGCCAGGAGAGTTAATTAAAAACAGAGGGGCAAGACAGAGGAGTAAACAGGTCACAGACCAATGTTAGAATTTTGGGGAGGTAGCAGATTGAGACAAAAGGGCTAGGCAAGCGGATGGTCAAATGCAAGTTTCAATGTCGGGGAGCAAAAGATCAAAATAACAGAGCACTAAAGAGCAAGGTACACACCACCACCGAGCTAAAGCTAGTAATAGCCAGGCAATCATTTAGAATGGCAAATCTGCAAAACGTAGCAAACCTGACTTAAGTGGACAGCTGATATGTCAGTCACAATATTGACATCCTGGCACACCCCTACCACTAATTGAATGACTGGGCTGTCATTTTTAAAACTGACAGCCCAGCACGCTCCTACCACTGATTGGGCAACCGGACTGTCATTCACAAAACTGACAGCCCAGCACGCCTCTGCATTTCATTGGGAGGCTGAGCGATCATTCACTTTGTCGCTAGGGCCTTGGGAATGGCAGAATTTTGACTTCTGGTTTCTAGCAAGAGACCTATTAGAAACCCCTTGGTTATATGTTGTACTAAAAATGTGCAATACATTTTATGTTATTATAAAATCTGTATATAAAAAAACATTTTTTTCACCAGCTAAAATATTTAGCCAATGAGAATTATGGTCCTAATAAATCCCTGTTAAAGGGAATCTGTCACTAGGTTTTTGCTACCTTATCTGAGAGCAGAATAGTGGGAGACGAAGACTCTGATTCCAGCGATGTGTCACTTACTGGGCTGCTTACTGTTGTTTTAATAAACTTGCTGATAAACCAGTGAATTTATCACTAGAGGACTAGTCGTCATGCTGCCATGTAGTCCTCAATATTCATGAGCTTCATACAACCCTTCCTCCACTACTGATAGGCAGAAAAATGCCAATGCACAATGTACACAAAAGCTGCTAATCAGTGGTGTGGGCAGGGTTATATAAGAGCTCATCATTAGAGAACTGCTAGGTCCGCAGCAGATAAAACTGAGTTTTATCAAAACTTCAGTAAGCAGCCCAGTAAATTATATATTGATGGAGTCAGGGTCTCTGCCCTTGCATCATGCTGCTCTCAGATGTGATATTATTCCAGACAAGATTTTTGTCTTGTTTTATGTTTAGTCTAGGGGCAGTACATGACTAATGTCCTGTCCCTTCCCCTGGGGCCTGCCAAGACATAACAAATTCATGCTACCTGAACCACGAGCATCATGAATCAGAAACACATTTTTGCATCACAAACATGAATGTGTTACTTAGTGTTTCAGAGATGAACATAGTTGGCAGCTCATTGATGACTTGTTGAACAGTCAGACAGGCTCCCATTGGCTTCTCCCCAGTTCCCCAGAATGACAGATCTCTCCATATGTCTGTGTACATGGAGAGACCTGTCAGTCTGAACGGGTGGGGAAAAGCAAAGGGGGATCTGCCTCTTGGACTAATTACTTTGTGCCATAGCTCACTTTCAAATATGTTTGCAATGCAGTAGCCGGACTCTGATTAATGTGACAGTATCCTTTTAAAGGGAATCTGCTAGTACGATCCATCCCCCAAACTAATTATAGGGTCATCTGTAAAAGATAATGTGTTCCCCACCCTGACTGATGTAATCTCTTGCTGCCTGATAAAGACAATTTTAATTCATATTACACATGAGGCTTAAGATCTCTGGCCATGATAAGAGCACTTACCAAGCCTCTGTCCCCCTCTCTTTATTTCCCGCCCAGCCCCACCTTCCTTGGCTTGACTGACAGCTGTGTACTCAAGCCGACAAGCTGTCAGTCAACCAGAGGAAGGTGGGGCTGGGTGGTGAATAAAGCCTGGGAATCAGAGGCTTGGTAAGAGCTTTGATCACACCCTGAGCACTTAAGCCTCATTTGCATATAAACTAAAACAGGTATTTTTCAGGCAGGACACAACAGATTGCATCAGTAAAGTCGCATGTGACATCAGAGTGCAGCATGACCATATAACAAGAAGCCGCAATAGTAAATGCACAAGTCAGAGAGCGGTACCTGTAAAGATAATGCGATGCGAAGTCCTCACTCCAGTAAGTGGTGCAGGTTAGATTAGCGCTTTTTGCTCCAGCGCTTGGAAAAAGAGGGGGGGGGGGGGGTTTGTACACAGGGTATAGACGAGTTACAGGGGCTGCCCCGGCCGGTGGCAGCCTCCTATCAGTGTACCTCCAGCTGTGGAGCAGACGTGAGCGGCCTCTCGTGCTCCGGCGTCTGTGAGCTGCTCCAGGTATACAGGACCTTCATGATGTGAGTCAGCACATGACCACGTCGGTTTCACTTGCTGGTGGTTGCGGCGGGGACCAATGGACTTTCCAACATGTTTCAAAGACTAACTGTCTTCTTCCTCAGGGATGGTCCCCCCACCACAGGAGGATTATTTAAGCAGTCCCGCCGCTTAAGCAAGTTTAACCCAATTAACTTAATAGAAGCCAAAAAGTTCTATTTCACTATTTAACCCCTTCGGTATTAGGGTGTCCAATGCAAATATCCAGCGGCTCTCAGCGCGCGACGTTAGCTTTATATGGTTGCCTTTACGCACTTGTGACTTAACATGTTCAATTCCTGTGAAGATAAGGTTATTCACAGAGCCTCCATGACATTCTGCAAAATGTTCAGAGAGGGGATGACCCAGAAATGTTCTCTTTATATTTCTTATATGTTCCTTAATCCGTATCTGCAGGGATCTTTTCGTGCGTCCTACATATATCTTCTGGCATGGACATTGGATGGTATATATGACACTCTCCGTTTTACAAGTAATAAAATCTGATATTTCCAATTTATTAGAATTATTGCTCCCCATAGCCCATTGTTGTTTAGGGCTCATAGTTTGTTGCATTTTTTTGCAGGGAAAAAAACCTTTTAAATTGCCTATAAAAGATGGAGTAGGTGCATTAATATGGTTATTTAATACAGTGGGGGCAATCATACTACCAATATTACGGGCTTTTCTGAAAACGAACTTTGGACCTGGTGGGATTGAGAATCCTATAATTTTATCCTCTTTCACAATGTCCCAATGTACAGTTTGAGTTGTATTCGGTTATAATAGGGATAAAATCCTCAAAGGGAGTATTTTTCTTATTAGTATTGTTTATCCTTCTCAGAGTAGCACTAGGTTTATTTCTGGCTTTTGCTTCCTCCTGAGTTGTTGTAGCCTTTCTCCAGAAATTGATGAGTTAGTGCAGATGCTTCAGAATCATAATCCTGAATTCTGATGTACTGACTCTTAGGTACATTTACTAGCCAATTAGGTAAATGGCAGCTGTCTATTGGGATGTAGCTGTTTGCATCTGTAGGCTTATGGAAGACTCGGGTTTGAATGGAGTTATCCTCAATAAAAATTGAGGATAACTCCATTCAAACCCGTGTCTTCAGTACATCAGAATTCGCAGGAATTGCTCTAAAATTCAGGATTATGATTCCGAAGAATCTGCGCTAACTCATCAATTTCTGAAGAAAGGCTACAACAACTCGGGAGGAAGCAAAAGCCAGAAATAAACCTAGTGCTACTCTGAGAAGGATAAACAATACTAATAAGAAAAATACTCCCTTTGAGGATTTTATCCCTATTATAACCGAACACAACTCAAACTGTCATATTTTGACTAGAATTGTCAAAAAACATTGGGACATTGTGAAAGAGGATAAAATTATAGGATTCTCAATCCCACCAGGTCCAAAGTTCGTTTTCAGAAAAGCCCGTAATATTGGTAGTATGATTGCCCCCACTGTATTAAATAACCATATTAATGCACCTACTCCATCTTTTATAGGCAATTTAAAAGGTTTTTTTCCCTGCAAAAAATGCAACAAACTATGAGCCCTAAACAACAATGGGCTATGGGGAGCAATAATTCTAATAAATTGGAAATATCAGATTTTATTACTTGTAAAACGGAGAGTGTCATATATACCATCCAATGTCCATGCCAGAAGATATATGTAGGACGCACGAAAAGATCCCTGCAGATACGGATTAAGGAACATATAAGAAATATAAAGAGAACATTTCTGGGTCATCCCCTCTCTGAACATTTTGCAGAATGTCATGGAGGCTCTGTGAATAACCTTATCTTCACAGGAATTGAACATGTTAAGTCACAAGTGCGTAAAGGCAACCATATAAAGCTAACGTCGCGCGCTGAGAGCCGCTGGATATTTGCATTGGACACCCTAATACCGAAGGGGTTAAATAGTGAAATAGAACTTTTTGGCTTCTATTAAGTTAATTGGGTTAAACTTGCTTAAGCGGCGGGACTGCTTAAATAATCCTCCTGTGGTGGGGGGACCATCCCTGAGGAAGAAGACAGTTAGTCTTTGAAACATGTTGGAAAGTCCATTGGTCCCCGCCGCAACCACCAGCAAGTGAAACCGACGTGGTCATGTGCTGACTCACATCATGAAGGTCCTGTATACCTGGAGCAGCTGACAGACGCCGGAGCACGAGAGGCCGCTCACGTCTGCTCCACAGCTGGAGGTACACTGATAGGAGGCTGCCACCGGCCGGGGCAGCCCCTGTAACTCGTCTATACCCCAGTGTACAACCCCCCCCCCCTCTTTTTCCAAGCGCTGGAGCAAAAAGCTCTAATCTAACCTGCACCACTTACTGGAGTGAGGACTTCGCATCGCATTATCTTTACAGGTACCGCTCTCTGACTTGTGCATTTACTATTGCGGCTACTCTGCACAGCCGTTCACAGGCTGCAATTTGACTTTGATTTGATTTTAAGCTGCTATCAGGGAGAAGTACCCTGCAGTATATAACCTGTTCAGTGATTTCCGGTTTTTACCCTCACACATGCCTTTTTAGTTTTTAATGAGTGTTCAGGTTGGAACTAAGATTGCCACCAGCATCTATATATATATATATCTATATCTAGATATATATATATATATATATATATTTTTTTTTTTTTCCCTTAAGCACTTCTTCTGAGGTCTTACAATTGTCTATTTCTAATTGCTATTTTCTCGCTATTATCCAGCTACATAAAGAGCACTTATAAGAGGTTTTTAGATTTCCCTCTTCTTTATGAGTGTTCCAAGCGCATACTAGTATTATGAGTTATTTTACCTTATTTCTTTGACACCCTTGTGACAGGTGTCTTAGTGGTTGCTGCTGGAATTACACTCATACACAAGCGCCACTGAATCTCCATTTGTATGACCATATAACAGTTTCTGGGTTAGAATTGTTCTGACAGATTCCCTTTAAGTCATTTTAGACCAATCTTTGTAAGGGGAAGCGTAAAAAACTGCCAGTGCACCCGCAAGATAACTATGACAATTGTGACAGAGAGTGAAAAAGTTACTCGTAAAGGCCAACTTTTTTTTTTTTTAAAGGTCCTTTGTAAGACATCTTGCTGCAATGCTGCGCTCCTCTTTTTCCCCGCATTGGTTCTAAGATAACTCCGCTTATTAAATTAGTATCCATAGGTCTGTGTACACAAAAACAGTATGTAGGCACACCAGACCTCCATTATTCTATATGACAGAGCTGCAGGCATTATTTGTGCCACATATGGACCCTCCATATTCCCTCCTATAAAATTGTATCTTTGCAATGTGCATGAGGCTTAAGAATCTGCAATATTTCTTGCTAGTAAAGAAAGAATACTCACCAGAGAATCTACTCTAATTAACAGCAGCATGGTGTATGGGTGGAGACCCTGATTCCAGCGATGTGTCACTTACTTTGCTGCGTGCTACAGTTTTGATAAAATCACTTTTTTCTCTGCTGCAGATCTACCAGTTCTCTGAACGCTGAGCCCTGTATAACCCCGCCCACACCACTGATTGGCCGCTTTCTGTGTACACTGTACATAGGCAGAAACCTGGTAAACAGTGAAGCGGGAAGAGGTGGGTTATGAATATGGAGCACTACCTGGCAGCAGGTTTACTAGTCATCTAGTGATAATCACCTGCTGATAAAATTGATTTTATCAAAACTGCAGCAAGCAGCCCAGTAAGTGACATATAGCTGGAATCAAGGTCTCTGTCTCTACGTTATGCTGCTTTCGCTATGCTGCAAAAACCTGGTGACAGATTCTCTTTAAAGGGATTATCTTGCCAACAACATTAATCACCAACTGCTCTCAAGAATATGGGTCCAGTGTTTGTGCTGTGCATTATCTACGGGAGCAGTGGTCACAAGTACACAATATCGCTCCCATAGACACATAGAAGTGAATGGAGTGAGGGTCACTACAATGAAGGCCTGGGATCCTCACGTTTCACATCTTTGGTTACCAGAAGATCAAAAGCCTGAACATATGACATTTAAGTATAAATGCAGATGTTAATTTTTTAACCCTTTTTTTAGCTGTCGGAGTGGTCTCCGCCTGAAAAAGGCATTGTCTGCACATACCCTGAGGCTGGGTTCACACGTAGCGGAATTCTCGCGGAAATTACCGCGAGAGTTCCGGAATTCTATTCTGCGGGAAAATCGCATTTTAAATTCCCGCGATTTTCCCGCGGAAAAACTAGCATTTTGCAAGCATAATTAGCTTGCAAAATGCTAGCGTTTTCCAAGCGATCTGTAGCATCGCTTGGAGAACTGATTGACAGGTTGGTCACACTCGGCAAACATAGTGTTTGACAAGTGTGACCAACTTTTTACTACTGAGGCCGCCTATGCAGCATCAGTAGTAAAAGATAAAATGTAAAAAATAAAAAATGGTGTTATTCTTACCTTCCGATGTCCCGCGCAGCCTTCCCGCCTCTCTCCACGCTCCCGTTCCCAGTAAGCCTTTGCGAAAATGCCCGCGATGACGTACGTTCTCGCGGGATCGCGACGTCTTGCTGTAATTCGAGATGACGTCACACGAATGACCGCGAGACTTCGCGATCCCGCGAAAACGGACGGCATCGCGGGCATTTTTGCAAAGGCTTACTGGGAACGGGAGCGTGGAGAGAGGCGGGAAGGCTGCGCAGGACGTCGGAAGGTGAGAATAACAATATTTTTTATTTTAAATTCTATTTTTTACAGGGATATGGTACCCAAAGCCCGGAGGACAGTCTCCTCTCCTCCGGACCGTGGGTACCATCCGCAAATGTTCTGCTTACTTTTCGCATGGTGTGCACAGCCACATGCGGAAAGTAAGCAGAACAATGCATTCCTATGGGTGCGGGATCGCCGTGATTCCGCAAAATTAATGAGCATGCTGCGGTTTTCACCGCGAAGCGATTCCGCCGTGATAAAAACCGCAGCATTAGCACAGCATTGCGGAATCCCATAGGAATGCATGGGATGCTTATTTTTCACGTTTTCGCGGCAAAATCGCGCGGTTGAAACCGCCGCGGAAACGCGAAAAAAACGCCACGTGTGAACTCAGCCTTAATGTGCCCTCACTAAATCCTAAACCACACAAATGTCAAAGTGAAATACCCAAGGAAAATAATAATAAAACAATGAATTAATAAACACAAACAAGCAGATTCTATTTTCTGAGATGTTTTTGCCCTTTATTGCATTGTGTTACGCTTTGTTCCAGCACGGCGATCCAGGAGGCAGGGACCAGAGGTGGAGTATAAAACGGGAGCAATAAATAAATTGGTGTCCAAGGAGGGGAAAGGCTTTGCTAAAATAACAACAGAGCTTCTCTTGCTTAGGATTCGCTCACCAAGGTTACAAACTCTGCGAACAAAAGATAAAGAGTATGTCATTCTGAGGAAAGGGACACAAAGCAAATGCAAGTATGGTGCAAAGATGATGGGTTGCTGTCTTTTACTACCTTCGTAACAAGAATCTGTCAGCAGTTTCTGCTATGTAATCAGAGAGCAGCATTATGTAGGGGCATATACCTTTATTCCAGTGATGTGTCACTTACAGCGCTGTTTCAATAAAATTGTTTTTTGTCAGTAGGGGATCACCACTAGAGGACTAGGTGTCTTGTGCCTCCTAGTCTAACCCCATCTCCACCACTGATTAGCAGCTTTCTCACTATATACAGTGTATACAGGAAGCTGCCAATCAGTGGTGTGGGCGGAGTTATACAGGGATAAGCGTTCAGAGCTCTGCTAGAAAAAAAACTCTGATTGTATCAAAATGACTGCAAGCTGCCCAGTAAGTGATACATTGCTGGAATCAGGGTCTCAACCACTACATCATGCTGCTCTCAGGTTACATAGCAAAAACCTGGTGACAGATTCCCTTTAAGTCGACACTGTTACTGATACAGGGTAAAGAAATCATAAAATACATAAATATGAATCCAATCAAACTGATGAACTTCAACATGTAAGTATCAAAGATGTAGTCAGACCCATCACCGGATGATGATATAAATTGGATATTAATTTATAGCGACACATATGGCGAGGGATAGATTTATGGCCCAAATGTTTACCATGCTAAATGGTATGTAATGCCGCATCTGGGATAATCTGTGCATCTCTTCTCCCGTAACTAAACTAATTACATTTGTAATGAATGTTGATCGATTAAAGTATATACTGCAGATCAAAAACATATCAAAGGATTACTGGAATTAGAATCTAAAAGAGTGAGTTAAAGCCGACCAGAGGGCGTATCTCACTCTGAAGAATGTTCTGTTGTTGGAGTCGGTAAATGCTTCCTTACCGGTATACTAATTCCCTTCCGGGCAATCGGCGATCTTTGAAAATTAACCAATAATTTAAACTTCTTCCATGATATATGGTAATATATATATTTGCCAAAATATGGCCATCTTAAATGCAGTGTATGTGCCGATGATAAGGTGGTCGCCTTACTGAGTTGTTGTGGGCCTACATTGGGCATTACAGTGGCAATACTCAGATACCTCATCTCCCCCTGTAGACACTTTCTTATTTTACAACACACTTACCTTCCACGCCGATTTTACCATCTCCATCTTTGTCACCGGCGTGCAGAAGTTCCTTAGTTTCCTTGGCAGAGAGAGTTCTGCCATCAGGGGTGAAGCCTTTCAATATAAGACTGGAGAATGAGGAAAGTCATTAGAAATAATTGTATATTGTGCATTTTTGCAATTTCATGTTTGCTACATTTTATTATTACGTTGTTATTATTGTAACCTTTTAACAAAGTTTTATTACTACTACATTCAGTACATGTACATGTGTATACAGTGTGTGTATCTATATATATATATATATATATATATATATATATATATATATATATATATATATATATATAGCGCAAAACAACACATAGACCAGCTAACCTCTGAGCTCTGGATGGTAAATACCTGTTTCCTCTGTGTTGCACGGACCAAGACTGGGAACAAGTCCGACAATGTAGAAATCGAGGCAGAAAAGTCCAGCAAGCGGAAACTTCAGGTGGTATGATAAAATCCAAGAATTTTTATTGCAGAAAATTTAAAAAATCCAGAGTTCAGTAACGAGATGCAGACATAATGCTGAACAGACTACGCGGTTCAGCGGTAACAACTGCCTCCTTATTCACGGTCTCAAACCGTGAAGAAGGAGCAGTTGTTACCGCCGAAACGCGTAGTCTGTTCAGCATTATGTCTGCAACTCGTTACTGAACTCTGGATTTTTTAAATTTTCTGCAATAAAAATTCTTGGATTTTATCATACCACCTGAAGTTTCCGCTTGCTGGACTTTTCTGCCTCGATTTTTATATATATATATGTCTGGCAAAAATTAAGAGACCACTTTCAAATGTTCAGTTTGTCTGATTTTTCTCTTTATAGGTATATTTTTGAGTAATTTGTAAATTGTGCTTTTAGTCTACAAACTTCTGACCACATGTCACCGAATTTTCAAACAATAAAATTGTTTATTTTCTTCTGAAAACGAGAAATGGTCAAAATTTAAAAACCCAGTGTTTTCAGACCTCAAATAATACAAAGAAAACAAGCTCATAATCATTTAGAAACAACAATACTAATGTTTTAACTCGGGAAGAGTTCAGAAATCAATATTTTGTGGCATAACCATGATTTTTAATCACAGCTTTCATGTGTCTTGGCTGCTTTCCACCAGTCTTTCACACTGCTTTTGGGTGACCTTATGCCACTCCTGATACACATATGTAAGCAGTTCTTCTTTGTTTGATGGCTTGTGACTATCCATCTTCCTCTTGATTACATTCCAGAGGTTTTGAATGGGGATCAGGTTTGGAGAATGGGCTGCCCAAGACAGGGATTTGATGTGGTGGCCTCATAATTTTATATACTGTATAAATATATATATAATTGTGCTCCATTACCCAACACTCAAACTTAACTATTTCCATTGGTAAAAATAGTTTTTCTGGCAAATTTGAAGACATTTAGAGGTTTATTTTGTGCAAAGTGGCAAACAGGTATTTGCAAATTTAGAAGTGTTCATGAATTATGTAATAGTAACATAAGTGGCATAAGGCTCATTTACACTGGTGAACACGCGGCTATAAACAAACCACCAATTATCGGCTTCTATGCAGCAAAGCGGTCATTTGATATCCTGTTTAAACAGACCAACCACCCTTCCGAACAATCATTCATAGATGGTTATTGCGCATAACCTGACATCATTTTCAGTAGCACAGGCTAGTTTCACACTTGCTTTTTTTTGCAGCGCGTTTTTCCCGCAAAAAAACGCATTGAAAAAACGCATACAACTGCTGCGTTTTTTTCAAGCATTTTTATGAGCATGCATGAAAAAAACGCAGCGTTTTTATGCGTTTGTATGCGTTTTTAGTGCGTTTTTACCGCGTTTGCGTTTTTTTCCAACATTAGGTGGCCCCTCACACTAACCCAAACCATGACTTTACTAACCCTAACCCTGACCCTGACCCTAACCCTAACCCTGACCCTAACCCTTAACCAAACCATACTTAACCCTAACCCAAACCCTAAACCCTAACTAACCCTGACCCTAACCCTAACCCTAACCCTAACTCTAACCCAAACCCCTAAATTCCATTGTCTAAACTAATGGTAAAAAAAAAATCGCATGTGCAAAAAAACGCATACATAAGCATGCCAATGCGCACATATGCTCACCATAGACTTATAATGGGTGTCTTGCTGTAAAAAAACGCATTGCGCGCGCATGCGTTTTTTTGAGGCAAGTCGGACGCTCAAAAAATGCAACAGGTTGCATTTTGTGCGCCCGAGCGCATACCGCAAAAAAACGCATGCGTGGTAAAACGCATACAAATGCATGTGTATGCGCACATAAGCGCATCCCATGCAAAGTATAGGAAAAAAAAACGCATGCGCTATTTAGCGATAAATACCGCGAAAAAAAACGCAAATGTGAAACCAGCCACAGTTCATGTTTCCACAGGACGATCTGCTGCCGAGAACAATGATTTGTAAGACTAAAGCCCATTTCATCTGTTGAACAAGCGCTTTGCTCATTAGTCGGATGATTCGCAGCCCGTTTAGACTGCATGGTTATCGAGAAATGAGTGTTCCTACGATGCTCCCTAAAGTCTTTGGTCCCTTGATCACTGGAGAAGATGAATTCTTGATATCATTTATAGATATGTGAAACGCTGAGATGAATTTTGTGTTACATAAAAATATTGGTTATTTCAGATGCTTTGCCATATTTGTTAAAAAGGAGAGTTAGGTGTTTAAAACAAAATAGCATAAATGTGGTGAATTGATCTGTCGATCATTTCTTCTTCTTATTCATCTTCGTTCCTGTTGATCTTATTAACAATGTAAACAGTTTACTTTTTTGGCTTCTTAAAAGAAATGATAAAAGAAGGGATAAAAGACAAAAAAAATTGATAATCGCCTTGAGAAAAATCGATTCCCACTGCTGCTTTGACAATCTCCAAACTCAGACCACTAGAGATGACGCCATGACCACCGGTCATTTGAGGGCTATGGCCACTGATTGCCTGTGTGGCGCCCCTGAGGCTCAGTCGCCACAAAAGTACTGTACCTCCTCCTGAGGTGTGGTGCCCCACCATCCAGGTAAGGTAGGAACTCTTGACCATGCTCCCACACCTACACCCCACACCACAAAGTAGTGTAGCAAAGCACCTTCGGCGGCTCCCTGCTTGGAGTATAGCAAAGCACCCATTGTGGCCCCCTGCTTGGAACACGAAACGTGCTGGGAAGTGGGTGGAGTTAGTTTACATTACAAGGAGCGGGAAGAGTTTAAGTTGAGGAGTCAGTAGTTGGAGAGAGAGAGGAGAAGATCCCTAGAGAGAGGGATAGATGGATGGAAGTGCTGCAGCAGATCCCAGTGATCTGGGTCTGCTGGCACGGAAAAGAGAGAACGAGAGAGCAATACAGACTGAAAGCTTGACTCTCCGTAGAAGGAAAGGATTTGTATACGGAACGTGAGGAGTAAAAGAAAACAGAGGACGTGGGTGAGAAGAGAACCCTTCCTAGAAGTTCTAAGCGCAAGGCCGGGGCCCGGTCCCCGAGGTTGTACGGATACTAATGGTTCTGCAGCAGACACCAGAGGAATAGAAGTAATGACCACTTTATTCCCACACAAGACTTGGAGGCACAACAGCAACTGGATAGTGAGCCGGGACTTAGTTACAAGGAGCTGTCTGCCGTACAAGTAGCGGAACATCAGCCAGGAGTAACTCCAGTGTAACTCAGTACTAGGAGTACTTCATCTAAAGGCTCTATAAGAGGAGACGTTCAGAAAGGCACAAGTTGGCGGAGTGTTGGAAAGGAGTATTCCATCTGGCCTGGGGGGTTGACTGAGTCCCAGACCCGGAGGACATGGCACAGAAGCTGGCACCTGTTTGTGCAACAGACTGTGAGTAAAGCTTTGGAACTACATGCCCTGGTGTCCTCCACTTATTCCAGCGTCAACCTGCCCGGCACCGCTACATCCCCTGCGCCTGACACTACACCACCTAAGTGTCACCATCTCTACTCTGCCCTGGGACAACAGTCCTGCCTGTGGAGGGCTATACCATCACTGCTGCACCACACCATCTGTCCCAGAGGATCTGTCTGCAGCGTCGGCCTAACATCTACATTGCCGAACACTACAGGAGGTGTCACGACTTATTCATTCACACTGAACATTTACCATGGGCACCCAGGGCCACGGGCCGGGTCACAGCTACCGTGACAACTCCCATTCAGATCCACAGGGCCCAGTACCAAGTACCCCACAGCCCTGGGTGTGAGGGCGTCCCAACTGCATTGCTTCCAGTCTTGTGAAGACTGTCAGAGCTGCAGTGCTGGAGAAAAGAGGAGATTCCTATGGTGAGCCCAGCTGCAGTGCTGGAGAAAAGAGCAGATTCCTATGGTGAGTACAGCTGCAGCCGCTGGAGAAAAGAGCAGATCCCGTGGTGACTACAGCTGCAGCGCTGGAGAAAAAAGCAGATTCCTATGGTGAGTCCAGCTGCAGCGCTGGAGAAAAGAGATTCCTATGGTGAGTCCAGCTGCAGCGCTGGAGAAAAAAGCAGATTCCTATGGTGAGTCCAACTGCAGTGCTGGAGAAAAGAGCAGATTCCTATGGTGAGCCCAGCTGCAGCGCTGGAGAAAAGAGCAGATTCCTATGGTGAGTACAGCTGCAGCCACTGGAGAAAAGAGCAGATCCCTATGGTGAGTCCAGCTGCAGTGCTGCAGAAAAGAGCAGATTCCTATGGTGAGCCCAGCTGCAGTGCTGGAGAAAAGAGGAGATTCCTATGGTGAGTCCAGCTGCAGTGCTGGAGAAAAGAGGAGATTCCTATGGTGAGTCCAGCTGCAGTGCTGGAGAAAAGAGCAGATTCCTATGGTGAGTACAGCTGCAGTGCTGGAGAAAAGAGCAGATTCCTATGGTGAGTCCAGCTGCAGTGCTGGAGAAAAGAGCAGATTCCTATGGTGAGTACAGCTGCAGCCACTGGAGAAAAGAGCAGATCCCTATGGTGAGTCCAGCTGCAGTGCTGGAGAAAAGAGCAGATTCCTATGGTGAGCCCAGCTGCAGTGCTGGAGAAAAGGAGATTCCTATGGTGAGTCCAGCTGCAGTGCTGGAGAAAAGAGCAGATTCCTATGGTGAGTACAGCTGCAGCCACTGGAGAAAAGAGCAGATCCCTATGGTGAGTCCAGCTGCAGTGCTGGAGAAAAGAGCAGATTCCTATGGTGAGCCCAGCTGCAGTGCTGGAGAAAAGAGGAGATTCCTATGGTGAGTCCAGCTGCAGTGCTGGAGAAAAGAGCAGATTCCTATGGTGAGCCCAGCTGCAGTGCTGGAGAAAAGCAGATTCCTATGGTGAGTCCAGCTGCAGTGCTGGAGAAAAGAGCAGATTCCTATGGTGAGTACAGCTGCAGCCACTGGAGAAAAGAGCAGATCCCTATGGTGAGTCCAGCTGCAGTGCTGGAGAAAAGAGCAGATTCCTATGGTGAGCCCAGCTGCAGTGCTGGAGAAAAGAGGAGATTCCTATGGTGAGTCCAGATGCAGTGCTGGAGAAAAGAGCAGATTCCTATGGTGAGTCCAGCTGCAGTGCTGGAGAAAAGAGCAGATTCCTATGGTGAGCCCAGCTGCAGTGCTGGAGAAAAGGAGATCCCTATGGTGAGTCCAGCTGCAGTGCTGGAGAAAAGAGGAGATTCCTATGGTGAGTCCAGCTGCAGTGCAGGAGAAAAGAGCAGATTCCTATGGTGAGTACAGCTGCAGTGCTGGAGAAAAAAGCAGATCCCTATGGTGACTCCAGCTGCAGTTCTGGAGAAAAGAGCAGATTCCTATGGTGAGTCCAGCTGCAGCCGCTGGAGAAAAGAGGAGATTCCTATGGTGAGTACAGCTTCTTTTCTTCTGTATCTACGAGCCTTCAACATGTTTTTTTTAAGCTGAAAAGGCCCTTTAAAAGTTTCCCTGCTGATTCTTCTCATTGTACAAATAGGTGGAGAGATTGAAATCCCTGGTTTTTATATTCATGTGGGCGGTCCTACTGGTGATTGACAGTTATCTCTGCGGGAACAGTACAGGGGAGACTGTCAATATCACCGCCCACTGGACTCTTACGCACACAAACACCATGGATTTCAATGAATAAATTATAAGTTATACTGAACCTATATATCATTCTGCTCTGCTTCTCCTTCTCTACAACCTGCAGTCTACGGTCAGACTGTAACAACGTGACAGGTTCCCTTTAAGGAATTCTGGGTCTTTTGCTTATAGTTTGTGACCTCGTGTTAGTTTCCATGATTGTTATATCTCTTGTGAAGATCTAATTGTAGTTTGCAGTAGTATTTACGGCCGTTACACATTGTAGGAGGCTGTGCCATTACTGCAGCGTCACTCCACCTTCAATCAGCTAATCTTCGGGGGTGCCTGCAGAAATCAGCCCCCCAATGCTCTGATATGGATGACCTATCCTAAGGCCTCCTTCACACTTCTGTTTTTGACAATCAGTCAAGATCCGCCAATTTTGAAAAAAAAACGGATCCGCCAATTTTTTTTGCGGATCCGTTTTTTTCCCCATTGACTTTCATTATTGGCAGATCCTGACTAATTGCCGTCCGTTGCATTTGTTTTTTTGAGGATCCGCCAGAATGTTAGTGTCCGTCAACATCCTCAAAGATTTCCTAACGGAGCTTGCAACGTTTTTTTGGCCGGCGGATCCTCCAGACACTGAATTAACCCCTAAATCTGTCTGGGTGCCAGACAAAAAAAATTCTTTCTCTTTCTTTCTCTTTTTCTTTCTCTTTTTCTTTCTCTTTTTCTTTTTCTTTTTCTTTTTCTTTTTCTTTTTCTTTTTCTTTCTCTTTCTCTTTCTCTTTCTCTTTCTCTTTCTCTTTCTCTTTTTCTTTTTCTTTCTCTCTCTCTCTCTCTCTCTCTCTCTCTCTCTCTCTCTCTCTCTCTCTCTCTCGCCAGCGGTTCCTTTAAATTTCCTCATTTTCAGGATCCGTCTAAAAACGGATCCTGTGCCATCCGTTCACATCAGTTGAGAACGGATCCGCTTGTCTGCCTTTTTGGCGGATTTTAACTGATGCAAATAACTGAAGTGTGAAAGAGGCGAGAGATCCTCAATATAAGGCCGGGGTCACACTGGCGAGGAATACGGGAGAGTGAGAGGCGCAAAAAGCACGCATTAGACACGGACAAATGATTCTCTATGGGGTACCTCGCACCAGCCGTATATTTCTCATCCGTATTCTACGCTCCGTGCCACTCGCAGCATGCTGCGATTGTCAGCGTACTACGCCCGTAATACGCCAATGCAAGCCTATGGGTGCGCAAAAAATACGGATTACACACGGACCACACGTGTGACTTGCGAGAAATACGCACCAGGTGTCTTTTAGCAAAGCCGGCAATTCAGTGCACGATACAGTAAACTCACACTGACAGTTTTAATAAAGAAATGAAAGAATAGATATACACACATAGAATACATATATATATATGCATTCTATGTGTGTATATCTATTCTTTCATTTCTTTATTAAAACTGTCATAGGACTCCATTATATGTCCATTTTGCAAGCCTGCGAGAAAATCTCTCCATACGGATTACATACGGATGCTGACATGCGCAAAATACGCGACCACACCTTGATTACGGATGACATACGGAGCACTGTTTAGGGGTCTGTCATCCGTATTACGCATGTAAAATACTGACCGCATTTTGCGCAGGTTAGTGTGACTCCAGCCTTAGTGTATGTTCAGTTTTACTTTTTTTGCTGTGTTTTTGCAAGGAAAAAATTGCACAAATGCTCAAAAGAATGGACCTAATTTGACTAAGGCTATTTTCACACGTTGCGTTTTTTTTGCTGCATTTTTTAATGCAGATTTTAAGCTGCAGTTTACAGTACCAGCAAAGTCTAGGAGATTTCAGAAATCACATGTACACACCTTGGTTTTATTTTCCTGACTGATTTGGAAAATTGCTGCGTTTTTGCAGACTGCAGCGTGTGTATTCTTTCAGCGTTTTTTTTTTAAAAGAGAAAACAATGGGTAAGTGCAAAAAGGCAGAAAAAAAAGCCGGTATCCGTTTTTGCTGCGTTTTTGGTGGAAAAACCTAAGGAAGTTAAATCAGGCTTTTTTTGGGGCTGCTAAATTTTATCAACATGCACAAGAGACAGCAATATAAACATAGCAAAACCACAGCAATATAAACATAGCAAAAACACAGCAATAATAACACGGCAACAAAAATGCAGCAAAACCTGCTTTTTGTAAGCAGCTTCGCTATTGCCCAGAGTGCAGGATTTGCCTCCAGAAAAAAAATGCAGCAAAAATGTAACGTGTGAACATAGCCTTACTGTTCATATGTTCAGGCTTGTAAAAGACATCAAGCATTTAAAAAAAGTGATATGTCCATGCTTAAGGCATTTTCCACCAGGAAGACACTCAATACAAGTCAATGGGAAAGTTGAGAATACGCCTGTGTGTTTTTTTTAAGTGCAACAAAAACACTAGCATTTTCTTAATATCTTTATATATGTCAATAAAAACACCCGAAAAGCGTTATAAATAACTCCCCAAAACACACAAAAGTCTGCTGGCAGAAAGAAAACGCTCAGGTAATGGCTGAAAAAAAGCTAGGAAAAGATGCTTGAGGTTTACAAAACGGAGGAGAAAAGGAGAAAATCCTCTGTCTGGAAAACAGATAGTAACATAGTTAGTAAGGCCGAAAAAGGACATTAGTCCATCCAGTTCAGCCTATATTCTGTCAGAATAAATCCCCAGATCTACGTCCTTCTAAAGAACCTAATAACTGTAAGATACAATATTGTTACGCTCCAGGAAGACATCCAGGCCTCTCTCGAACCCCTTGACTGAGTTCACCATCACCACCTCCTCATTCAAGAAATTTCAGATTCTCACTGCCCTAACAGTAAAGAATCCTCTTCTATGTTGGTGGAAAAACCTTCTCTCCTCCAGATGCAGAGAATGCCCCCTTGTGACCGTGACCTTCCTTGGTATAAACAGATCCTCGGAGAGAAATTTGTATTGTCCCCTTATATACTTATACATGGTTATTAGATCGCCCCTCAGTCGTCTTTTTTCTAGACTAAATAATCCTAATTTTGCTAATCTCTCTGGGTATTGTAGTTCCCCCCATCCCCTTTATTAATTTTGTTGCCCTCCTTTGTACTCGCTCTAGTTCCATTATATCCTTCCTGAGCACTGGTGCCCCAAACTGTACACAGTACTCCATGTACTAACCAGGGATTTGTACAGAGGCAGTATAATGTTCTCATCATGTGTATCCATATCCAGACCTCTTTTAATGCACCCCATGATGCTGTTTGCCTTGGCAACACATGTTTTTGGTCACCAGAAGTGTGAATATAGCCTTGAGGTCCTGGTAAATCCCTTGAAATGAATGTCTGGTCCTTATTAGGTTCGGTTTAGAGAGTATTTTATATATTTCAGATATCACACTTGCAATTGGATGTTCTCTCGGTTCCATTTTTAGGGAACAAACCAATGGAGTAAATGGATCTGTTGATTACTCTGGGGTCCGTCTGGTTTCCTTTGTGTGTTTTTAGAAAAATCTAGCATGCAGAATTTTTTATTCTGTTCTAAAAGCTGATACATAGCGGATCCCACATGTAAGCAGAATTGGATTGCTCTCTAAGTCCAGACAGCGGGTGCCATTAGGGTGGGATTATGTGGCCACTCACTTATTGATGAAATTCATTGCGCGCTCCTTTATGACGATTGCAAAGTGACCAAACAGACGTGTAAGCTATGTTCACACGTTGCAGTTTTTCCAGGGTTTTTATGCAAATAAAAAGCTGCTTTTTATAGTACCAGCAAAGTCTATGAGATTTCAGAAATCTCATGCACACACCTTGCTTTTTTTTCCTGGCTGAATTGAACAACTACATAGTTTTTTAAATCTGCAGCTTGTTAAATCTTTCAGAGTTTTTGCAGCATTTTTTCACCCATAAAAATACAAAAGTGCAGAAATGCTGTAAAAAAAATCCTACTGTGCGTTTTTGCAGCATGCTTGGTGAATAAAGCTAACTTTATTAAAAGTACTGTAGACAGATAACACATAATTCCAGGAGAAAACACAGCAAAAAAGCAGCAACAATGTAGCAAAACCTGCTTTTTTGTATACGGCTTATCTATTGCCAAGTGAGCAGGGTTTGTCTGCAGAAAGAAAAAGGCTGCAAAAGCGCAATGTGTGAACATAGCCTTATTGTGATTAATAACACACAAAATCCCTGTCATGGGCAGCCCATTCTCCAGACCTGAACCCCATTGAAAACCTCTGAAATTTAATCAAGAGGAAGATGGATAGTCACAAGCCATCAAACAAAGAACTGCTTAAATTTTTGTACCAGGAGTGGCATAAGGTCACCCAAAAGCAGTGTGAAAGACTGGTGGAAAGCATGCCAAGACACATTAAAGCTGGGATTAAAAATCATGGTTATTCCACAAAATATTGATTTCTGAACTCTTCCTGAGTTAAAACATTAGTATTGTTGTTTCTAAATGATTATGAACTTGTTTTCTTTGCATTATTTGATGTCTTCAAGCACTGCATTTTTTTGTTATTTTGACCATTTTTCTTTGTCAGAAAAAAAATACAAAATTTAGTGCTTGGAAATTCGGAGACATGTTGTCAGACGTTTATAGACTAAAAGAGCAATTTACATTTTACTCAAAAATATACCTATAAAGAGAAAAATCAGACAAACTGAAAATTTGAAATTGGTCTCTTAATTTTTGTCAGAGCTGTATATCTAATAGATAGATATATAGATAGATGATAGATTATATATATATATATATATATATATATATATATATGGGATAGCTAGATCAATGAATAGATTGATAGATAGATAGATAGATAGATGATATATGCGGTAGATATATAATAGATGGTTAATAGATGGATAATGAATAGATATGAGATAAGCAGATAATAGATAGTTATTAAATATACACTCACTGGCCACTTTATTAGGTACACCATGCTAGTAACGGGTTGGACTTCAGAACTGCCTCAATTCTTCGTGGCAGAGATTCAACAAGGTGCTGGAAGCATTCCTCAGAGATTTTGGACCATATTGACATGATGGCATCACACAGTTGGCGCAGATTTGTCGGCTGCACATCCCTGATGCGAATCTCCCGTTCCACCACATCCCAAAGATGCTCTATTGGATTGAGATCTGGTGACTGAGGAGGCCATTTGAGTACAGTGAACTCATTGTCATGTTCAAGAAACCAATCTGAGATGATTCGAGCTTTATGACATGGCGCATTATCCTGCTGAAAGTAGCCATCAGATGCCTGTTCTTAGCTGAGAGGAGTGGTACCCAGTGTGGTCTTCTGCTGCTGTAGCCCATCTGCCTCAAAGTTCGACGCACTGTGCGTTCAGAGATGCTCTTCTACCTACCTTGGTTGTAACGGGTGGCAATTTGAGTCACTGTTGCCTTTCTATCAGCTCGAACCAGTATGCCCATTCTCCTCTGACCTCTGGCATCAACAAGGCATTTCCGGCCACAGAACTGCCGCTCACTGGATTTTTTTTCTTTTTCGGACCATTCTCTGTAAACCCTAGAGATGGTTGTGCGTGAAAATCCCAGTAGATCAGCAGTTTCTGAAATACTCAGACCAGCCCTTCTGGCACCAACAATCTTGCCACGTTCAAAGGCACTCAAATCACCTTTCTTCCCCATACTGATGCTCGGTTTGAACTGCAGGAGATTGTCTTGACCATGTCTACATGCCTAAATGCACTGAGTTGCCGCCATGTGATTGGCTGATTAGAAATTAAGTCTTAACACACAGTTGGACAGGTGTACCTAATAAAGTGGCCAGTGAGTGTATATTGGCTAGATAGAAAATAAATAGATATTAGATAATAGATAAATAATAGATTGATATTGGGAGGAGACAGATGGGGCTATTATACTGTGAGAGGGGCTGTTTGCGCCATCATACTGTGGGTGTGGGAAAACTGTGGCAGACATTAGTTTGTGTGGGACTTCATACGGTGTGTGGGCATCATATTGTGCAGGGGGCTATGAGGGCATCACACTGTGTGGGGGAACTGTGGGGACTTCATACAATGTGTGGGCATCATATTGTGCAGGGGGCTATGAGGGCATCACACTGTGTAGGGGAACTGTTGGGACATCATACTGTGTGTTGGGGCACTTCAGGTGCATTATGCTATGTTGGGTGGATGTTGGGGGCAATATACTGTGTTGAGGGGCACGATAAAAAGCATCATAATTAGTGTTGAGCATTCCGATACCGCAAGTATCGGAATTCCGATACCGACTTCCGATATTTTTTCAATATCGGAATTCGGCATCGGAATCGGAAGTTCAAAGTTGATTGACAGACTGACGTCATCATGATGCGCGGTGTGTGCGCATCATGATGCGCCGTCATTTCGGGCCTTCCGGGGGTCTCTGCCGGCCTGCCGGGGGGCTGTGCCGGCCTGCCGGGGGGGCTGTGTGGACTGCCCGGGGTCTGTTCCGGCCTGCCGGGGGTCTGTGCCGGCCTGCCGGTGGTCTGTGCACCCTGTGGGGGTCTGTGCCGGCCTGCCGGGGGGCTGTGCCGGCCTGCCGGGGGGCTGTGCAGGCTCCGGGGGGCTGTGCCGGCCTGCCGGGGGGCTGTGCCGGCCTGCCGGTGGTCTGTGCAGGCTTCGGGGGTCTGTGCAGGCATCGTCCGATGGGACTACAAGTCCCATCGGGCGATGCCTGCTACCATGACAGTGATTGACACATTAGCCAATGATGGGACAGTAGTAGTCCCATCATCCGGCTAATGTGTTAAATGTTAAAAAAAAAAAAAAAAAATACTACATACATACTACATGCATGCTACATACATGCTACATACATGCTACATACATGCTACATACATGCTACATACATGCTACATACATACTACATACATACTACATGCATGCTACATACATACTACATACTACATACATACTACATACATACTACATACATACTACATACATACTACATGCATGCTACATACATACTACATGCTACATATATACTACATACATGCTACATACATACTGCATGCTACATACATACCACATACATACTACATACTACATATATACTACATGCATGCTACATACATACTACATGCTACATACATACCACATACATACTACATACATGCTACATACTACATACATACTACATACATACTACATACATGCTACATGCATGCTACATACATACTACATGCATGCTACATACATACTACATGCATGCTACATACATACTACATGCATGCTACATACATACCACATAATACTACATACATACTACATAATACTACATGCATGCTACATACATACTACATGCATGCTACATACATACTACATGCATGCTACATACATACTACATGCTACATACATACATACTACATATATACTACATGCATGCTACATACATACTACATGCTACATACATACCACATACATACATGCTACATACATACTACATATATACTACATGCATGCTACATACATACTACATATATACTACATGCATGCTACATACATACTGCATGCTACATGCATGCTACATACATACTACATACATACTACATACATACCACATATATACTACATACATACAATACATTCATACAATACATACATAGACATACAGTACATATAACATAGAGTAACATACTTACCAATACTTGTCACATTGTTCCCCGAAGCCATTGTCGTCTACGGAATAAATATTAACATAACAAACCACAAAAATACTCACCCACGATCCGAAGCAGTCCACGAGTGTGTCCCACGACGATCTTGGGTAGAGAACTGCAGCATCAGATGATGCTGCCGTTCTCTACGGGCTGCAGGAATCCAATGACGGAAGGTAGGTATCCTTCCGCACTGTATTCCTCCGCCACTTAAAAAAAAAAAAAAGTCCCTAGTCTCACTTTATGCCATTGCTGTGTGGGAATTTCCCACGCAGCAATGGCATAAAGTGAGACTAGGGACTTTTTTTTTTTAAGTGGCGGAGGAATACAGTGCGGAAGGATACCTACCTTCCGTCATTGGATTCCTGCAGCCCGTAGAGAACGGCAGCATCATCTGATGCTGCAGTTCTCTACCCAAGATCGTCGTGGGACACACTCGTGGACTGCTTCGGATCGTGGGTGAGTATTTTTGTGGTTTGTTATGTTAATATTTATTCCGTAGACGACAATGGCTTCGGGGAACAATGTGACAAGTATTGGTAAGTATGTTACTCTATGTTATATGTACTGTATGTGTATGAATGTATTGTATGTATGTAGTATATATGTGGTATGTATGTAGTATGTATGTAGTATGTATGTAGCATGCATGTAGCATGCAGTATGTATGTAGCATGCATGTAGTATATATGTAGTATGTATGTAGCATGCATGTAGTATATATGTAGTATGTATGTAGCATGTAGTATGTATGTGGTATGTATGTAGCATGTAGTATGTATGTGGTATGTATGTAGCATGTAGTATGTATGTGGTATGTATGTAGCATGTAGTATGCATGTAGCATGCATGTAGTATATATGTGGTATGTATGTAGCATGTAGTATGTATGTAGCATGCATGTAGTATATATGTAGTATGTATGTAGCATGCGGTATGTATGTAGCATGCATGTAGTATATATGTAGTATGTATGTAGCATGTAGTATGTATGTAGCATGCATGTAGTATGTATGTAGTATGTAGCATGTAGTATGTATGTAGCATGCATGTAGTATGTATGTAGTATATATGTAGTATGTATGTTGCATGTAGTATTTATGTAGTATGAATGTAGCATGTATGTAGTATGTAGTATGAATGTAGCATGTATGTAGTATGCATGTTGTATGTATGTAGCATGTAATTTTTTTTTTTTTTTTTTTACATTTAACACATTAGCCGGATGATGGGACTACTACTGTCCCATCATTGGCTAATGTGTCAATCACTGTCATGGTAGCAGGCATCGCCCGATGGGACTTGTAGTCCCATCGGACGATGCCTGCACAGACCCCCGAAGCCTGCACAGCCCCCCGGCAGGCCGGCACAGCCCCCCGGCAGGCCGGCACAGCCCCCCGGCAGGCCGGCACAGCCCACCGGAGCCTGCACAGCCCCCCGGCAGGCCGGCACAGACCACCGGAGCCTGCACAGACCCCCTGGCAGGCCGGCACAGCCCCCCGAAAGGCCCGTACAGACCCCAGAGAGGCTGTACAAGGGCAGGAAAGGGTTTTTCTTATTCCGATACCGGAAGTCCCATAGACTTGAATGGGACTTCCGGTATCGGAATCGGCGATACCGATACTTTTTTTAAAGATCGGCCGATACCATCCGATACGATACTTTGAAGTATCGGACGGTATCGCTCAACTCTAATCATAATGCATGGGGTCACAGTGGGGGCATCATATTAGATGTGACAGTATCTGGGGGCATAAAACTTTACTAGGGGCCTTGTGGGGTCATCCTACTGTGCAGAGTTGGGGGAGAGTGTGGGGGTAAATTGTGAAGGGGAACTGACAGTGGGAACATCATACTCTATGGGTGCCATCATGAAAGGAGTATCATACTTGGTAAGAATACTAAGTGGCTTCAATTTCTGTGTTTGTACTACAATACCTGTCCATCTCCCATTCTTTGAAAGTTGGGAGGTATACCCTTCTGTGACTATACCCATGCGCCGTGACTCCACCTAATATTTTTGATTTTGTTTTGGAAGCAGCCAATTAGAACTTTTCCTATAGGGACTCATAATTTCTATACACGCCCTAATGTTTCATTTAATTACCGTATTTTACTATATATTATTTTATTAAAGCATCATTGATTATACATTCTACTGGATTCTCTCAGAGGAGATATCACCAACCGTTAGCGCCCAATGCTCAGGGTTTTTCTAATATTTCCTATGTATTATTTTAATTTAATGAACCAATGAAAGTAGCCCGGCATATCGGGGGGGTCTGCACACATAGATAGACACATACAAGCACACTTTATGTTCCATGCGTTTTTTGTGAAGGCCTGGTAGGGATTTTGTGCCTATGTAAAATATATGGTTTCTGAAAATAGAAAAATGTTGTTTTTCTTCATCTGCCGGACACACGTCCACGTACTCACCACAGCTCTTCCTCCTCAATGAATCCGCTGGCATCTTGATCCAGGATTCCGAATACTTTCTTCATGACATCTTTACTCTTGGACTTCAAGCCGACCAACTCGAAGAATTTCTTGTAGTTGAAAGAGTCAGCAGCTGGATGGGAATATAAGAGATGACACGGTCCTTAAAATACGGTCAGATATTTCATTAATACACTGCTCAAAAAAATAAAGGGAACACTTAAACAACAGATTATAACTCCAAATAAATCAAACTTCTGTGAAATCAAACTGTCCACTTAGGAAGCAACACTGATTGACAATCAATTTCACATGCTGTTGTGCAAGTGGAATAGACAACAGATGGAAATTATTGGCAATTATCAAGACACCCTCAATAAAGGCGTGGTTCTGCAGGTGGGTACCACAGACCACATCTCAGCACCAATGCTTTCTGGCTGATGTTTTGGTCACTTCTTTTGAATGTTGGTTGTGCTTTCACACTCATGGTAGCATGAGAAGGACTCTACAACCCACACAAGTGGCTCAGGTAGTGCAGCTCATCCAGGATGGCACATCAATGCGAGCTGTGGCAAGAAGGTTTGCTGTGTGTCAGCATAGTGTCCAGAGGCTGGAGGCGCTACCAGGAGCAGGGCCAGCCTTTGGACCAGGCAGATCAGGCAGATGCCTGGGGCCCCCACCTACAAAGGGGGCCCCTGCATCTGCAGTCCATTTATGAAGTGCCCAGAGGGTGTACAGCAGTGAATAATGCTGTGCATTGCTCTGAAGTCTTGGAGTGTCTCTCACAAAGCCCCTTGAGCCCCCCTGTCTCTTTCACCCTGCAGTCAGGTTAAAAGTTGAGAGTGAGGGGGAGGGGCCGATTACAGCACACTGAGCACAGTGACAGCCAGGAAAATGCCTGCAGCCCTGTGTGTCTCCTGAGTCCTGATCATGGCTGCTCCTAGCACTGTCCTGAGAATGGATATGCTTAAGTGAAACCACAGAACCTGGTAAGAGCAGCAATAACAGGTCAGAGACCAGTGATTACTCACTGTAGTCCCAGAGCTCTGTGCTGATTGCTGCAGGACCAAGATTCACAGTCACATACAGCAGCGATCAGCATCAGCTCTGACCGCAGTCACTAATCACTGCTTGTAATGTGACAGGGCGACCTCCTGTCACTACTGCCTGGATGACACAAGACAGGGATATTGTCTGCTGAATCAGGGGATTTATGATATAGAAATAAATGATTTCCCAAGTGAAATAATAAGGGTACACCATACACATATATATAGTACAGGTGTGCATAGGAATCAGCGTTTTTGGTGCTTTTTTTTTTTTTGCAGCCAAAGCCTCTCTCTTGGCAGTAAAAACACTGCTTTCAAAACACCCATTTTTTTGGGTATGTGCAGACGATCCGGAAATGGCAGCACTTTGGACGCAGCGGACATGTGCTCCGTCTAAAGTGCTGCCATCTTTACGCAGGTGATTCCACATGAGTTCATTGAACTGTGCGGAATCACCGTGTCCAATGCATTGTACGGGTGAGATTTCTCTTGTGGAGACTCACATACATGCAAGATAAATTGACATGCTGCGGTCTGAAGAGTCGTGCTACATGTCCATCTCTGCAGGTGAAGTGCGGGCGTATGTGCACGCATAGTGGACATGGAATTTCTAGAAATCCCATCCACTATGCTGTAACATCTGGCCGCTGCGGGTTGGATGCTGCGGATGTACGCAGCATCCAGAGTTTACTGATTGTGGACACATACCCTTAGAGCTTTTGCTGTTTTTTTTTGTATAGTATTCATTTTGTCTACAGTACATATTTAATAAAGTTTGTTTTATTCACCAAAAACGCAGCGAAAAACAGCGTTGCGACATTTGCAGCTTTTCTAAATCTTTTTCATTGTTTTCTACGGGTGAAAAAAATTTCTGAAAGAAGTGACACGCTGCGGATTTAAAAAACGCTGCAGTTTGTGAAATTCAGTCAGGAGAAAATAAAAGGGTGTGCGGGAGATCTCTGAAAAGCTCAGTCTTTGCTTGTGCTATAAAATGCTGTAAACTTCTTATTTGCAGAAGGAAAAGCTGCAAAAATTCTGCATATGAACATGGCCAAAAGATGCTTTTTAAAGTGCCAGCAAAACATATGAGATTTCTGAAATCTCCTGCATGCGCTTGTTTTTTTTCTGACTGAATTTCTGAACTGTAGCGCTTTTTAAATCTGCAGCGTGTCACTTCTTTCAGTGTGTTTTCACCCGTAGAAAGCAATGAAAGAATATAAGAAAGAAAGCTGCAGATATTGCAATGGCATTTTTCGCTGCAATTTTTTAAGTGGTTTTGGTGAATTAAACTAATAAGTCTCGTTTAGTATTTGGTCAGTATTTCACATCAGGATTTGTAATGCAGAAACAGCAGTGGAACAATCAGAGGAAAAGTATAATAGGAACACATCACCACTTCTGGATTTCTCACCCTCCTGGTTTTGACTTGCACATACTGATGTGAAATACTGACCGAATACTCAACGTGTGAACGTGGCCTTAAACATACTGTAGACAAAGCAAACATCCTCACTTTAAAAAAAAAGCTGAAAAAAGTGTAAAGAGCACCAGAAAACAAGCTGAAAAACAGGTGTTTTGAACGCAACATTTTTACTGCCAATAGAACAGGTTTTGGCTACTGAAAAAAATGCATGTGAACATAGCCATAGCATTTCAGAGTAAAACTATCTGTGGTGTTACATAGGACTGCAGGTGACATCTACTACATTACCTGTTCTCAGAGAGTTATTACTGCTCTCTCTGGTGTTACATAGGATGAGGTCACAGTCATGTCACTGGTCACGTGAGCCGGCAGGGCTTCTGTTCTGGAGTGTGCTGTGCATAGAGGGAATTGTATGGCGATCGGTACACAATCCCTTTTGAAATGACAGGTGGGCATGGCGGCTGATTTGCAGTGTGGGAAAAACTACAATCCCGCAGGTGGGAATGTCAAAATCGGGACTGTCCTGCTGGATCCAGGACAGTTGGGAGCTCTGCTGTGTTATCTGCAGTGTTAAAAAAAAATTAAGAGGGGATTGGGGGACAACTCTTTGTCTTGGGGCTTGGGCCCCCCAATCTTTTCTGACCCTAGCAACCCTCCTGTGTAATGCTAATAGTGGCAGACCCGTTGACAGATATAAGGCCCCTGAATATGGGGGCCACAGTGCCAGCACAGGCCCCTCTGCCACCTGTATCCGCATCCTGCTCATGTAATGTAACCTAAATGTGTGATTTTACAGTGTTAGCATTTGGGGCCCCACTCTAAACTTTAAAACCGGCCCTGACCAGGAGACAAGCCAGTACACCAGGAGACGTGGAAGGGGCCGTAGGAGGGCAACAACCCAGCAGCAGGACCACTACCTCCAACTTTGTGCAAGGAGGAACAGGAGGAGCACTGCCAGAGCCCTGCAAAATGACCTCCAGCAGGCCACAAATGTGCATGTGTCTGCCCAAACTGTTAGAAACCGACTCCATGAGAATGGTCTGAGTGCCCGACGTCCACAGATGGGGTTGTGCTCACAGCCCAACTCCGTCTATTCCTTTTGCACAACAGCATGTGAAATTGATTGTCAATCAGTGTTGCTTCCTAAGTGGACAGTTTGATTTCACAGAAGTTTGATTTACTTGGAGTTATATTCTGTTGTTTGTGTTCCTTTATGTTTTTGAGCAGTGTATCTTTAGCAATTCCAAAAAGAGCAATGCTCTGATATATGGCCACAATGTTTCTCTTCTGCTTCTAGAGAATCAATGAGTTTTATCATGCAGGTCATTAACCAAATGACATCCAATTTCCATATTATCATAGCTTTCATCAGACTGCAAGTAGTAGAAACAACAAGGCACTCATCAATTAGTTTGTGGCAGGTGCACAAGGACGATCTCCAGCCCATATAGTAGTACAAAAGAACAAGGCACTCAAAATGGCGAATGAAGTGAATCTTTGTTTTATTTGCATCCAGATTATACGTGTTAAACGTTTTCGATCCAACAGTGGATCTTCATCAGAAATTCTCTAGAGAACATATATATAAAGATAGAAATTAATCTATGTCGTGAATTCTCATACTCAGAGAGAATATCAAATCTTATAATGCATAAGAATAAATATATACATTAGGAAAAATTATATATTTAACACGTCAAAGAAGCATATATCCTTTCAACTAGATTGCTGAGATTGAATCTTAGGCCTGTTTCACACATCAGTTTTTTTGGTCAGTCAAAGTCCGCCAAAATGGCGGATAACATCCGTTCCTGTAGTGACCACAACGTTTGTCACCAGACCGTTATTTTAACGGATCCGTCAAAGGAAGAATTTTAAAGGAACCGCTGCCTGGGGAAGGAGAGAGAGAGAGAGAATTTTTCAGCCGCCAGAACAGAGTTTAGGGTTAAATTTCCGGCTGAGTGAAGTCTTTCGGGCATGCGCAGTGAGAAGTGCGGATCCTGCCGGCCGAAAAAACGTTGCATGGTCCGTTCGGGCATGTCGGCGGATGTTAAAATTTTGGCGGATCCACAAAAAAACGGATCCAATGGATGGCCATCCGTCAAGATCCGCCGGTAATGCAACTCAATGGAAAAAAAAGGATCCGCCAAGAAAAATGGCGGATCCTTTTTTTTTGCAAAACGGCGGATTTTGATTGATGGACACAAACGGATGTGTGAAACAGGCCTTAGGTGCAAGTGATCCGTGAAACGATTCTATGCAGATCAGTGTGGAGGAAATAACTGCCATTGAATTCATATAAAACACTAATGAAGAGTGAAATCACAATAAGACTAAAGGATATTGTGGACATCCAGTTACTAGGTGCAGATCGATTAAAGTGAAGGGTGGTGATGGCAGACGTAGTTCGTGAGTACTGTCTTTCCTATGAGAGAACAGAAAAGGGCGATGATGTCATACAGGCAAGTGTCACATCATATATAGGCAGTGTTTATATATACATGTGGTGGTGGTCCAAGTGTTGGAAAAGCCCAGAATCGCACATGAAGTAATCATTAACATTACCTGGGCTGGAATTTTGAGAGTAAAGGAGAGATAATGCGCTATTGGTATAGGGACCTGAGTCGCTTATTTGTGGCGCTGTAATGAGAAAATAACAGGATTGCTAAATATATATCCTTATTATGCCGCAATGTGGGGATAGGGTAACGTGTTACCTGCTCCTTGTGGCTCATGTAGCGTGCAGTGTGTCCGCTGAAGTGGAGGACGCCAGGCTAGTGTGGTGTATTTCCGGGTTTATGTAACCCGGCAGGGAATCTCCCCTGGCCGCATCATAGAGTCCGCGCGATGCAGACACATCACGCCCCTGACCGCGTCATAGCGGTCATGTGTTTCTTTGTGAATCGTGCCTGCGCTGTTGCGCCTGTTGGTTGTGGTGGGCAGATAATGAACCACCACAATGGACCTAAAATTGAACACTGTACATGGTGAATTATTCGGCCTGTATATGATATCATCATGGCGGTGAGGGTATACTGTACCAAGTAAACAGTGGTGCCCAGTGAGGAGGAGAAGAGCGAAGTTAGCGGTGCTATATAAAAGAGAAAAGAGACATAGTTAAAAACTGAAAATTGAATCAATACAGCTTACACACCGATAGAAGACAGCTTATTTCACAGAAAACTCTGTGTATCATAGTCTCGATTTAGTCCTTTAGGCTCCAAGGTCTGTAGCGTGAAAATCCAATAGGCTTCTCTTTTTTTGAGTATTTTTGTTCTGTCATATCCTCTTCTGTTGGGTTCAATTTGTTCTAAAATTTGGAATTTTAACTGAGAAATATTGTGTCCTTTTTCGAGGAAATGATATGGAAGTGGGAGATGAGTCTTCTTGCATCTAATGATTTGTGTTGAGAAATTCTGTCTTTCACCATCTGTGTGGTTTCCCCCACATAAGTCAGACCACATGGGCATTTTATTAGGTATACAACATATGTGGACTCACAAGTGTAATATCCTTTAATTGGGATAGCTTTTCCTGTTTGTGGGTGAAAGATCTGACCTCCCTTCTGTATATTGTTACATTGTAAGCAGGATAGACATGGACATGTACCCTGTTTTTGTGTCTGAAGAAACATCTGTCTCGGAACTATCGTATTAGAGCCTGCATCAGCTCTAACGAGCTTATATTTCACATTTTTTGGTCTCTGATAACAGGGGAGGAATGGTTGTTGAAATTCCTCTATTTCCGGGTAACTCCTGGATAACAGATTCCAGTTTCTGTTTATAGTGGTCTGTATTTTCCTCGAATAAGAGTGCTATGTGTTGAAAAAGGGTATACGCCTATTAGAATTATTTGTTTTATTGGCACCATGGCTCATCATAGATTTTGAATCCGTAAAGATTCTCAGGATAACCCCTCTCTGTGATTTTCCTTGTCATGTCTATCAATCTCTTTGCCTTTGTATCTTCTTCTGAGACAATCCTGTCTATTCTACAATATTGTGACCTGGGAATGGACTTTTTGACTGTAGATGGGTGGAAGCTGTCAAAGTGTAGAATGCTGTTCCTGTCAGTTGGTTTGACATAAAGATCAATCGTCAGTGCCCCTTTTGAATCTTTACTGATCAGCGTATCCAGAAAATTCATCTTTTTTATATCATGTTGTAAGCTAAATTTGAGTTCGGGCCAGTCATTATTGATATGATGATCAAATTGTAATAGTGTTCAGGGGGCCATTCCATACACAAAAGATGTCATCAATGAATGTTTCCCACACTTTGGAATGTTGTGTATATATAATGGGTGGGTATAAATGAAATTCTCAAACGAGGCCATGTAGGCAATGGTGTAGGGGGCGCTACATGTGACCCCATTGCGGTACCCTGTCTCTATATATATATAAAATGTGTCTTGAAAAAGAAAATAGTTCTCTTTTAACACTTGTTCCAGGAGATCGGAGCAGAGGTTATGAATCTTAATGTCTATGCCTGCCTTCTCCATCAGTGTCTCTGTGGCTCTCATGCCCTTCTCATGCGTAATGGATGTATATAAGCTGTTGACATCCCATGTGACTAGAAGGGAAGAAGGAGGGAGGGGGCCCAAAGATTTAATAAGTGTTATGAATTCATTAGTGTCCTTCAGGAACGATCTCGTGGTTTTAACTAGGGGTGTGAGAATTTTTTCTTAAAACATAGCTGGTGGGGAAAGGATGGAATCCGTAGAGGAAACGATAGGGCGACCTGGTGGCTTATCCAGTCTCTTGTGAATTTTTGGTAAAATGTAAAAAACTGGCGTAATGGGATCTGTGTTCAGAAGAAAATCCCCTGTCTTTCTGTCTATTGTACCCACCCCTACATGGTGCTCTATAATGGGTTTAATCTTGTTGATGATGGAATTAAGAGGATTGTGAGGAACAGACATGTATACGTCTCTGTCGCTTAATTGTCTGTGGATCTCATGTAAGTAATCTGATCTGTCCATGATGACTATGGCCCCACCCTTGTCGGCTGGTTTAATGACCAATGACTTGTCTGTAGAAAGGCAGTCAAGGGCCATCTTCTCATCTTTAGACAGATTGGTATGGCATTTTTCATAGGGATGTTGATCAGGGTAAATTCCATCACCATGCCAATCTGTCTAAAGATGAGAAGATATAGAGCACCATGTAGGGGTGGGTACAATAGACAAAAAGACAGGGGATTTTCTTCTGAACACAGATCCCATTAAAACAGTTTTTTACATTTTACCAAAAATTCACAAGAGACTGGATAAGCCACCAGGTCGCCCTATCGTGTCCTCTACGGATTCCATCCTTTCCCCATGAGCTATGTTTTTAGAAAAAATTCTCACACCCCTAGTTAAAACTACGAGATCGTTCCTGAAGGGCACTAATGAATTCATAACACTTATTAAATCTTTGGGCCCCCTCCCTCCTTCTTCCCTTCTAGTCACATGGGATGTCAACAACTTATATACATACATTACGCATGAGAAGGGCATGAGAGCTTCAGAGACACTGATGGAGAAGGCAGGCATAGACATTAAGATTTGTAACCTCTGCTCCGATCTCCTGGAACTAGTGTTAAAAGAGAACTATTTTCTTTTTCAAGACACATTTTACATACAGAGACAGGGCACCGCAATGGGGTCACACGTAGCGCCCCCCCTACGCCATTGCCTACATGGCCTCATTTGAGGAGAATTTCATTTATACCCACCCACTATATATACAACATTCCAAAGTGTGGGTAAGATTCATTGATGACATCTTTTGTGTATGGAATGGCCCCCTGAACACTCTATTACAATTTGATCATCATATCAATAATGACTGGCCCGAACTCAAATTTAGCTTACAACATGATATAAAAAAGATGAATTTTCTGGATACACTGATCAGTAAAGATTCAAAAGGGGCACTGACGATTGATCTTTATGTCAAACCAACTGACAGGAACAGCATTCTACACTTTGACAGCTTCCACCCATCTACAGTCAAAAAGTCCACTCCCAGGTCACAATATTGTAGAATAGACAGGATTGTCTCAGAAGAAGATACAAAGGCAAAGAGATTGATAGACATGACATGGAAAATCACAGAGAGGGGTTATCCTGAGAATCTTTTAATGGAGTCAAAATCTATGATGAGCCATGGTGCCAATAAAACAAATAATTCTAATGGGCGTATACCCTTTGTCCACACATACCACCCTTATTCGAGGAAAATACAGACCACTATAAACAGAAACTGGAATCTGTTATCCAGGAGTTACCCGGAAATAGAGGAATTTCAACAACCATTCCTCCCCTGCTATCGGAGACCAAAAAATTTGAAATATAAGCTTGTTAGAGCTGATGCAGGCTCTAATACGATAGTTCCGAGACAGATGTTTCTTCAGACACAAAAACAGGGTACATGTCCATGTCTATCCTGCTTACAATGTAACAATATACAGAAGGGAGGTGAGATCTTTCACCCACAAACAGGAAAAGCTATCCCAATTAAAGGATATTACACTTGTGAGTCCACATATGTTGTATACCTAATAAAATGCCCATGTGGTCTGACTTATGTGGGGGAAACCACACAGATGGTGAAAGACAGAATTTCTCAACACAAATCTAACATTAGATGCAAGAAGACTCATCTCCTACTTCCATATCATTTCTTTGAAAAAGGACACAACATTTCTCAGTTAAAATTCCAAATTTTAGAACAAATTGAACCCAACAGAAGAGGATATGACAGAACAAAAATACGGTACTCAAAAAAAGAGAAGCCTATTGGATTTTCACGCTACAGACCTTGGAGCCTAAAGGACCAATTCGAGACTATGATACACAGAGTTTTCTGTGAAATAAGCTGTCTTCTATCGGTGTGTAAGCTGTATTGATTCAATTTTCAGTTTTTAACTATGTCTCTTTTCTCTTTTATATAGCACCGCTAACTTCGCTCTTCACCTCCTCACTGGGCACCACTGTTTACTTGGTACAGTATACCCTCACCGCCATGATGATATCATATACAGGCCGAATAATTCACCATGTACAGTGTTCAATTTTAGGCCCATTGTGGTGGTTCATTATCTGCCCACCACATAACCATAACCTTGACTTGAGGTCAATCCTCCTGTGACTTACTGATTGCTACAATATCATACCAGCAATTTTCCCCATAGGCTCCTTTGTGATTCGGGTGGGTACCATATATTCTAGGTATTAATGCTATTTCCCCTGTCCAAAATGCCAAACCGGCATCCCTCCAGATAACCCTGTGCAGATTTTGTGCGATTCATTGATGCGTCATGCTACCTAGCAACTGATACCATTATCCTAACCATACGACCTCCTGAAATAGACAGGCGCGCTTAATGAACAATGCACCCACCACTGCGCAGGCGCGTGCTGAGGACCTCACCTGGCCGCTATGACGCGGTCATGAATTACATCCCCCGCCCCATCTTAGAAACAAGCAAACAGGCGCAACAGCGCAGGCACGATTCACAAAGAAACACATGACCGCTATGACGAGGTCAGGGGCGTGATGTGTCTGCATCGCGCGGACTCTATGACGCGGCCAGGGGAGATTCCCTGCCGGGTTACATAGACCCGGAAATACACCACACTAGCCTGGCGTCCTCCACTTCAGCGGACACACCGCACGCTACATGAGCCACAAGGAGCAGGTAACACGTTACCCTATCCCCACATTGCGGCATAATAAGGACATATATTTAGCAATCCTGTTATTTTCTCATTACAGCGCCACAAATAAGCGACTCAGGTCCCTATACCAATAGCGCATTATCTCTCCTTTACTCTCAAAATTCCAGCCCAGGTAATGTTAATGATTACTTCATGTGCGATTCTGGGCTTTTTCCAACACTTGGACCACCACCACATGGATATATAAACACTGCCTATATATGATGTGACACTTGCCTGTATGACATCATCGCCCTTTTCTGTTCTCTCATAGGAAAGACAGTACTCACGAACTACGTCTGCTATCACCACCCTTCACTTTAATCGATCTGCACCTAGTAACTGGATGTCCACAATATCCTTTAGTCTTATTGTGATTTCACTCTTCTTTAGTGTTTTATATGAATTCAATGGTGGTTATTTCCTTAAGGCCGCTTTCACACTTCAGGCTTTCGGTATCCGGCATGGTGCGGCAAAAAACCGTACTACCGGATCCGGCCGCAAACGCAGACACCGGATCCTTCTTTCTGCCGGATATATTCCTGGCAGAGAAGGTCTTCCGGGCATGCGCAGTGCGAAAAACCGGTCCGGCGTTGGGAAAAAACGTTGCATGCAACGTTTTTTCCAGACGCCGGACCGGCTATTTTCTCCGGATCCGGAAAAAAACGGACACGCCGCATTGCCATCCGGCGCAATGCGGCACCAATGAAACAGCACGGGGAAAAAGCCGGATCTGGTCGTAACAGGCACCGGGTCCGGCAGTCCGGTTTTTCGCCGCACCATGCTGGATACCGAAATCCTGAAGTGTGAAAGTGGCCTAACACTGATCTGCAGATAATCGTTTCACGGATCACTTGCACCTAAGATTCAACCTCGGCAATCCAATTGAAAGGATATATGCTTCTTTGACGTGTTAAATATGTAATTTTTCCTAATGTATATATTCTTATGCATTCTAAGATTTGATATTCTCCCTGAGTATGATAACTCACGACATAGATTAATTTCTATCTTTATATATATGTTCTCTAGAGAATTTCTGATGAAGATCCACTGTTGGATCGAAAACGTTTAACACGTATAATCTGGATGCAAATAAAACAAAGATTCACTTCATTCGCCGTTTTGAGTGCCAAGTTCTTTTGTACTTTTATCAGGCTGCAGACAATGTACTGAAATTGCTACATAATACAACCTCCAAGATGTCATAAAAGACTTCGGGGGCATCCACGGGAGCCCCGATTCCATGCAAAAACAGCCACGTGTCATGGCACAAGTAACTGATGAGCTCTGCTGTGCTGGGGAGACACCCAGTAATCATGTGACTGCCGGGTCTAAAAGAAGCATCAGCATTGTTGTTGCTCCTTTTCACTCCATAGCACTTACTGAATGTTATTTAGCCTGAGAAAGAGAAGACTGTATAAACCATATTTGTCTCTTCCTCTGGCAGCTGAAGATCTGACCTTCTCTTGCTAGATTGCAGGAGCTTTAAATTGATATTACCATCTCAAAGATCCTATCCCAATATGTAGTAGGTGTAATAATAATAATATTAGCAAATATCTCCAATTAAAAATGTAGTATAGTTCTTCTGATTATCTAAGTCTGTTACTCCAAGTTCAGGGCATTGCATTAACTTAGATACCCATGGTTACGACCACTGACAACTTACTAACTGTCACTGTATGAATGGAATGGTCATAACCATGGATACCTAAACTACTGCAATGCCTTGTACATAGGGTAAGCGATGTGGCAAATCAGAAGAACTATACTACATGTCTAATTGGAGGTATTTGCTAATATTATTATTATTACACCTACTACATATTGGGATAGGATCCTGGAGACGGGAATACCGTTTTAATTCAGACAAAGCTGCAGACTTAGGACTCGAAAAGCTCATTGTAAAAAAAAAAAAAATGATGTTCGGTCTAAGAGGTTAAAAAAGTCCTCTGTAGTGTAATACGGAGCTGGTTCATGTTAGATTTGTTACTCAGCACATATTCCATGATCGTAAGCTGGAATATATACAGTATATATGTACTTAGCCAATGGATATACACCCATTATATGCGCACAAGTCAGTGCTTTGACCCTAGTGTTCATTGCTCAACGGATCCTGCAGTGCGTCAAGGTTTCTATTAAACCGAATATTACAATTCCCCTCCGAAATGTAAAGTGCTGTGGAATATGTCGGCGCTATAGAAATAAAATTTATTAAAATTTATTATTATCTATGAAGTCTATGTAGAGAGAGCCTAGAATTGTCCATTTCATGCCCTTCAATAATAAATGTGCCAATACACGTAACGAAAATAGCTGATTATTCTTTGGCAAGCTTTTGGGATAATCATCATATATCCGTCACCAAGAGGTTTGGTCATGACGGATGGAAATAAAAAAAAAATATATATATATATTTTCAAAGGGTTACTGCATTTAAAGGAGCTTTGAGATTGCACATCCTCAATACGGAGATCCTTGGGATCCTCTTTTTTGAGTAAAGGGATCACTGCCTGCACACTTAGGGAAGAGAAGTCTAAGGGAGTCAATTGGTTCCAGCTCTGCTAGAAGAGGAGGATAGATCTTTATATTCTAACAGGACAAACAAAAGGGGTTCTTGCTTTAATGGGGCATTCCCATCTCCAAAAGCCTATCCCAATATGTAGCAGGTGTAATAATATTGGCAAATACCTTCAATTAGAAATGTGGTATAGTTCTCCTGATTAGCTATGTTGCTTACCCCATGTGCAGGGCATTGTAGCAGCTTAGGTATCCATTAACAACTATGAATACCTAAGCTACTGCAATGTCCTGCACATGGGTTAAGCAACATAGCTAATCAAAAGAACTATACCACATTTCTAATTGACGGTATTTGCTAATATTATTATTATCACACCTACTACATATTGGGATAGGATTTTGGAGATGGGAATTTAAGCCTGAAAAATGCAGTGTGAATTTTTGATGTATTATTTTATCATACGACAGTGATTCCATATTTTATTACCAGATGTAGTTAATAGATTATCTCTTTAAATGTCATGCTCTAGATTACACGATGAGGAAAGTTTTTTTTTTTTTTTTTTTTTTTTCATTTTTTATATGACACAATTTACAACATATCATAATCCGGGCTGGATATGACGCTAGCATCATTTCATCTTTAATTGCTTTCAGGGAGAAATACGGCTCGGTGTCCCTCAGGCTGCAATTTTTTCCAATTTTTTTTCCGCGATATAAAGATGTTAATCAGATGTTCCTTTAGAGTGAACACGCTCTAACGACTCACTTTATTTTTTTTTTATACAGACATAACCAGTTGTGAAGGACAGACGGGCACAAAAGAATAAGGGATGAGATGGGAGGATGGGGGCTTGGATGCACGGAGTCAGCAGGAAAGAAGAGCGCGGAGAAGATAAGAGGTAAAGACCAGGGATGGGAGGGGACCGGGGATATGAAGATGCAGCTTGGGCAATAAAGCTTTGCATGGGTTGAACAAGGTCAATCCTCTGCGAAAAAGTGAGTTTTAATTTTTTTTTTTTTTTTTAAATTAAACCCTAAAGTTAATTTCTATATAATGGTTATAGAAAAGTCATCCAAAGTGTTGATAATTTAGTGCCGGGTTACACTTTTTCGACTTTCCGGTTGTCATTATTAAAGTAGGACATCTGTAAAAATTCACAGATTTTATCCAATTTTTTTTATTTTTAAAGGCAAAATAAGTTTTAATTTTTCCCCAAGCGTAGACCCAAAGCATTAAACTTCTCTTACCTGCAAAGGCCCCCACAGCCTTTGAGATGTCAGCAGCGGCGAGTACATCAGTCATAGACATTGCGGCTCTGGATCTGCAAGAGAATGGGACAGACTGAGAGGCAGGGGATGTTCTGCTGGACTCATCACTTCCAAGGGGCAGCCGACCTGACTGCGGCTGCTTGCAGGCACGCAAACTCCGGTGACAGTATATTAAGGGGGGTGGCTAGCTGAGGGTGAAACTGCTGGCATCGAGCCACGGGGCAATGTGCCAGTCACCTGAGAATTTACCAATGTCACATTATCCTCTGCGTATAATCACTGAGGCAGGTTTCCCCCGCTATACAGTCATCTTACCGAGAGGGTTAACGCCATTTCAGCCTCCTATACTTTCACTGATAAGCTTTGCATGCTCTTAGCATAAATCATTTTCTTCCTGCAGTTACATCAAAGCTGCAGCAGAGATTTTTTTTTTCCATTGATTAGTCTTACTTGCTGCTTAATTTTGCAGTAAAGGCTTTACTGGCAGGACTGTGCTTTATCATACTGCATATAATCCACCATTCCCCAGTTTGCTGATATTCCTCCTAAACACTGCATGCCTGCAGCAAAAATAAAACGTTCGTGCGCCCCTTTGAAAATTAAATCATGTGCTTTAATAACAGAAAAATAGCAATTGGAAGTAACTTTTAAATAGTTAACACCCTTTGTCCTTCTGTCAATCATGCCGATCCTTGATCCCCTCCTACCCCGCGCGCGGCGTATCGTTATAGGTCATAATCATAAAGGATGACGTATTGTGTATTATAGCAGTACCTGCATTGCAGATCAGGGCCGGTGCCAGGTAAGATGAATACCCAGAAACTATGGCACGGGGCATCCCTGAATGCAGCGGAACATACCAATAAAGATGTATGCATTTTCCATAGAGCCGAGGCAGGATGACTTGACCTTGGCATTAATAGCTCTTTTTAGTCTAGTACTAAGACGCTGGCATCATCACAAGGGCCTGTGCCCTTCATGATAGACTTTGTGCCCTAAGTCTTAGTGGCTATGCTTTCCTTCCTACATGCATAGAAACTCTTCATTGTGGATAGAAAGTGGCGATTATAAGTTTGTGAACCTCTCAGAACTTTCTGTACTTCGGCATAAATTTGACCTAAAACTGCCATTGATTGTCAAACAAGTCCTAAAAGTAGATAAAGGGAACCAACTCCAACAAGTCAAAGATATAAGACTTTGTCTTATGCCGCTCCAGCCAAGATCCGACATCTTGTGATTGCAACTTCTCAGTCAGAGGTATAATGGTCACGAGCTCTCAATTGAAGTCTATGAAAACCTCGTTCTGGCCTCGTGGTCATAGGCTTACATTGAGTTGTGACTTCTGGATGCTCAGCAATCACCGGAGCGATCCGGCAGGTCATAATGTGGAGAAGACCGGATCGGCGCCAAGAACACAAGAGTGCGGCTGGTAAGTTTATTACTAGGGTCATTAGTGATTCCACTCCTGGGGTGAAATTGAAAAGAAAAACCACTGTGGAGTGGAGCATTAAATGAAGAATATGATCCAATATCACATATCTGTTAGTGGCAAAAGTCTGGTGTTTTCAATCAATAGGTTATCAATCAGATGTGAGTTGGCGACCTGTTTTATTTAAAGAACGGCATTACAAGTCTCAAAACCCCAATAAATAGGTGGCAGATGAGGGTACCCACATAGCAAAGGGATTATGGTGGAGAATTGGCAATTATATCTGATACAAAGTGCCAAGTGAAAACTTTAATGATGACTTTCCAAGGCTTGAAGCAATATTTATTCACAAAGCCAAGCAGGATCAATCATGGGATGTGTAGATGTCTGAGGGACATAAGGAGATAATATTCACCCACAAGATTATCCTTGCGTTTATTGCATTGTATTTTGATGATTGCAGCCCATTAGTACAATACAAACAATACAGACCACACGTTCCGTCCTATTCCTTAGGTCAATGGTTGCCCAAATTAACTGGTATTTATACGGGCTGTCCGTTATTTTGATACTGATTACCTATCCTTAGGATGGTTCATCAATACCAGATTGGTGAGGGTCCGGCACCTGGGAACACCCACCGATCAGCTGCTACCAGTTTCGGCAGTGGCCCAATGTATACAGTCTACGGAGCTGAACCACTGCTCCATCAGGCTGTTTAGTGGCCGCTAAAAAAAGGGTACTTAGTTGACATGTTTTTTGATAAAAAAATGCGAAAACCATCCTATCTTGTCACGGTGACCCTACCTGGTACTGCAGATCAGCTTTGATCTATATAGTTTTACATCCTTCCGCTGCCGTAGCTGAATTGTGGCAGTGTCGGGTGTCGGACCCCCACCAATCTGAAACTGATGAACTATCTTAAGGATAGGTCATCAATAACATACAAGTGAATAAAAAACCCCTATAAGGCTGCATCTACATAGATGACTGATCCCATTGTTTTCGGATTCCACTGTTCTCTATGGGATCAATACCAGGACTGGTTAAGGAGCCGGATGAAAAAGTTGACCTCATTGTTTTTTAGCCCGACAGTGGATAGCAGACTTTTGCACAACTATTTTTTTTATAGTTATGCTTGTCTCAGGTCAAACATTAAGGTATGTGAAAAACTTCCAAGTATGGACCGCATACTGTATCATTATAGCGGTATAGATGCTACGCAGACATGATAAAATGTTTTTCTAGCCTCGAGGAGAGCACTGAGGTCACTTTAAGACCATTTCGAAGGATGCATCTCTCAAACCCTGGGCAGTCTGCCACGTTGAGCATACCAAGGTATACTTTTAGCATCAACTCCTCCAAGCAAAATGGTTTCCATGACTGTGGCCCTGTGCTCTTTAACAAAAAAAAAAGCCTCTGGTCAAAGCATTCGTAAGTTTTCCCGAGGGTGGCAATGGTGGTAATTTGAGTGTTGCTTCTTCTGGATGAGAAGGAAATGAAAAAAAATAGTGTCTAAAAAACTCATTACAGCCTTAGTGACATTTTCCTGACTAGTGTAGACACTGATCAGATTACTAAGAAAGTGTGATGCACATAGTGGGAAATGTCAGGATCGTCCATGAGATATACAAGTGCTGGGATGAGCGACGACCGACTTTTGTGGCAAAATATGATTCATGCCAGGGAGCGATGCCGAGGGTCTCTTGGTGTCTGCCAAGATAGATTTTCTCCTACACCAACTTGCTGACAGTGCAGGACACTGGGTGTTATGCATCCCCGATTTAATAGTAACTGTATCCTGACTACCCCCTCCCAAATTCTGTGTTGGCATCACTCCTTTTCTGGCTGCGGCAACTGGCACCTGGGGCGTTAGCTGTGTATTTATGGAGTAGTAGCAGTAATATAGACCCGATCTAACCCTCTGCTCCATCTCATGTGTCCTATTCTAGCTAAAATCTCTAATGGGTAATACTTGGCAAGATTTAAAAGGAAAGTGTTTTAGAACCTTCTTGATTACATTTCAGATATTTCAGCAAAGGAAACTTATGAAAGCGGCTAGCAGAAGAATTCTGGTGTGAAAGTCGCTAATTTTATGCAAAGAATTTATCATTTTTTACGATGCTCTCATTGCTTCCACATAAAGGCAAAAATTCTAGTATGAAAATCTCTTTTTTTTTTTTTTTTTTTTCCCAAAAGTGGGCCTTGCTTAGGGGAGTTATGGGGCCCTCAACCACCCAACAGATTTAATATAATTTAATCCTGAATATATCAAAAATAATAATGCACATTTTCTGCCTTTTGTGGTGCACAGTCTAAAAGACGACATTTTTTTAAATGGTCTATACCATTGAATAGATTTATCACATTTTCCCCCACTACTCTGGGCAAAGACAAGTGTACAAAATCTAATGAAATTTACCCCCAAATCTTTAAGTGGGTTCTCGATAGAAACATACAATCAGGGGTGTAACTATAGTGGGAGCAGGGGTTGCAGTTGCACCAAGGACCTGGAGCCTTGGAAGGTCCAAAAGGTTCTTTTCATCCATATGAGAAGACAAATACGAGTAAAGACACCACTTGGAAGTTGGTGACCCTGTTGGAGATTTTGCATTGAGGCCCTTGAGTTTCCAGTTATGGCCATAAAACTGGGGCAACAAAAAAGGAAGAGTCCAGGAGGAGTGACCTTCCACGTGGAGCTGTCAGTAGACAGCTGTCTTTTAGGCTAGGGTCACACAACCATTTTTCTCTCATTCGAGAAAATCAGCCTGATTATGCTAATCAGAGTTTGATCAGATTTGCTTGAATGTGAATAATTAAAAAAAAAAATAGAATTTCTCCATTGTGTCAGTCCGTGAAAACCGGACCACACTCTGATGAAGATTTTTTTTTCCCACGGATCCGTAGACATGAATGGCTGAGTGCGATCCGAACAGGTGTAACTCGTGCATGTTGTGACTTTTTTCTTCAGGGATGAAAACTATCCATCAAAACAAAGAAAAGCACTTGTCTGCATTATAGGGTCGTTTGCACGGGCCCTGACATTGATCCATCCAAATACTAATGTCTTATGTGGCCGAACAACTTAACATCACCCGACTAAGCCGGTAGACCCAGAATGGTCATGGACATTTTATACTTTAATATTTTGCAAAGAAATGTAATGATCAGACAGTAATTAAAATATGAGACAGTCTGAAGGAAACCATATAACACTCTGGGCTGTTGATTGGCCTTACTTCACCGAAAATCACCACCTGTTTCAGCTACGTGATACCTTAGAGTAGTCCTCAGTTAATCCCCCACTATCAGATCTAGGATATGAGACTCACACCACAAGTAGTTCATTAGGACGCTGAGCCTCTCTGACATTTATAAAAGGGTTAATACTGCATAGCCCTAATGCCACATCCTGAGAACAAGCTGCACCCGTAAATATGTTCTCGTTAAAACATGGGGTAAAATTAAATCACTTCTCACTATTTCAAGAGCCGACTGAAGCCTCCATAGATTTGCGCTGCCAATTTGATACCTTCTGCATGTCATCAGCATTTCTGCGGTGAAGGGTTAACAGTTATTAACATCCACTTGTCTGATTCTTCCGTCTTCGCGAGCAATAAAAAGGACTAAAACCCGTCGCATCACAATCATCATAAATATAGATGACATAAATGTAGATGCGGTGCTGCAGGGGTTGTATCTGGCGCAGCATTTGGTGACGGTATATAATGTACAATGCAGTGCTCATTAATCCTACTGATAAATACATGGATGTGACAGTTATTACACTTCAGCATCTGTCTCCTGATATATCGTGCATCGGCCAAAGCTTACATGGAGCTGATGCACCAGCATCTACTGGGGATTTGGGGCGACTGCTGCACAATTTTAGTGCCTGTACTCATTTTTTTATTTGGCATTTGACTATGACAGCTAGAGGGCAACGTAAGTATCTTTATGAAATAATACCACATCACTTCTACATGTCAAGCAAATCTGCATTAACTCTTTGCCAATTACACTCAGTGTTTTATTAACATCATTTATTTCCTTTTTCTATCATTTCTCTTCTTTAAAGAGAAAGTGGCACCAGCTTAAAAGTGGCCACTTTGGCTCTTATTTTATTCCCACTGCTCCCCTGAGTATTTAATGTTGTGTATTTTTTAAATCCACCATACGGTTCCAGAGATATGGACCTTTTTTATTTAATGCTTCATATTTTGGTCAGTGCTCAGGGGGTGTGGCTCACAAGGTGCTCTGGAGGCGTGTCTTTATGCTGTTCTGCTGTATTACCCTGTAAGCACCGCCCCCTTAGTAAAAACATGAATTATCACTGAGTAAAAAGGTCCGTATCTCTGGAACCATAGGAAGGATTTAAAAAATACGAAAACCGGAAAACTCAAGAGAGGAGCAGGAATAAAATAGGAGCAAAAATTGGATAATTGCACTACTTTATAGTTAATTTTTATAGTGTGCTCTGGTGTCTGGAGAACATGCATAGACGAAATGTAAAAAAAAAAAATGGTGTCTTTACAGGATCAAAACTAATTGCTATCTTAACTCATGTTAGCAAGGGAAATAACTGTCCTTAACTTCTTAATTTATATTAATGGGGCCAAACATGCAAACTTCATCAGGGGATTTTAGGGGAGAAAAGGATTAGTCAGTTGGATTTCAACATGCCCAATCCTTTTGTTCTTAAAATGGCTATAAGCTGCTGCCTTAGGTGTTTGTCAGTCATGTGTATGGGGGGGGAGTCATGAAGGGTGGCTGTTGGCTAAGTAATTATTCAACAAAGTTCTACTGTATCTTAAGTGTATAGACAACTTTATTTCTGCATGTCATTTCCCTAATCTGAAGATCTGATCAAACAACTCCAGGTATAACAGCTTCCTGGCCCTCTGTAATTAAGACTTAAGGCTTCCAGCATGGGAGATGAAAGCGGGCTGTCTAGCTGACATGTATGGGGGACATATAGTTACAAATGAGAGAAGGATAAGGCTCTTAGAATTTCAATTGCTAGACATTCTGTTTTCAGGAGAGAAAAGCCACTGCCAGATGTGTCTGGCAGGAGCTTTTTTTTCCTCTGCGCTGAAAATACATACTCTGCTAAAAAATGTGCTTGAGGATTGAGGAGAGATAGCTGTCTGGTGAAAGAACAGTTTGACCAACAGATATAGTATTTCATGTGTATGGTAAGTATTAGCAAAATGGGAATATTAGTTTAATTGCCTATTATAATAGTACAGTACATTATAAAAAAGCAAAAATAAAATTGTTAGAAATCAGTTTACCTGATTATATAGATTAGATAATTATGATTATAATAATCTGATACTCCCTAAAGCCAAGTATTGCTTGAGCTCATGTGGAAGTTATCTGCTCCTCTACTTTATAAAGCTTAGGTTTATCATTGATTTCATAACAGGCAGGTACACATCTATGCTGCGAAATACTAAGCCATGTATTTTATGAAATGGTTCTAGCTAATCCCATACCACATAAGCAGGGTGGCTCAGTGGTTAGCACTGGATTCTTGCAGTTCTTGAGGCTTGGGTTCTAATCCAACCAAGGACAACATCTACAAGTAGAACATGTTCTCCTTGTGTTTGCGTGAGTTTCCTCCAGGTTCTCCAGTTTTCACCTACACTCCAAGGACATACTGATAGGGAAATTAATTGTGAGCCCCAATGGGGACAGCAATGATGATGGTGTTATATAAGTGAGTGAAAATAAAAAAGAAATATACTTTATGTAGCCAAGCTACACTATACTTGGATTTCCCTGATGTTTGGAAAGTCCACGTTTCTTCCTGACTATGCAAGAATATTACATTTCTAATGATCGATATAAGTGAATGATTGGCACATTCACATTAGTTCTCTTGAAGGCTTGGTGAAGTAGTCTCCTCCTCCTCCTCCTCCTCCTCCTTCCTATACTCTTTTGGCAGCCTCAAAACTTCTTGACTTTCCCAAACTCTGAAGCTGCCAACTGGACCTCTGCTACTTTTGCCCATATTTAGGCCAGGCTTGCAACGCTACCCCTTTTTCAGATTCTTGCTGATACTTAAGTGTGCCTTCCGCACATCCTCATAAATTTGTCACTCTCATTTACTCCCGAAAGTTTCAGCCCACATCGGCATCAAGCGAAACGAGAAGACACGTACTCTTATTTCAGATGATCTTTTGGAGCTCGATAAGGCTTCAGGTCAATAATTGAATGCATTTGCTGAGTCTACATATTTGCGCCCCCATAAGGATCCATTACCCTTGGCTTACAGCATGGAACATGGTGACATTTATGAACATGAACTTGAGTACCATCTGTATGTGTTGATGTAATGGTACTGTGCCCAGCTTTACATGTCCGCTTGCTCATTGTCTGCATCTTATATGTATGAAGATTAACAGACGTTTGATATTGCTCCTGCTTTTATGGCTATTTATGAATAAAAGAATTTGCAATTTTACTTACACATTTTGCAGACACTTGAATCTACCTGATATAAGTGCAAAATATTTAATAAAATATGGCAACTGAGAAATCTCATCATGACTTTTCCCGACTGAACATTTTATGCATTCTGAACAAACAGAGCTGTATATCCTCTTATATATCATACAAATGGACCATTCCTTCACTCTTGTACTACGATCATATATTAAAGAGGACTTTCACTGGATTTTTTAATATAAACTAAGTACCCCCATCTAATTAGCGCTGTTCCACTGATTTTGGAACCAATTTCTTTTTTTTTTTATGTTCCAAAATTATGCCCACCGGTAACGAAGATGCAAATTTTTCTTTCCATCAACTGGCCTTATACCATAGAACTTCTGTTATAGAGGAGAAAAAGCAAATGTCCATAGAAAAGTTCTGTGATATACACCCAGTTGGCTAAAGGAAAAATTTGCATCTTTGTTACAACGGAGGGTATAACTTTTGAACAGAGGGATACATAAAAAAAAAGAAACTGTTTCAGAATCGGTGGAACAGCGACAATCAATATATCAAGTGAAAGGACCTCTTTAAATGACAATTCCTATTTCTTGTTTCCTGTGCCTTGCCTGAATGAAGTGGTATACCCATTTCTGACATTAAAAATGAGGGTTTCCAGCTCTGGTTTCGAGAATTGGGCTCTGCAGGGAACGGAGAGGTGACTGCACATGAGTGGCTCTTTCCATTCGCTTCCAAAAAATTTTGAGCACAAATGTCCAAGATGGGAATACCTCTTTACTGGTCCTATGTTCACCCAAGATATAGTAATAAGAATATATACTAAAGCCAGGTATATACACTGAGATGTGTCCCTTGTCTCATAGTTCGTAAACACCAGCTGCACTGGTGGAACTACCAGTACAGCAGTGATTCATTGATCACTTCTGATCATCCGAAGCTCTCAACTGTTGATCGTGCACCACTTGCAAATAAAAAATGATCAGCCATTGAATATGATAACTTAATGCTAGTCCCAGCTATTCTATCCAACAATGCCAATGGCTTGAAGGCTAGTCCTGACAAATATGCACTGGCAGCTAGTATGTTTCAGTGCATTGCATCCTCTCTTACTGTAGATCCAGTCTCTTCTACCCATAGCCTCCTCCCCTTGTACTCACTTGGGGATGGATCAGGATCCGTGGGAAGGGCTGAGATAAGGCAACGGGTGAGGTGCCCCTAAGAAGGGATTCCCTCTTAAATACTTTCTCCATCTGTTCTATTTTGGGAAAGTCCATCCCCTCCTCCTCAGCATCTAGATCGCCTGGTGTCACATACCCTGAGACAGCAGGATGGGGATCATGTTTATTGACAAGTAACTCATCAAGAAACTCTATTAATACGCCTGGCAGGAGCTCAGGACCTGGACTTGGGCTTTGAAGCCAAAGGAGGAAGGAGGACTTGGTAAAGAGACAGTCCATCTGAAATCTAAAGAGTGGGGGTAGGGATGCTCCATTTGTTTAAGTGCACCCCTATATTGAATACATTCGCTGTCTTTCTACTGCTCTTGCTGCCTGAACTACGTTTACAAGACTTTTCTACCAGACTTGAAAAAAGTCAGAAGATATAAGGGCTCTTTTCCAAGTAAAATCTAAATGCTTGGTGACTAAGTGGTGCCAACGAATAGGTCAGATGTCTTCAGTATCCAAGAAAGGTGGAGGAAAAGTCTGGGCCTTGTTGATGTCTGAACAAATGGACTGTATAATGTATAAGCAGAAATTTGCTCAAATCTATAGTTATGTAATTACTTTATTGGATGATGCGATGCTGAAGTTGGCAATTGTTGCGTTATTTAATGTGCGCGATGAGTTCGTCCTGGCAGAGCAAGAGGAGATACTCCCATAAATGGGATCTATTGGCAGTTTTCAACTTTGGACAACCAGACTGGGAAGTCCGTAGAGCGAAAACAATCCATTAGTGGATTAAAACTTTTCTCAAAAATATTTTGGACGATGGTTGTTCTTTGCTCCTTTTACTTATGGATATCGCCTCTTCCAATTTGGATCCCTATGTTTGCGGACCTCCATTCCAATGAGTAGTCTCCAACTATTACTGGAGTTTGGATTAAGCCTGCGGTTTCACAGTGGGAAGCACTTCTGGAATGGGAATGCCATGTATTAGCCACAAGTCATTCTACGCCCCCCTCCTGTTATTTGCAGTGTGCCAGGACTCCTGAATGAATAAACTTGGAGACATGCTCATAGATTATAGCTCCAGGTATGAAATACACAGCCAAGAATCACAGGAATCCTGTACGTGTCTTTTGTGCGCATGAGCTCGGCTAAAGGTTACTGAGACTGAGATATGAGATCGCCATTCATAATTAATAACTGGGAATTTCAGCAATGAATGGATCTTGGAAAGTGTCTTCTCAATATTATAAATATTAGTGAAGCATGAGGAAACCCTATGGCACGTATCATACTTTGATGTGATGACTTGTAATCATAGATGGTGAACCTTTTTTAGTTATCAAACAAAAGGTTTAATATGCAAACTGTGCCATGCTTAGGATTGACCTAAGTTACCATATCTTTTACTTCTGTCATTTATGCAGTTGTCTACAGCTTTTTGCAAGCCCTATCGTTGTAATTGTATTTTTCTAGTATTATTTTTCCTACTATTATACTTCCTAGTTTTTAGTGACTGTAAAAGTCTACCGTATGTTACATTTTTCTGCACAGTCCGATCCGAAGTCCTAGAATTTTCCTTAATGCATTGCCGTTGATGTAATATTCCTCCTTGTCATTATTTACAATGGGGGCTAATATTGTTCTTTTGTGTTTCAAAAGAGGAAAACTACAAAAAGAAAAACTTCAAAGAAAATGCACTGAATACATAGTAGTGGTAACAATCTTAAATGTAAGTAAAACAAGAATAATAATGAAAACAGCAATAATGGAATGTAATAAAAATAATCAAGAAATCACTGCGTTGTCATTCTATGGGGTCATTTGTTTGGAATGGATCGGGGTGATTATTGTTACCTTAATGTATATTTGTGGCAATTTAGTATGTGAAATGAATACAAACACACTGTATGATGATCATATGATGGAGCATTATGTGAATTAATATTATACTATGCTAAAAGGCTTCATATACTGTACACATAACAGCTAACGTATCATATACATATGATGGCACATTGATCTCTACGACTATGTGATTTCCATGCAGGCAGTTTTATGGATTTAACTAGTATGCTATGTCCTCTGATTAGCACCTAGCTCCAAATTTAGAGAAAAAACAGTTTTAATTCAGATAGCAAACAAATTAATGATAATATATTAAACAACTAGCATACATTATATTGGCCATCAAGACCTAAAAACATTTAACTGCTTGTGGATCACCCAATGTCTTAAAACATTGGGCTTGACGCATATACGGTAGCTCTGCAGTGACATTGCAGAGTCAGAAGTAAAGAGCAGGATGTCTGAAATTACTGGATTCTCCATACGGAAGGCAAAGATGGTTCATTATCATCTCTGCCTTCCTGATTGCTGAATGATGTTTGTGTATACAGATTAGGAATGTGCTTCCTCCTCAGGTCCAAGGAATTATGTGATTGCCGAGTGCCAGAAGGGAGCAGGTGCTGCTTAGCAGATCCAGATCAGCTCTGGAGTTGACTCGAGAGGTTGGACTTGCCCTGTAACTGGAGCTAATATGCTAGCCCCAGTTACAGCGGAAATCAGCAATAATGAAGGTGTGTTTACAGTAGATGATGAATTGCTGCCCAAAAGTGTTTTTGAAATAAATAAAAAAATTATAAAAAAGCAAATCTAAAAAATAAACAAAAACAAACCATGGCCATTTCCCCTCCCGATGTTAGTAAAAAGAAAAAAAATCTACCGCACATGAAAATAAGGTCCCACATAGCACACAAAACTGAAAAAAAGACATTTCAATATCAGAAAAAAATAAAAGGGCTCTTAAAACTTTGTGTATGAAAAAAACACCTAAATTGTACTTGGTCATGAACTGGCGAAAATGTTCTGGTCTTGAACTAAATACCAAAAACAAACTTGTTGTTAATAACACATACAGTATTTGAACAAAATAGCGTTTTTGCATTATCTATATTAAAAGGGATTGTTCCCTTTCAGATCATTTTCATTCCTGAGGCAGTTTGGTATTAAAAAAACAAACAAACTGCCCTGTGTCACCATTCCTGGCTCCAGTGGAGAGTCTCTGACGCTTCGCCCGGTGTCTGGCACTGATGTCCCACAGTGTTGATGTGTCACCAGCACTGCAGCCAGTGTCAAACACTGGGAGCAGTGATGAAGACTTGCCAGGGGACATGAGGAAGGTGAGTACAGAATGTGTTTTTTTATGAAACTGTCCCTATGGAAGAAAATAAACTAACTCTTTAATATACTGTACACTGTAGACTTTAGATAGGTTAACTGTTTCTTAGGGAGTTTGTTGAGGAAAACATTTATCACCTATCTAGATTGGTAAAGATTAGAGATGAGCAAACCCGAATTGTAAAGTTCGGGGTTCGTACCAGACACCTAGAGTCCGGTGCTGAACTCCGAACACGGACTTCCATTTTAATGTTCGGATGGAGAGAGAGACAGAGACACCTTTAACAGCACCAAAGTTTAGGTTCCCATTGACTTCTATGGGGTTCAGTTTGAAGTTCTGGTAGAATTCTGGTACCTGAACTGAACTTTTGGCTAAAATTCGGTCGAACTCTATGAACCTGAACATCCACAGGTCCGCTCATCCCTAGTAGAGATCAAACTTTGGTTAAGCATGTGCCTTGCTACTCTATTCAAAGATTTTGGGGCTGACAGAATTAACTGAAATCAAGGGTCCCCTAATTTGGTGCTCACCCGGGGGTTTGATGGCTGAAACCTCCATCAATCACAATAAGTGATAAATCCATCAATCTGAAATAGTTCTTTAACCCCTTACCTACAATGGACATAATATTCAGTCCATGTGACCCTGGACCTAATTCCCAGGGACAGGATAGTACGTCACAGCGATCAGCGGTGCCCACGTGGTGAGCACCGCTGATTGCGGCCGGGTGTCAGCTGATTATCACAGCTGACTCCCGGCACAATGTGTCAGGGGCGGTCACGGACCGCCCCCGACACGTTAATCCCTTGCACACCGCGATCAAACACTATCGCGGTGTACCGGGGGTTAAAGAGAAGCATCGGCAGGGAGGGGGCTCCCTCCGTGCTTCCCTGAGCCCCCCCCACAGCAGCGCAATGTGCAGCGCTGCTGCGGGGGACTCTTTCCCTGCAGGTCCTCGGATCCAAGATGGCGACGGGGACCTTCGGGGGCCTGTAGGGAGCTGACTTCCTCAGTGCCTGCAAAGCGCAGGCACGAGGAAGCCTTGTGCAGTGCCTGTGACAGATCGCTGATCTGTCACAGTGATCTGTGATGTGACAGATCAGCGATCTGTCACATGACAGTTATGTCCCCCCTGGGACAATGTAATAAAGTAAAAAAAAAAAAGTGTAAAAATAATTTAAAAAAAATCGCTAAATAAAAAAAAAAAAATATTCCAAATTCATTTTTTGGAAATAAAAAAAAAAAAACAATAAAAGTACACATATTTGGTATCACCACGTCCGTAACGACCCGCCCTATAAAACTGTCCCATTAGTTAACCCCTTTAGTGAACCCCTTAAAAAATAAAAATAAAAAACGAAGCAAAAAATGATTTATTATCATACCGCCGAACAAAAAGTGCAATAACGCGCGATCAAAAAGACGCATATAAATATCCATGGTACCGCTGAAAATGTCATCTTGTCCCGCAAAAAACGAGCCACCATACAGCATCATCAGCAAAAAAATAAAAAAGTTATAGCTCACAGAATAAAGCGATGCAAAAATAATTATTTTTTTATATAAAATTGTTTTCATTGCATAAAAGCGCCAAAACATAAAAAAAGACCTAAATGAGGTATCGCTGTAACCGTACTGACCCAAAGAATAAAACCGTTTTATCAATTTTACCACACGTGGAACGGTGTAAACGCACCCCCCCAAAAGAAATTCATTAAACGCTGGTTTTTGTTCATTCTGCGTCCCAAAAATCGGAATAAAAAGCGATCAAAAGATGTCACATGCCCGAAAATGATACCAATAAAAACGTCAACTCATCCCGCAAAAAATAAGACCACACATGACTCGGTGGGTCAAAATATGAAAAAATTATAGCTCTCAATATGTGGTGATGTAAAAAACTATTTTTACAATAAAAAGCGTCTTTTAGCGTGCGACAGCTGCCAAAAATAAAAACCCGCCATAAATAGTAAATCAAACCCCCTGTTATCACCCTCTTAGTTAGGGAAAAATAATAAAATTAAAAGAAAATGTATTTATTTCCATTTTCCCATTAGGGTTAGGGCTAAGGTTAGGGTTAGGGTTAGGGCTAGAGTTAAGGCTGAGATTAGGGTTAGGGGTGTGTTGGGGTTAGGGTTGGAGTTAGAATTGGGGGGGTTTCCACTGTTTGGGCACATCAGGTGCTCTCCAAATGCAACATGGTGTCTGATCTCAATTCCAGCCAATTCTGCGTTGAAAAAGTCAAATGGTGCTCGTTCCCTTCCAAGCTCTGCCATGCGCCCAAACAGTGGTTTACCCCCACATATGGGGTATCAGCCTACTCAGGACAAATTGCAAAACAACAATGTTTTAAATTTTTGACTTTCGGCTCCATATCTAACTGCTTTGATTGTGATACTACCATTATTTTATAGACAATCATCTTGGCTATCTCATACATAAATTTGACTTGCAACTATTTAGCATATTATTAATTATGTAGATTCTTGTCATGTCACTGCAGTGCTGCTGTTTTGCTTCTGGTGGTGGAAAAATATTTTTCTTCCTGAATGCTACCAAATACAGCCTGTTCTCACATTCTCTAAAAGCTCAGTGTGTTATTAGGTTGATTCTCAAGTGAAGGGTCACTGGTTCGAATAGAGGAGCAGCCATGAAGACGATTTCCCAAGAAAAGAGAAATGGCATCATCCAGCTCATAGATTCCCGTCTCTTGGCCAAGAAAATTGCCAAACTGTTTCTTGTGAGTGCCATGACAGTTGGAAGAATATGAAACGAAGTCCGTCCATCCATTCAGAAGCCAAAAGTAGGACGTCTAGGCAAAATATCGGAGTCAACAAGTCAGCTCATTCCAAGGTCTATTAGTTCTGGCATGACAAACACGGCAGTGAAGGTGACTAATATGCTTCATAATGGTGAGATCACAGACGTTGATGCGGGCACCGTGCGATACACATTACGCAAGTCTGGAATGGTGGTCTGAAAAAACGTGAAGAAGCCTCAATATTCTCATAAGAAGCGTCGGTTTGAGTTTGCAAACAAGTACGAAAAGTGGACATTTAACCCCTTCATGACCCAGCCTATTTTGACCTTAATGACCTGGCCATTTTTTGCAATTCTGACCAGTGTCCCTTTATGAGGTAATAACTCAGGAACACTTCAACGGATCCTAGCGATTCTGAGATTGTTTTTTCATGACATATTGGGCTTCATGTTAGTGGTAAATTTAGGTCGATAATTTTTGCGTTTATTTGTGAAAAAATCAGAAATTTGGTAAAAATTTAGAAAATTTCGCAATTTTCACATTTTGAATTTTTATTCTGTTAAACCAGAGAGTTATGTGACACAAAGTGGTTACTAAATAACATTTCCCACATGTCTACTTTACATCAGCACAATTTTGGAAACAAATTTTTTTTTTTGTTAGGAAGTTATAAGGGTTAAAAGCTGACCAGCGATTTCTCATTTTTACAACAAAATTTACAAAACCATTTTTTTAGGGGCCACCTCACATTTGAAGTCACTTTGAGGGGTCTATATGGCAGAAAATACCCAAAAGTGACACCATTCTAAAAACAGCACCCCTCAAGCTACTCAAAATTACATTCTAGAAGATGATTAAACCTTCAGGTGTTTCGCAGGAACTAAAGCAACGTGGAAAGAAAAAATGGACATTTAAATTTTTACAACAAAAATTTTCTTTTAGCATCAATTTTTTTCATTTTCACATGGGCAACAAGATAAAATGGATCCTAAAATTTGTTGGGCAATTTCTCCTGAGTACACCGATACCTCATATGTGGTCATACACCACTGTTTGGGCGCACGGCAGGGCTCAGAAGGGAAGGAGCGCCATTTGACTTTTGAATGGAAAACATGCTGGAATATTTAGCGGACACCATGTCGCGTTTGGAGATCCCCTGTGTGCCTAAACATTGGAGCTCCCCCACAAGTGACCCCATTTTGGAAACTAGACCCCCCAAGGAACTTATCTACATGCATAGTGATCACTTTGAACCCCCAGGTGCTTCACAAATTGATCGGTAAAAAAAAAAAGTACTTTTTTTTTCACAAAAATTTTTCCTTTAGCCTCAGTTTTTTCATTTTCACATGGGCAACAGGATAAAATGGATCCTAAAATTTGTTGGGCAATTTTTCCTGAATACATCGATACCTCATATGTGGTCATAAACCACTGTTTGGGCGCACGGCAGGGTCCGTAAGTGGAGGAGCGCTATTTGACATTTTGAATGGAAAATTAGCTCCAATCGTTATCGGACACCATGTCGCGTTTGGAGAGCCCCTGTGTGCCTAAACAGTGAAAACCCCCACAAGTGACCCCATTTTGGAAACTAGACCCCTTATGGATCTTACCTAGATGTGTAGTGAGCACTTTGAACCTCCAGGTGCTTCACAGAAATTTATAACGCAGAGCAGTGAAAATAAAAAATCATTTTTTTTCCTCAAAAATGATTTTTTAGCACGCTATTTTTTATTTTCGCAAGGGTAACAGGAGAATTTGGACCACAAAAGTTGTTGTGCAATGTG